>NC_133652.1:10302607-10622967 GCF_009905375.1 Apium graveolens
ATAAGCAGACAATTCTTTATTCCATTCTCTGGAAGCGTCTTAAACCATATATGGATCTCCTTAATTTGCAAACAAGACCAGGTCCAGCCTTAGAATAACCAGGTGGTGGCATCATGTATATTTCTTCAGTAAGGTATCCATGCAAAAATGCATTATTGATATCTAGTTGTTTCAAATGCCATCCATAAGCAGCAGCCAATGCTATCAAAGTTCTGACAGTACTAAATTTTGCTACAGGACTAAAAGTGTGTAAATCTTTACCCTTGATCTGCTTATCACCCCTTGCTACCAACCTAGCCTTGCATCTTTCCACACTACCATCAGGTTAAATTTTGTTTTAAAAACCCATTTACAACCTATCACATGCTATGAGGTGGTAGTGTAGTCAACTCCCAAGTATTATTTGCTTCTAAAGCCTTAATTCTGCTTCCATAGCAGCAATCCAAACTGGATCATCCTTAGCCATGTTATAACAGATGGGTTCTATTGGAGAACTAAGCACATTATTCAAACTGACATAATAGTCATTTATAGCACTGTTAACATGTGCAGATTTATGCAAAACAAAAGAATCAAACTCTTAGGCATAGTAGAAACTCTAGAAGACCTCCTTAAAAAACATCATTTGAGGAAAACTTCAGTTTGAGAATGTTCAAATTGAGAAATAGAAGCTGGAGAATCTGTGCTAGAATCAGAAGTACTAGTAGATTGATTCAAAGGAACATGAAATTGTGGAATAGAAATAGATGAAGAGGTATGATTTGGAGAATCAGAAAAAATGATCATCATATTAGCAGGATTAACTGGTGGTAAAGAAGATGTAGACACTGAAGAATTGTTATCACTAGTATTTTGTAACTTGAAAGGAAAGATATTTTCCTTAAAAATTACATCTCTGCTAAGAAAGATATCATGAGTGTCTAAATCTATAGCTTATACCCTTTTTGAGCATATGGATATCCAAGAAGAACACATTTCCTAGCTCTCTTATCAAATTTGTCATTGAATTTCTCAGCAGCAAAACACAAGCAACCTATGATTCTCAAATTACTAATATCGGTGGTTTCTCATTAAGATTTCATAGGGAATTTTCCATGCTAAAACAAAACTAGGCATCATGTTTATCAAAAAGTAGCAGATAACAAACAATCACCCCAAAATTTAAAAGGTAGATTGGCATGTAACCTGATAGCCCTAGCTGTCTAAAAGATGTTTGTGCTTCCTTTCAATTCTACCATTTTGTTGAGGTACACCAGGTAAACTCCTCTGATGTATTATGCCTTTTCAATGGAAAAGAGAAGTACAAAATTCTATATGTAATATTTTACCTGTTTTTTTGATTATATATTACATATTTATATGTTTTATATAAACAAAATCGTATATACATTATAATTTCTAGATTCATACCTACAGAATGCTAATTTAGCACCAAATGCAAATTTATACATACATAATGAATATTTTTCAGAAAAAATTATGCAATCACAAACTATATAAAAACACAAATTCAGCTAATAATAAAAAATTTAATATGCAATACTTAGTGCTGTTGATTTAATTTTTTGGTAAATAATCCATCAATCGTGTCGCGACTAAAGTTTTGATTAAATATAGTTATGTCTTTTGAACAATGGATATATAATAATGTTGAGTTTGTTGTTATAAAAAGATTTGAAATAATGAAAGTTACTTATAATTTAGAAATGAAAATTGCTACAATTTATTATTATATATTTAATAAAAAAATTAAAATAAATTTTTATAATCTTGTGCTTCGCACGGGTTATCTACTAGTTATTTTAAAGAGATAAAAATTCGAACTAAGCTGGGCTCATTTTTACCTATTCGTTTAGGGCGAGATAGTATAATGTGAAATTATCCAAGCCCGGGCAGGAGACCAAATCTCTCTTGATATCTATAAAACGGGATTTTTTATTGTGTTCCCTTGGGCATACAATAGTCAGTAACTCCATATAAATGAGTTCTTCTTATTGGTGATTGAATAATAAATGTTAATGACCCCTTCATTCACATCAATTCCACCAATAAAAGAGCCCATTTTTATTGGAGTTAGTAGAAAAACCGATATAAAAAATCAACAAATTTCAAACTGGAGCCAGTTTCGAACCCCCATAATTAATATTTTACCGAATTATAAAACGCCCTAATATTAATAAAAATATAAATTCATCATCGAAGAGGATTAGGACTTTGGTATCTTCTTCTACAAGATACATGTATCTTTACACATTCTAACCAAATAAATTGTCCATTATCATTACCAGAATCCAGCATTACAGTAAAGCAAGTTTGTATTAAGAGAACATAATGTTGCTGAACTCCACACTATCAATGACTGAGTTGTTTGGTTCAGAGGCTAAACATTCGAGTTTCCTGGTACTCTCCGTCGCCATCTAATATTTCAGACGCTAAATTTTCATTTTTTCCTGGCATTCTTCGTCTCCGTCTCGAAATCATGTTTTCCTCCTGGTGCTCTTTGTCGAAATTTAACATATTTATTTGACACAGGTCCTTACAATCTAGGTTCTGAAACAAGCAGGGTTTTAACCATGATCAGTCGACAATAAGCTGGAGTACAACAGAATTAATTTTTTTGAAGGCATATTTTTTGTCGGAAAACTCTTGCTTCTTATAAGAGTTCAATCGTCAGTTCTTGTATTCGATGAGCTCGAAAATCTCTGTAATCTTGATCATTATGTCATTCCATCTCCATCAGCTGCTGCTTCAGGAATCAGTACCTTCACTGAAACGGAGTTCGTATTTTCTCTTATCACTTGGTGCTTTAAGGCATTATCACAACCACGGAGACTTATCGTGAAGCCTGCGCAAATTAGGCTTTACAAGAGACCGTTACCGCAATGCATCAAACACTTTATATCGTCTATAGAAATAGTTTGTATATTGCTTGGCTTAGGGTTATGTCCTGGTTAGCTGTTGGAAAACTGTACCTTACTCGAACGCAGACACTTGGTTAATAATTCCAGCTAGCAAAGACAAAAGATTCGGTGATTATCTTTCAAAAAACCAGGATGAAGATAAAATTCTTCCTTTGGATCATCATCATAGTGTCCGAGTAAGGTCAATCTCGAATAAGATACTTCAGGCATTACAAGCGACTTGAAGATTAAGCAGATGAGTGGTTTTGAATTTGGTTCAATGAATAATAATGTTAATTTTGATGAGAAGGGATGTAAAACTGCCATGGTGGCGAAGACTAAATTCTCCACCAGACATTTAGAGGGACTCAACTGGGAGATCGTTGTGTCGGATAACTATTCTTGTGGAGCCTATTGCCGATCAGGAGGAAGAATTGTGGTGTACAAAGGTTTGCTTCAACTTCTCAGTCGGATGCAGAGATTGCTGCTGTCATTGGCCATGAGGTAGCTCGTTAATTGTCTCCGTGTTCCTACTTTTTAGTTATCGTTTTCTCACTTGAATAATGTCCAGTGCAGCCCAATTAGAAACTGCAAGTGCAGCCTATATTCTGAAATATAGGAAATATAAATGATTGAGGGCTAAAGCAAACTGACCACTTTTCTTTGTTGTTGGATTAGGTTGCGCATGTTGTTGCAAGGCATTCTGCTGAAAGACGTACAACGAAGTTGTTGTTTCTGATTCGAATGTTGATCATTCCGCTTGGCTCATCTGCAGAGGTCAAAAAGCTGGGAAAATTGATCCTCAATCCTATCCGTCAGAGGTACATTATTTAGACAAACATTTACATGTAAATTAATGACTTAATGATTGTTAATTATAGATATCCTGGTACACTTTGAAAATATGTTGTTAAATTTTTAATTCTTGATCTATGATCAGAAATGAGATGGAAGCAGATTATATCGGGCTACTTCTGATGGCATCAGCTGGGTATGATCCTCGTGTGGCACCTAAGATGTACGAAATGCTTGGCCATGACGATTCTTTTGAATCAAACTCTCATCCATCTGGTAAAAAGAGATCCGAGGCGCTGTCAAAGCCAGAAGTGATGGAAGAAGCAATGACTAGATTCTCGAAAGCCACTGAGAGACAACGAGGTATAGATTAAGGTATGCAAGGCTATCAACACCTTGTTAAATCAAGAATTCTGCTAGAAAAATGTTAGTTACAATTTTAAGACTTGGCATTGAAGTTTTAGGGAGGGAGAGCTAAGGGGTGTTGATGTTTGGTGATCTTGATGGAGAGAAGCTGGCCATTTGAAAGTTATGGATTTAAAGGCCTGAAGCAGAGACTAATGTTATTACTGGGATCATTTTGCACATATTAAGCACATAAATTTTGAATATATTTTTCATGTATCAGAGACAAGATGTTAATGTTGGGATCATTTGGGACATCAAAGTTTGAAAGTATTTCTCGACTATAATATC
The DNA here is from genome assembly GCF_009905375.1 of Apium graveolens. Taxonomy (NCBI): domain Eukaryota; kingdom Viridiplantae; phylum Streptophyta; class Magnoliopsida; order Apiales; family Apiaceae; genus Apium; species Apium graveolens. The sequence continues at coordinate 10,306,999 of NC_133652.1, forward strand.
ACGTGTTATATTATGATCGGTTATATGTCAAATTCAGGTGTTTACACGCCGATATCAATCGAGATAAGCGTAAACTGACCCGAACACCTTATTAACAAAAAAAAACATTCATTATTTTCTTCCGAATCATGAAAAGCCTAAATAAAAATAGATAAATTCATCATTCCAATTCCAAACAGGATCGGACTTCGGTATCTTCTTCTCGGAGTTACAACAAAACATGAGCTATAAAATTGATATCGCTTGATAAATTAGGAAAAGAAAAATTGAATGCATGTCCAATAAATAGACAAGCATGGAGTATGGAAACGGAACCAACATGTTTTCTCTATAATCGTTTATAATCTTAATAACAAAGCTGCAGCTTTATAGGCCTTAACATCCTCAGACTTGCAACAATTGAATCTCACCCGCAGCTTCTTAAGATCCGGCTAAAGAATGATGTAAAGCTATCTGTAAAGATATTCCTCGTGGTATCTTCCCTCTGATTCCTCCTACAAAAACAAAAATAAAATAAAATAAAATAAAAAACACCCATGATCTTATAGGAACGGTCTCTGACAAGTGTTTGCTGCAGCAAACTTACACATGATTATCAAGCACCGGTTTAACTTGGGAGGCGGTAAGATATAATAGTGTTTTAAATGTGAATACAGGGGCTCAGTTACTTTACCGCGCTAGGATTACGAATTTTAGTGTATTTTGCCTTACCTCATTATAGAAACAAATGTTTGTTCTGGACCATCAGCCAATCTTCCAATAGTAAAACTATTAATTTCTAAGCTAGTTGATCAAGATTCTGGCTAAAACTTCGTCTGATAATGCAAGTTGGTCAATTTGACCAATTAAAAATCAAATATTATAATTAAAAATAAATGGAGGGATTAATAAATTTCTAATCCAAATACTAGCATATAGGATATTGGTTTCAATTTCTATTAAGTGTACTCATTAATCATGAACTAAAGACTTATTTAAAAAGTTTAAATTTTAAAAAGAACGGGGGATTTTCTCGATTGTTCATCATCTATTTTTCCTTACCTTACAAAAAACCTAATAACTTCCTCAATGAAAAATGACTACCTTAGAACTTCTTCTTTTTTATCGTAGATAACCCGCAACCGCTACTCTTTATGTGCGCACTGGGTAAATCCTACGGATTTACGCAATAGCCTGCAAACCACGTGAATCAAGGTAAACCGTATTTAAGTGGCAGACTTTGACTCATGAGGCATAATCATAAATTCCCCTCCCGTAGGAGACTACATTAGAACTTACAAGGATGGTTTCAAGGATTTATATTGTCCAAAAGACATATTTTAAAAAAGAAAAAAGAAAAGAAAAGAAAGTTTTGAATAATATATTTCCACAACTTATTTCAGATTATATTTGAAGAGGAAAAAAGCTAAATATTATATAAGTAATTTCTTTATATTTATCTCCAAAATCTTTTTTTTCTTCTCAAAGATTGGGAGAGATTTTCTAATTTTATTTTCCAAAAGTACCCAAGAATATATAAAGCCCGCATATGCTGCTAATAAAGAGGATGAGTCCTGGTCACATAAAAAACAAAAAAAAAACTCAATTTTGATTTTCTGACTAGTGTGACCTACACTCATATTTTCATCTTACATGATTTATGATATTTTTCATTTATTATAACTTTTTTAAAGAGTTGAAAATAGAATCAAGCCAAACTGATACGGCTAATAAAATTGAACCGAAATCGAAAAACAGGACCGAACTAGATAATTTCGATCATAAGGGCGCCTAGGTTCGAAGGTGAATAAGAACCCCAGCAAAGTAAATTGTTACTAGTCATTTCCAGAATTTGATTATAATTTCCAGAATGGTAACCCAGAATTAACTGGTGCCCCGAATACATCTCCATGAAGAAAGTACAACCTCCCTCTCTTCTCAACTACCAGGTCCAGGGCTAACTAGTATAAAAAGAAACAAGTCATTTGAACCACATTTTAGCTTTTCACTAGTTTGGACCATTAAATCACAAAATGAAATAAAACTGAACCATGCATAACTTCAGATATCATCAATTAGATCCAATTTCTGAGCCTTCACTTCCCTGACTTCCAGAAACATCAAATCCTCCCTCAACACATTCCTCCTCTTCCCTCCTGCCAAAATAAAGAAAATCTAGTGATAAATTAAAATAGATATTCTCAAGCAAGTTCATGGCTGAAAATTGGTAAACTAATGCATCTGCTACATAGGACACGTTTCTCGGAGGTTCTGAAAAGGAACTCAAAAATATCTTCTTGTCAAAAATCTTGTTTTATAAGTCACAGAGCTGGGTTAAAAGGTCCATCATTCATCTAGATATTAGATAGATAAAACCCTAAGTGTACCTTGTTGCTTCAATGGCTTTTGAATATATCTTCATTGCTTCTTCCATCACTTTTGGCTTGGACAGTGCCGCGACTCTCTTTTTTCCAGGTGGATGAGTTGAGAATAAGTCATGGAAAAATTTAAATTTGAATCTGAAGATTTGTCGTCATCAGCAAGCATTTGATACACCTTGGGTGCCTCACGAGGATCATAGGCAGCTGATGCCATCAGAAGTAGCCCAATGTAATCTGCTTCCTTCTCGTTGCTATAACAGATCAATTAATTACTCAGGTTAATTTAGCAAAAAAAAATTAATTAATTACTCAGGTTTCCTTAATTTCAGTTAGCTAAATATACAATGCACAGCCATGATAATTGTCAATGCAGACTCTATATTGATACAAACACTGTTATCATCTCCGCTAAAACTTGAACACTCGACCTCTTAATACCAAAAAAGGAGGATTGTGCAGTGTACTAATGTTTGCATAAATTTAGTAAATCCACAAAAATTTAGGATGTCGATATCAAAAATGTACCTTCGTGAGCAAGGATTGAGGACAAGTTCTGCCAGCTTTTCCATACCTTGAGGATTAGGGGGGATGCCACTCCCAGCCGAGCCAAGCAAAATGATCATCATTAGAATTGTAAACCACAGCCATTTAGTAAATGCTTCAGCATGATGCCTAGCAACAACGTGCGCAACCTGATCCAACAAAAAAACGCCAGTGTGACCTCCAATCATGAACACTTTTCAGGGAAATTTGTGGTTTAAGTATGTTTCCAATATCATGAAACCAAAAGTATATGAACTACAAACTTGCTGAAACCACCAAAGTATACTACTTCTTGTCCTGTCTTCACTACTATAAACTTATATTTTCCAAAAAATGTGTTGCAGTTACTAAGACCATACGAAAGAAACAACTCATACAAGACCTCAAGAAGTACAAAAAAAATGACATAGGCATTCTTTATACTGTAATCCACCACCACAACCTCCCAATTCAATCCCTCCAAATGCTCGGTAGAGTACTTAGTTCGACGCCACTATGGCACTTTTACTCCCTTCTTCTCGACAACATTACTACTAACATCTTTTGACCTATATTCTAGAGCACTCATCTCTTTAATCTTCAAGTCCCTTTGTAATGCCTGGAGTAACTGGTTTGAGATGGACCTTGCTCGCACACTATCAGGATGATCCCCGGGAAGAACAAAATATTCTTTTTTATTTCTAAACAGAAACTTTCCAACACTTTTGTCTCTGCTAGCTGGAACTATTACAAAGTGTTTTCTTTTCGAATAAGGTATAGTTTCCCAGCTTCCAAATAGAAAAATTGTAACAAAACCTAAACCGACCATATAAAGAATTTTATGCTCTTTTACGTGTTTAAAAAACCGAGCAGATTTTGAGTAATCTTTAGGTTCAAGGCTGTGATAATGCCTTGCAGCACCAAGTGATAACAGAAGGCACGGTGTTCGTTTAAGTGTACTCCTAATTCCTATAGCAGCTGAGGGAGATGGAACCAGATAATTTTTTTTTTGAAGGTTGTAGAGTATTTTAGGAGTTTGATAGTTTCGGAGCTTCTTCGAATCGAAGAGCCTAACAATTGAATTTTTATAAGAAGCAAGTTTTGATTTTCCAAAAATTTTTTGGCTACACCACTTATTGCCAAGGTTAAAACCATGTATATTATAGCAATGACCATGTCCGAGTATAAATCTAGAATTATTTATTCGAGAATCCGAGGATCGAGACGGGGATCGCCATGAGAACAATGAATTTGGAGATGGAGTGAAAGAGTAGCATGGAATAACTGAATGTTTAGCCTCTGAAGTAATGGAGTGAACTGCAGGCTGGTTATTTTCAGGGGCAATAAGCTTGGAAAAGAGGTCATGAATTGATAATTTGGTGTCCAGCAACATTGTGTTTGGATAAAATTTCATTCTCTCCAAAATTGTGTTTGGTTAGAAGGCTAGAAAATATAAAAAATATATGTTTCTTGCAGAAGAAGGTGGCTATATTTCGGTTGCTTTTAGTTTCAAAAAAAGGTGTTTTATTAGACTTAAAATATATGTATCTTGGAGGAGAAGAAATTTTGATTAAATTTTTTTAGTGATTATTGTACTTCTATTTATAAAAAATTTGTAACTAGAAAAATAAAATATATTCAAGTAATTATACTAACTAGTTACTAGTTACTAGTTTAAATATTTTTTAAAAATCATAATAGTTTTAGTGCCATGTCAAAATTTCTATTTTTTACCCGGAAAACGCAAAGCTTACTATTGAGTACGATATTTGTGTTATGATTATAATAAAAGGATTATAATTATTATATGATTTTCAAAAAAAATATCATTTCACTAAAAAAATACTATTGAGTCATACAGGAAATAGGATTACTGAGTTAAAATTAATATAAAAATTGCAATAAAAAATGGGTAAACAATACATGCAATATTTTAAGTCATATAGAAGTAAAAGAAGAATATAAATTATATATTTAGAGTTATAAAGAAATTAAAAAGGGGTGAAAACAAAGTTGATGAAACAAAAAATCAATAATATATTGAATTAGTAATACATAAGGAGGGAATTAGAGTATCTCCAAGAGCTTTTAAGAGCATCTCCAAGAGTCTCCTAAGAGCATCTCAAGACTCCAACCATGACCATGTGTACTTGTTAGCAAAAAATAGAATATTCCAACCATGATACTTGTTAGCAAAAAATTTAGATATCATGTGTCTCATCTTCTATATCTGTTGATCCTGTAGCAATTAGCTAAAACACTTTCTCAGCTTTCTGTCAACTTCTTTGCACATCAATACAAACATATAATTCATAGTAAAGTTCTATGGAGTCCACCTTTAATTGGAGTCCTCGGAGTCCATATATGTTGTGCAAGTAAAATATAGCTTAAAATATTGCAAAACATATTATTTTTCGACAAACATCACTATTCTATCAAAAATCTTGTAGATTGCATACATTTTACAAGCAGAACATTGCAAAAATATATATTCTACAAAACATGTTTAGTTTGCAGAACATAAATGTTCATGTTGCAGAACATATTGCAGAACATACATATTGTACCGTAAATATATGAGATTTGCATGATTTTGTTGAAGTTATGCTATTTGTGTAACATGTTTTGCAAAATAACACGTTTTACAATATATTTTATTTGCAGAACGTAGATGGACTCCGAGGACTCCGATAAAAAGGTGGACTCCATAGAACTCACCCCTCATATTATATTTATATTATATATATGTGTGTGTTAAATTTTTTATTTCATATTTAATATTTTAACTTTATATTATATTAAGTGTTAAAATATGATTTTTTTATTAACCAATTTTATTAATTATTTCAAGAAACATTACATATTTATAAAAATATTAATAAATCTAATCTAATCTAATAAAATATAATATAAATATAAAATTTTATTATACATATAAGTATATAATTTTTAACACATATAAGTGTCTTATTATAATTATATAAATATATATTCAATATTTTTTCATTAAATAAATATTTTATTTTTACTTGTATTTAATTAAATATTTAAATTTATTATAACATGTGAAATTTCCATATATATGAAATAATTTGAAAATACATATAACATACTATTGTTGAATTTAACTAATTATATAGCTAATACCAGTAGAGCAAATGACCTTAGAGCATCTTCAAGGGAGACACCTGACGTAAAATTTTAGATGCCAGAGAAAAAGGAACGCTACATTTGTTGAATATTTGAGCCACGTCATCTTCCCGCTTGAACATCTGGCTTCATCAAATATATATAATTAAGGTTTGGGATTTTAGAATTGAGTGAAATTTTATAAAAAATTACATATATATATAATAATTACATTTAATATATATATATATACTAATTTAATTTTAAATTTTAACTTTATATAATATTAATTGTAAAAATTAAATATCAAAAAGCTGTAAAAAAATCATGTTAACCAATTTTATTAATTACTTATATAATTTTTTATTGTACATTTTGATATAAAAAACTATTAAAAATTACTTGGATAAAAAAATTAGTTAAATATTTTATAATATATAAAAGTAATGTTTGTTAACTAATTTTTTCATGATTTAAATATTATAATAACATCAGTAAATATTTTTATTTTATACATATATATATATATTATTTTCACTTATATTAAGTTAAAAACATTATTTTTTATTAATAATTTCTTATCAACCCTTTTTGATAAAACATAACTCTTAAAATTTAAAAATAACAATAAAAACTGTTTTTTGAATATAGCTAATATCACTGAAGCAGAATTCCTTACAGTTCATCAATTTTTACGTAATATCTATTTTATACTAATATAGCTAATGAATATAACTACTCCCGTTGGAGATACTCTTACAGGTTCAATAAAATTTTAGATAATAATGATTTAGCTAACCATTTTAGTTATTATAGTTGGAGATGCTCTAACTTATTCTTCAATATAATATTTAAAAAAAAATGGCTCTTAACAAGTTATTACATAGGTCAATATGTAAAACTCCAATAATACTCTTTATAGTAGCTCTTTATTAGTAGTTTATTAATAAATCAATTTCACTATGACCAAAGGTTGTGTAATAATTGGAAGACAATCAAATTATTTTATTAATAAAATATAAGGTAAGAGCTACTGGTTGCTTTAAAAAGAGAAGTGAGAAGAGGTTGTTAGAGTTTTAAAGAGCCTCTAAAGTCTCTTGGAGCTTTATTTTTAGCCATACTCTTTATTTTTAGATTTAAGAGTATGTTTGAAGAGCCTATTTGAGATGCTCTTAAGAACACAAAAGTTAAAGTTAAAAGGTTGAAATAAAAATAAAGCCAAACATTATAGAATCATAAAAATATATAGAATTATAAGGAAATAAAAATAAAACTAAACTTAATAGAATCATAAAACATGTGAAATTATAAAATAACAAAAATAAAACCAAAAATATAAGATATACATCCAGGAATAATAAAGGGTGTAACCAAGAGTTTAAGTAGAATTAAAAGACATATGAAAAAATTTATAAGATATACATGAAATTAATCTAAAAATTGGTGAAACCAAAATTAATACTTGTGTACTATGGTTTGACTTATTAATAAATAAAAGTTATTAATGCCAATCTTTCTAAACAAAATATAAATATTGGAGCCAAATTTGAATCCAATAAAAAATTGCTACTAATTTTTTTTCACCAAAATTTATGATGTAATGTATTGTGTGTTTGAAGCTTAAACCAAATCTTTAGTTTCGTAGAACTTAAATAATTTACCAAATTTGCACCCTTCACTTTGAACTTCTAATATGTGCTAGTCATTCAAACAGCAGAAAAAAAGATGTGATATTGAGCAATGTTGAAGCTCTGATAGAGGAAAGGTTTATTCAAAAATTTATGTGCTTATTATGTGCTAAAGGATTTCAACAATAACATTTTTATGGCCTTAAAATCCTATAACATTAAAAGAATTACATTTCATTGTAACTTCTCTCTTACACCCAACACCTGTTGGTTTACAGAATGTCCAGAGTTCGAAGACAAGGTAGGTGTGTCTAGCAAAAATAATCACTAAACATCAACACCTCTCAGCTCTACCTTCCTAAGCCCTGGCAAAAAAATTGAAAATAAAAAATGTAGTACTTAATGATAGTGGAAAACCCCAAGCAAGTTGATAGCCAAGTCTAAAAATTGTAACTAAATTTTTTTGTCAGGATTCTTGATTTATACAAGTTGGGAGAGCTCGGCCAAAAGGGCCTTAGTTTAGCTCGATTGGTTGATAAACCTTACATACCTTAATTCATACCTCGTTGTCTCTCAGTGGCTTTCGAAAATCTAGTCATTGCTTCTTCCATCACTTCTGGCTTTGACAGTGCCTCGGATCTCTTTCTACCAGATGGATGAGAGAGCATAGCGCTATATTTTGAATCAAAAGAATCGTCATGGCCAAGCATCTCGTACATCTTAGGTGCCACACGAGGATCATAGCCAGCTGATGCCATCAGAAGTAGCCCGATATAATCTGCTTCCATCTCACTTCTGATAACATATCAAAACATTAAAATTAAACAACGTACTTTCAGAGTGTACCAGGATCAATAATTAAGTCATTAATTTACATGTAAATGTAAGTCCAAACAATGTACCTCCGACAGCCAGGATTGAGGACAAATTTTCCCAGCTTTTGCACCTCCACAGACGAGCCAAGCGGAATGATCAACATTCCAAATAGAAACAACAGCAGCATTGTAAAGTCTTCAGCAGAATGCCTTGCAACAACATGCCCAACCTAATCCAACAACAACATAGAAAAGTGGTCAGTTTCGCTTCAGCCCTTTGTATTCTGTTTGATGTTTTTGCTACCCTTGTAAACTTCTATTTTTCAGAACATAGGTTGCACTAGACAATATTGAAGTGAAAAAATGCGTTTTAGAGAGCTAATTCAAAAAGTAGGAGCACGGAGACAATGAACGGGAGTCGAGATACCTCATGGCCAATGACAGCAGCTATCTCTGCATCCGACTTGAGACGTTGAAGCAAACCTTTGTACACCACAATTCTTCCTCCCGATTGGCAATAGGCTCTACAAGAATAGTTATCCGACACAACAACCTCCCAGTTGAGTCCCTCCAAATGCCTGGTGGAGAATTTAGTTAGCTGCCACCATGGCTGTTTTACTTCCTTTTTCTCATCAAAATTACCTTTATTATTCACTGGACCTAATTCCAAATAATTCATCCGTTTAATCTTCAAGTCGCGTTGTAATGCCTGAAGTATCTTATTTGAGATTGACCTTACTCGGACACTATAAGGATGATCCAAAGGAAGAATATTATTTTCGTCCTGTTTTTCACAATAATCTCCAGAACTTTTTCCTTTCCTAGCTGGAATTATTATGAAGTGTTTGCGTTTCGAGTAAGGTATAGTTTCCCAACGGCTAAGTAGGATACTAGTAACACCTAAGCCAACCGTATAACTAATTCTACGATGATACACATGTTTGAAGCAACGAGTCCGTTTCAGGGAAGTACAAATTTCCGAAGCAGCAGCTGATGCTGATGCAATGACATAATGATCAAGGTTACACAGTATATTAGGAGTTGCGCAATACAAGAACTTAAGGATTGAACTCTTATAATGATTCTTTATCGACGAAAGAATATATCTTCCACATAGCAATTTTTTTGTAAACCCCTCATTGCCAACCTGATCATGGTTAAAATCAGCCGAGTGCGACGAAGAATGCCAGGGGGAAAACGAATGTTTAGAGTCTGAAATTTTAGATGGGGAGGAAGAGTACCAGGGAAAACTTGAATGTTTAGTTTCTGAACCAAACAGCTCATTCATTGATAGTGTGGTGTTCAGCAACATTGTGTTCTCTGTATAAAATCTTAGGCTAATGTAATGCGCTGGATAATATAGAGGACAAATTTACTTCGTTAGGACTTGGGATATATAAAGATGTAATGTAACTCGGATAAAAAGATATTGAAATCCGATTCTCTTTGAAATTGGAATAATGAATTTATCCAAAGATTTGTCCATAAGAGTTTTAAATAATTTTTTCTTTTCATATCAACTAGTCTTTGATTGTTCTCAGATATAAAAGTACAATTAAACCTCGATAAAATAATAATCTTACTAAATTAATATTTTCTCCGATTTCATTATCTTTAACATTGGTACCTCTGTTGTACAAATTGGCCGATTTTTCAAAAATCGCCGATAAATCGCTCAAAAATATTTGTCTGATTTGACCGATTTTCGATAAATCATCCGATTTTTTAAAAATCGCCTGATAAATTATAAATCAGTACTCAACCGAATAGTTCTAAACTCCGAAATCTGTAATACTGATGGTACGTTTCCTGAGAGGGTTTATACCCATGAAAACTACAAATCCCAAATGAAATTATTTTTCTATAAGCTTATTGCACCCACAATTTATGAGCTACCAGCTCCAAACACAATTCTAAAAGCTAAACATCCATTCTTTTCCTGGTATTCCTCGTCTTCATTCACAAAATCTCGAATATGCAGCTCTAAACATATACCACAACATGGTCTGTACAATGTCTCATCAAATTCAGGTGTTTACACGCCGATATCAATCGAGATAAGCGTAAACTGACCCGAACACCTTATTAACAAAAAAAAACATTCATTATTTTCTTCCGAATCATGAAAAGCCTAAATAAAAATAGATAAATTCATCATTCCAATTCCAAACAGGATCGGACTTCGGTATCTTCTTCTCGGAGTTACAACAAAACATGAGCTATAAAATTGATATCGCTTGATAAATTAGGAAAAGAAAAATTGAATGCATGTCCAATAAATAGACAAGCATGGAGTATGGAAACGGAACCAACATGTTTTCTCTATAAATCGTTTATAATCTTAATAACAAAGCTGCAGCTTTATAGGCCTTAACATCCTCAGACTTGCAACAATTGAATCTCACCCGCAGCTTCTTAAGATCCGGCTAAAGAATGATGTAAAGCTATCTGTAAAGATATTCCTCGTGGTATCTTCCCTCTGATTCCTCCTACAAAAACAAAAAATAAAATAAAATAAAATAAAAAACACCCATGATCTTATAGGAACGGTCTCTGACAAGTGTTTGCTGCAGCAAACTTACACATGATTATCAAGCACCGGTTTAACTTGGGAGGCGGTAAGATATAATAGTGTTTTAAATGTGAATACAGGGGCTCAGTTACTTTACCGCGCTAGGGTTACGAATTTTAGTGTATTTTGCCTTACCTCATTATAGAAACAAATGTTTGTTCTGGACCATCAGCCAATCTTCCAATAGTAAAACTATTAATTTCTAAGCTAGTTGATCAAGATTCTGGCTAAAACTTCGTCTGATAATGCAAGTTGGTCAATTTGACCAATTAAAAATCAAATATTATAATTAAAAATAAATGGAGGGATTAATAAATTTCTAATCCAAATACTAGCATATAGGATATTGGTTTCAATTTCTATTAAGTGTACTCATTAATCATGAACTAAAGACTTATTTAAAAAGTTTAAATTTTAAAAAGAACGGGGGATTTTCTCGATTGTTCATCATCTATTTTTCCTTACCTTACAAAAAACCTAATAACTTCCTCAATGAAAAATGACTATCTTAGAACTTCTTCTTTTTTATCGTAGATAACCCGCAACCGCTACTCTTTATGTGCGCACTGGGTAAATCCTACGGATTTACGCAATAGCCTGCAAACCACGTGAATCAAGGTAAACCGTATTTAAGTGGCAGACTTTGACTCATGAGGCATAATCATAAATTCCCCTCCCGTAGGAGACTACATTAGAACTTACAAGGATGGTTTCAAGGATTTATATTGTCCAAAAGACATATTTTAAAAAAGAAAAAAGAAAAGAAAAGAAAGTTTTGAATAATATATTTCCACAACTTATTTCAGATTATATTTGAAGAGGAAAAAAGCTAAATATTATATAAGTAATTTCTTTATATTTATCTCCAAAATCTTTTTTTTCTTCTCAAAGATTGGGAGAGATTTTCTAATTTTATTTTCCAAAAGTACCCAAGAATATATAAAGCCCGCATATGCTGCTAATAAAGAGGATGAGTCCTGGTCACATAAAAAACAAAAAAAAAACTCAATTTTGATTTTCTGACTAGTGTGACCTACACTCATATTTTCATCTTACATGATTTATGATATTTTTCATTTATTATAACTTTTTTAAAGAGTTGAAAATAGAATCAAGCCAAACTGATACGGCTAATAAAATTGAACCGAAATCGAAAAACAGGACCGAACTAGATAATTTCGATCATAAGGGCGCCTAGGTTCGAAGGTGAATAAGAACCCCAGCAAAGTAAATTGTTACTAGTCATTTCCAGAATTTGATTATAATTTCCAGAATGGTAACCCGGAATTAACTGGTGCCCCGAATACATCTCCATGAAGAAAGTACAACCTCCCTCTCTTCTCAACTACCAGGTCCAGGGCTAACTAGTATAAAAAGAAACAAGTCATTTGAACCACATTTTAGCTTTTCACTAGTTTGGACCATTAAATCACAAAATGAAATAAAACTGAACCATGCATAACTTCAGATATCATCAATTAGATCCAATTTCTGAGCCTTCACTTCCCTGACTTCCAGAAACATCAAATCCTCCCTCAACACATTCCTCCTCTTCCCTCCTGCCAAAATAAAGAAAATCTAGTGATAAATTAAAATAGATATTCTCAAGCAAGTTCATGGCTGAAAATTGGTAAACTAATGCATCTGCTACATAGGACACGTTTCTCGGAGGTTCTGAAAAGGAACTCAAAAATATCTTCTTGTCAAAAATCTTGTTTTATAAGTCACAGAGCTGGGTTAAAAGGTCCATCATTCATCTAGATATTAGATAGATAAAACCCTAAGTGTACCTTGTTGCTTCAATGGCTTTTGAATATATCTTCATTGCTTCTTCCATCACTTTTGGCTTGGACAGTGCCGCGACTCTCTTTTTTCCAGGTGGATGAGTTGAGAATAAGTCATGGAAAAATTTAAATTTTGAATCTGAAGATTTGTCGTCATCAGCAAGCATTTGATACACCTTGGGTGCCTCACGAGGATCATAGGCAGCTGATGCCATCAGAAGTAGCCCAATGTAATCTGCTTCCTTCTCGTTGCTATAACAGATCAATTAATTACTCAGGTTAATTTAGCAAAAAAAAATTAATTAATTACTCAGGTTTCCTTAATTTCAGTTAGCTAAATATACAATGCACAGCCATGATAATTGTCAATGCAGACTCTATATTGATACAAACACTGTTATCATCTCCGCTAAAACTTGAACACTCGACCTCTTAATACCAAAAAAGGAGGATTGTGCAGTGTACTAATGTTTGCATAAATTTAGTAAATCCACAAAAATTTAGGATGTCGATATCAAAAATGTACCTTCGTGAGCAAGGATTGAGGACAAGTTCTGCCAGCTTTTCCATACCTTGAGGATTAGGGGGGATGCCACTCCCAGCCGAGCCAAGCAAAATGATCATCATTAGAATTGTAAACCACAGCCATTTAGTAAATGCTTCAGCATGATGCCTAGCAACAACGTGCGCAACCTGATCCAACAAAAAAACGCCAGTGTGACCTCCAATCATGAACACTTTTCAGGGAAATTTGTGGTTTAAGTATGTTTCCAATATCATGAAACCAAAAGTATATGAACTACAAACTTGCTGAAACCACCAAAGTATACTACTTCTTGTCCTGTCTTCACTACTATAAACTTATATTTTCCAAAAAATGTGTTGCAGTTACTAAGACCATACGAAAGAAACAACTCATACAAGACCTCAAGAAGTACAAAAAAAATGACATAGGCATTCTTTATACTGTAATCCACCACCACAACCTCCCAATTCAATCCCTCCAAATGCTCGGTAGAGTACTTAGTTCGACGCCACTATGGCACTTTTACTCCCTTCTTCTCGACAACATTACTACTAACATCTTTTGACCTATATTCTAGAGCACTCATCTCTTTAATCTTCAAGTCCCTTTGTAATGCCTGGAGTAACTGGTTTGAGATGGACCTTGCTCGCACACTATCAGGATGATCCCCGGGAAGAACAAAATATTCTTTTTTATTTCTAAACAGAAACTTTCCAACACTTTTGTCTCTGCTAGCTGGAACTATTACAAAGTGTTTTCTTTTCGAATAAGGTATAGTTTCCCAGCTTCCAAATAGAAAAATTGTAACAAAACCTAAACCGACCATATAAAGAATTTTATGCTCTTTTACGTGTTTAAAAAACCGAGCAGATTTTGAGTAATCTTTAGGTTCAAGGCTGTGATAATGCCTTGCAGCACCAAGTGATAACAGAAGGCACGGTGTTCGTTTAAGTGTACTCCTAATTCCTATAGCAGCTGAGGGAGATGGAACCAGATAATTTTTTTTTTGAAGGTTGTAGAGTATTTTAGGAGTTTGATAGTTTCGGAGCTTCTTCGAATCGAAGAGCCTAACAATTGAATTTTTATAAGAAGCAAGTTTTGATTTTCCAAAAATTTTTTGGCTACACCACTTATTGCCAAGGTTAAAACCATGTATATTATAGCAATGACCATGTCCGAGTATAAATCTAGAATTATTTATTCGAGAATCCGAGGATCGAGACGGGGATCGCCATGAGAACAATGAATTTGGAGATGGAGTGAAAGAGTAGCATGGAATAACTGAATGTTTAGCCTCTGAAGTAATGGAGTGAACTGCAGGCTGGTTATTTTCAGGGGCAATAAGCTTGGAAAAGAGGTCATGAATTGATAATTTGGTGTCCAGCAACATTGTGTTTGGATAAAATTTCATTCTCTCCAAAATTGTGTTTGGTTAGAAGGCTAGAAAATATAAAAAATATATGTTTCTTGCAGAAGAAGGTGGCTATATTTCGGTTGCTTTTAGTTTCAAAAAAAGGTGTTTTATTAGACTTAAAATATATGTATCTTGGAGGAGAAGAAATTTTGATTAAATTTTTTTAGTGATTATTGTACTTCTATTTATAAAAAATTTGTAACTAGAAAAATAAAATATATTCAAGTAATTATACTAACTAGTTACTAGTTACTAGTTTAAATATTTTTTAAAAATCATAATAGTTTTAGTGCCATGTCAAAATTTCTATTTTTTACCCGGAAAACGCAAAGCTTACTATTGAGTACGATATTTGTGTTATGATTATAATAAAAGGATTATAATTATTATATGATTTTCAAAAAAAATATCATTTCACTAAAAAAATACTATTGAGTCATACAGGAAATAGGATTACTGAGTTAAAATTAATATAAAAATTGCAATAAAAAATGGGTAAACAATACATGCAATATTTTAAGTCATATAGAAGTAAAAGAAGAATATAAATTATATATTTAGAGTTATAAAGAAATTAAAAAGGGGTGAAAACAAAGTTGATGAAACAAAAAATCAATAATATATTGAATTAGTAATACATAAGGAGGGAATTAGAGTATCTCCAAGAGCTTTTAAGAGCATCTCCAAGAGTCTCCTAAGAGCATCTCAAGACTCCAACCATGACCATGTGTACTTGTTAGCAAAAAATAGAATATTCCAACCATGATACTTGTTAGCAAAAAATTTAGATATCATGTGTCTCATCTTCTATATCTGTTGATCCTGTAGCAATTAGCTAAAACACTTTCTCAGCTTTCTGTCAACTTCTTTGCACATCAATACAAACATATAATTCATAGTAAAGTTCTATGGAGTCCACCTTTAATTGGAGTCCTCGGAGTCCATATATGTTGTGCAAGTAAAATATAGCTTAAAATATTGCAAAACATATTATTTTTCGACAAACATCACTATTCTATCAAAAATCTTGTAGATTGCATACATTTTACAAGCAGAACATTGCAAAAATATATATTTTACAAAACATGTTTAGTTTGCAGAACATAAATGTTCATGTTGCAGAACATATTGCAGAACATACATATTGTACCGTAAATATATGAGATTTGCATGATTTTGTTGAAGTTATGCTATTTGTGTAACATGTTTTGCAAAATAACACGTTTTACAATATATTTTATTTGCAGAACGTAGATGGACTCCGAGGACTCCGATAAAAAGGTGGACTCCATAGAACTCACCCCTCATATTATATTTATATTATATATATGTGTGTGTTAAATTTTTTATTTCATATTTAATATTTTAACTTTATATTATATTAAGTGTTAAAATATGATTTTTTTATTAACCAATTTTATTAATTATTTCAAGAAACATTACATATTTATAAAAATATTAATAAATCTAATCTAATCTAATAAAATATAATATAAATATAAAATTTTATTATACATATAAGTATATAATTTTTAACACATATAAGTGTCTTATTATAATTATATAAATATATATTCAATATTTTTTCATTAAATAAATATTTTATTTTTACTTGTATTTAATTAAATATTTAAATTTATTATAACATGTGAAATTTCCATATATATGAAATAATTTGAAAATACATATAACATACTATTGTTGAATTTAACTAATTATATAGCTAATACCAGTAGAGCAAATGACCTTAGAGCATCTTCAAGGGAGACACCTGACCTAAAATTTTAGATGCCAGAGAAAAAGGAACGCTACATTTGTTGAATATTTGAGCCACGTCATCTTCCCGCTTGAACATCTGGCTTCATCAAATATATATAATTAAGGTTTGGGATTTTAGAATTGAGTGAAATTTTATAAAAAATTACATATATATATAATAATTACATTTAATATATATATATATATACTAATTTAATTTTAAATTTTAACTTTATATAATATTAATTGTAAAAATTAAATATCAAAAAGCTGTAAAAAAATCATGTTAACCAATTTTATTAATTACTTATATAATTTTTTATTGTACATTTTGATATAAAAAACTATTAAAAATTACTTGGATAAAAAAATTAGTTAAATATTTTATAATATATAAAAGTAATGTTTGTTAACTAATTTTTTCATGATTTAAATATTATAATAACATCAGTAAATATTTTTATTTTATACATATATATATATATTATTTTCACTTATATTAAGTTAAAAACATTATTTTTTATTAATAATTTCTTATCAACCCTTTTTGATAAAACATAACTCTTAAAATTTAAAAATAACAATAAAAACTGTTTTTTGAATATAGCTAATATCACTGAAGCAGAATTCCTTACAGTTCATCAATTTTTACGTAATATCTATTTTATACTAATATAGCTAATGAATATAACTACTCCCGTTGGAGATACTCTTACAGGTTCAATAAAATTTTAGATAATAATGATTTAGCTAACCATTTTAGTTATTATAGTTGGAGATGCTCTAACTTATTCTTCAATATAATATTTAAAAAAAAATGGCTCTTAACAAGTTATTACATAGGTCAATATGTAAAACTCCAAT
Source organism: Apium graveolens (assembly GCF_009905375.1). Lineage (NCBI taxonomy): Eukaryota > Viridiplantae > Streptophyta > Magnoliopsida > Apiales > Apiaceae > Apium > Apium graveolens. Next base: position 10,324,371 of record NC_133652.1, read on the forward strand.
AATACTCTTTATAGTAGCTCTTTATTAGTAGTTTATTAATAAATCAATTTCACTATGACCAAAGGTTGTGTAATAATTGGAAGACAATCAAATTATTTTATTAATAAAATATAAGGTAAGAGCTACTGGTTGCTTTAAAAAGAGAAGTGAGAAGAGGTTGTTAGAGTTTTAAAGAGCCTCTAAAGTCTCTTGGAGCTTTATTTTTAGCCATATTCTTTATTTTTAGATTTAAGAGTATGTTTGAAGAGCCTATTTGAGATGCTCTTAAGAACACAAAAGTTAAAGTTAAAAGGTTGAAATAAAAATAAAGCCAAACATTATAGAATCATAAAAATATATAGAATTATAAGGAAATAAAAATAAAACTAAACTTAATAGAATCATAAAACATGTGAAATTATAAAATAACAAAAATAAAACCAAAAATATAAGATATACATCCAGGAATAATAAAGGGTGTAACCAAGAGTTTAAGTAGAATTAAAAGACATATGAAAAAATTTATAAGATATACATGAAATTAATCTAAAAATTGGTGAAACCAAAATTAATACTTGTGTACTATGGTTTGACTTATTAATAAATAAAAGTTATTAATGCCAATCTTTCTAAACAAAATATAAATATTGGAGCCAAATTTGAATCCAATAAAAAATTGCTACTAATTTTTTTTCACCAAAATTTATGATGTAATGTATTGTGTGTTTGAAGCTTAAACCAAATCTTTAGTTTCGTAGAACTTAAATAATTTACCAAATTTGCACCCTTCACTTTGAACTTCTAATATGTGCTAGTCATTCAAACAGCAGAAAAAAAGATGTGATATTGAGCAATGTTGAAGCTCTGATAGAGGAAAGGTTTATTCAAAAATTTATGTGCTTATTATGTGCTAAAGGATTTCAACAATAACATTTTTATGGCCTTAAAATCCTATAACATTAAAAGAATTACATTTCATTGTAACTTCTCTCTTACACCCAACACCTGTTGGTTTACAGAATGTCCAGAGTTCGAAGACAAGGTAGGTGTGTCTAGCAAAAATAATCACTAAACATCAACACCTCTCAGCTCTACCTTCCTAAGCCCTGGCAAAAAAATTGAAAATAAAAAATGTAGTACTTAATGATAGTGGAAAACCCCAAGCAAGTTGATAGCCAAGTCTAAAAATTGTAACTAAATTTTTTTGTCAGGATTCTTGATTTATACAAGTTGGGAGAGCTCGGCCAAAAGGGCCTTAGTTTAGCTCGATTGGTTGATAAACCTTACATACCTTAATTCATACCTCGTTGTCTCTCAGTGGCTTTCGAAAATCTAGTCATTGCTTCTTCCATCACTTCTGGCTTTGACAGTGCCTCGGATCTCTTTCTACCAGATGGATGAGAGAGCATAGCGCTATATTTTGAATCAAAAGAATCGTCATGGCCAAGCATCTCGTACATCTTAGGTGCCACACGAGGATCATAGCCAGCTGATGCCATCAGAAGTAGCCCGATATAATCTGCTTCCATCTCACTTCTGATAACATATCAAAACATTAAAATTAAACAACGTACTTTCAGAGTGTACCAGGATCAATAATTAAGTCATTAATTTACATGTAAATGTAAGTCCAAACAATGTACCTCCGACAGCCAGGATTGAGGACAAATTTTCCCAGCTTTTGCACCTCCACAGACGAGCCAAGCGGAATGATCAACATTCCAAATAGAAACAACAGCAGCATTGTAAAGTCTTCAGCAGAATGCCTTGCAACAACATGCCCAACCTAATCCAACAACAACATAGAAAAGTGGTCAGTTTCGCTTCAGCCCTTTGTATTCTGTTTGATGTTTTTGCTACCCTTGTAAACTTCTATTTTTCAGAACATAGGTTGCACTAGACAATATTGAAGTGAAAAAATGCGTTTTAGAGAGCTAATTCAAAAAGTAGGAGCACGGAGACAATGAACGGGAGTCGAGATACCTCATGGCCAATGACAGCAGCTATCTCTGCATCCGACTTGAGACGTTGAAGCAAACCTTTGTACACCACAATTCTTCCTCCCGATTGGCAATAGGCTCTACAAGAATAGTTATCCGACACAACAACCTCCCAGTTGAGTCCCTCCAAATGCCTGGTGGAGAATTTAGTTAGCTGCCACCATGGCTGTTTTACTTCCTTTTTCTCATCAAAATTACCTTTATTATTCACTGGACCTAATTCCAAATAATTCATCCGTTTAATCTTCAAGTCGCGTTGTAATGCCTGAAGTATCTTATTTGAGATTGACCTTACTCGGACACTATAAGGATGATCCAAAGGAAGAATATTATTTTCGTCCTGTTTTTCACAATAATCTCCAGAACTTTTTCCTTTCCTAGCTGGAATTATTATGAAGTGTTTGCGTTTCGAGTAAGGTATAGTTTCCCAACGGCTAAGTAGGATACTAGTAACACCTAAGCCAACCGTATAACTAATTCTACGATGATACACATGTTTGAAGCAACGAGTCCGTTTCAGGGAAGTACAAATTTCCGAAGCAGCAGCTGATGCTGATGCAATGACATAATGATCAAGGTTACACAGTATATTAGGAGTTGCGCAATACAAGAACTTAAGGATTGAACTCTTATAATGATTCTTTATCGACGAAAGAATATATCTTCCACATAGCAATTTTTTTGTAAACCCCTCATTGCCAACCTGATCATGGTTAAAATCAGCCGAGTGCGACGAAGAATGCCAGGGGGAAAACGAATGTTTAGAGTCTGAAATTTTAGATGGGGAGGAAGAGTACCAGGGAAAACTTGAATGTTTAGTTTCTGAACCAAACAGCTCATTCATTGATAGTGTGGTGTTCAGCAACATTGTGTTCTCTGTATAAAATCTTAGGCTAATGTAATGCGCTGGATAATATAGAGGACAAATTTACTTCGTTAGGACTTGGGATATATAAAGATGTAATGTAACTCGGATAAAAAGATATTGAAATCCGATTCTCTTTGAAATTGGAATAATGAATTTATCCAAAGATTTGTCCATAAGAGTTTTAAATAATTTTTTCTTTTCATATCAACTAGTCTTTGATTGTTCTCAGATATAAAAGTACAATTAAACCTCGATAAAATAATAATCTTACTAAATTAATATTTTCTCCGATTTCATTATCTTTAACATTGGTACCTCTGTTGTACAAATTGGCCGATTTTTCAAAAATCGCCGATAAATCGCTCAAAAATATTTGTCTGATTTGACCGATTTTCGATAAATCATCCGATTTTTTAAAAATCGCCTGATAAATTATAAATCAGTACTCAACCGAATAGTTCTAAACTCCGAAATCTGTAATACTGATGGTACGTTTCCTGAGAGGGTTTATACCCATGAAAACTACAAATCCCAAATGAAATTATTTTTCTATAAGCTTATTGCACCCACAATTTATGAGCTACCAGCTCCAAACACAATTCTAAAAGCTAAACATCCATTCTTTTCCTGGTATTCCTCGTCTTCATTCACAAAATCTCGAATATGCAGCTCTAAACATATACCACAACATGGTCTGTACAATGTCTCATCAATAGGTGATTTTAAGAAGCAAGCTTCTGAACATGATCATGATCATGATCAAGTTGGTAAAAAGAGGTGGACACCAGAAGGACTATTCGGAAGACATTCTTTTACATCACAAATTCATCATCATCATCGTCGTTGTTATAATCGGGTACTTACAAAACTTAGTTCTTATTCAATCCTTAGTTTTTATCCAAAGCCCGAAAATTACACAGCTCCAAGTACATTATCGGGGATTAGTGTACTCAAACAGAGTTCTTACCTTTTTTTATCACTCGGAGCTCTAAGGCAGTATCACAACTATAGGAAACCTTCCCGTGCACCCAAAAAGTACAAGAAGCCTGCTCGAATTAGGCGTTACGTTGCACCTAAAGAGTACTCAAAGCTTGCTCCAATTGTGAAATATGTGAAACACGCGACAGGTTTCATCAAGCATGTATATAACTATAGAGTCCTTTATTTGGCTAGTCTAGGTATCATTCCTACGATCATATTTGGCCGTTTGGAGACCGTACCCTATACGAAACGAAAACACATTCTGGTAGTTCCACCTAGCAAAGACAAATCAATAGGAGATCTTTTATTTGACCAGAATGAATTAACTGTTCTTCCTCAGAACCATCCTGATAGTGTCCGAGTAAGGTGTATCTCAAACCAGTTACTCCAGGCATTACATGCTGAGTTGAAGCTTAAAGGGACTAATGATTTGGATTTTAGCGTTAGAATGGTCGATGAGAAGGAAGAAGAAAAAGTGCCATGGTGGAAAGAAGTACAAGTACCATGGCGAAAGCTAGATAAATTATCCCCTCGACATTTGGACGGACTTAAGTGGCAGGTTGTAGTGGTGAATAGTTCTACACTGAATGCCTATTGCCTACCGGGAAAAATTGTCGTTTACGCAGGTCTGCTTAAACATCTTAAGTCGGATGCACAGGTTGCTACTGTCATTGGCCATGAGGTATTCACTGTCGTCGTTAGTTCATATATTTTCTCACCATAAATTGTTCTGATTATCAAATTCTATAAGACTGCGTAAATGATTGGGGAACTGAACCTTTCTTGTGTTGCTGGATTAGGTTGGGCATGTTGTTGCTAGGCATACTGCTGAAGCAATTATGAGAAGAAGTTACAGTCTTAGCTTCTATCATGAAGTAATGAATAAGAAATGTAAAAATATGTATTCATCTGAAAATACGGGCTCTAAAGTTTGTTTATATACAACATGAAGTAAGAAAGAAAAAGCTAACTAACTCTAACTCTAACTAACTATGACAACTAAGCAATTACAGCTGAAAAATCAAAAATAAATATATTTCAATATCCCCCTCAAGCTAGACTTCATGGTGGATCAAATTGAAGGCCTAGCTTGGCACTTAAGAATTTATGATGAGCTGCATCCAGTGGCTTGGTGAGAATGTCGGCCAACTGCATAAAAGTGTTGATGTGAGTGATATTGATGAATTGAGACGCCACATATTCCCTGATGAAATGACAATCAATCTTAAGATGCTTTGTGCGCTCTTGAAAAATCTGGTTCTCTGCAATGTGTTGTGCTGAAGTGTTATCACAGTAAAGATTTATAGGTTTAGGAACTTGAATTTTCAAATCTTGTAAAAGCCCTTCAAGCCAAATGATTTCAGAAGTGGCATAGCTCATACTTCTGTACTCAGCTTCTGCACTGCTTTTAGAAACAATTTTCTGTTTCTTTGTTTTCCAAGAAATAAGGGATGATCCTAAGAAAATTGCATATCCTGACAGAGATTTTGCTGAAAAAAAACAAGTGCCCCAATCTGCATCTGAATATGCAGTCAAATGCAAGGGAGAATTTGCCTCGTAAAAAAGTCCAGTATTCAAAGTTCCTTTCAAATATTTCAGAACATGAAGAGCAGCATCATAATGAGGTTGTGCTGGATCTTGAAGAAATTGAGAAAGTTGTTGCACGACATATGATATGTCAGGTCTTGTAAGATTGAGATAAAGCAATTTACCAATGATCCTTCTATAGATTTCTGGATCAGGTAATTTTGGCACATCTTTGGTGCTCAAATTCAAACCTTTGGACAAAGGAAAAGATGATGATGTACAATCTGTCAAATGTGTTTCTGCCAACAAGTCTAAAATGTACTTTCTTTGATTGAGCTGAATACCTTCTTCAGTTCTTAAAACTTCTATGCCAAGGAAATATTTTAGATCACCAAGATCTTTTATAGTAAACTTCTGATGAAGCAAAGCTTTGATATCATTTATCTCCTTAATATCATTTCCTGTTACCAGTAAATCATCAACATATACCACAATTGCGGTAAAAGAATTGGCATTCTGCTTAATAAACAAAGAATAATCTTGAGAAGATTGCACATAATTCTGACTAATAAGATAAGCAGACAATTCTTTATTCCATTCTCTGGAAGCATGTCTTAAACCATATATGGATCTCCTTAATTTGCAAACAAGACCAGGTCCAGCCTTAGAATAACCAGGTGGTGGCATCATGTATATTTCTTCAGTAAGGTATCCATGCAAAAATGCATTATTGATATCTAGTTGTTTCAAATGCCATCCATAAGCAGCAGCCAATGCTATCAAAGTTCTGACAGTACTAAATTTTGCTACAGGACTAAAAGTGTGCTTAAAATCTTTACCCTTGATCTGCTTATCACCCCTTGCTACCAACCTAGCCTTGCATCTTTCCACACTACCATCAGGATTAAATTTTGTTTTAAAAACCCATTTACAACCTATCACATGCTTATGAGGTGGTAGTGTAGTCAACTCCCAAGTATTATTTGCTTCTAAAGCCTTTAATTCTGCTTCCATAGCAGCAATCCAAACTGGATCATCCTTAGCCATGTTATAACAGGATGGTTCTATTGGAGAACTAAGCACATTATTCAAACTGACATAATAGTCATTTATATCAGCACTGTTAACATGTGCAGATTTATGCAAAACAAAAGAATCAAACTTCTTAGGCATAGTAGAAACTCTAGAAGACCTCCTTAAAATAACATCATTTTGAGGAAAAACTTCAGTTTGAGAATGTTCAAATTGAGAAATAGAAGCTGGAGAATCTGTGCTAGAATCAGAAGTACTAGTAGATTGATTCAAAGGAACATGAAATTGTGGAATAGAAATAGATGAAGAGGTATGATTTGGAGAATCAGAAAAAATGATATCATCAATATTAGCAGGATTAACTGGTGGTAAAGAAGATGTAGACACTGAAGAATTGTTATCACTAGTATTTTGTAACTTGAAAGGAAAGATATTTTCCTTAAAAATTACATCTCTGCTAAGAAAGATATCATGAGTGTCTAAATCATATAGCTTATACCCTTTTTGAGCATATGGATATCCAAGAAGAACACATTTCCTAGCTCTCTTATCAAATTTGTCATTGAATTTCTCAGCAGCAAAACACAAGCAACCTATGATTCTCAAATTACTAATATCAGGTGGTTTCTTCATTAAGATTTCATAGGGAATTTTCCATGCTAAAACAAAACTAGGCATCATGTTTATCAAATAAGTAGCAGATAACAAACAATCACCCCAAAATTTAAAAGGTAGATTGGCATGTAACCTGATAGCCCTAGCTGTGTCTAAAAGATGTTTGTGCTTCCTTTCAATTCTACCATTTTGTTGAGGTACACCAGGTAAACTCCTCTGATGTATTATGCCTTTTCAATGGAAAAGAGAAGTACAAAATTCCTTCAATATTTCTGTACCATTATCACTCCTAATATGCTTAACTGTAGCTCCAAAATGATTAGAAACATAGGCAAGAAAATCAGATATAATCTGAGCAACCTGATCTTTTGAAACAAGCAAGTGAGTCCAGGTTACTCTACTGTGATCATCCAATATAGTCAAAAAATATTTGCAACCAGATGGAGTAGGAACTCTATAAGGACCCCATAAATCTATATGCAACATGTGAAAAACAGCAGGAGCTCTAGAATTTGATTCATTAAAAGGAAATTTATGATGCTTAGCAAGAATACAAGAATCACAATGAAAATTGTTTAACATTGCAATGGTAAACATTTTCAAATGCTGCATTTTTCCAACTGATAAATGCCCAAGCCTAGCATGAAAAATATTTACATCAGGGATAGTTGTAGAATGACAACAGGAATTGAACATAGACAAAGACAAGTTTTGAGGACAAGTAGAATTTTGTGAAGAAAATCTGTACAATCCAGCAGCTCTTGTGCCAACAGCCTGAATTGTGTTATTCAAAGGGTCCTGAAAGGAACATGTATCTTTGTCAAATTGAGCTACTAAAGAATTGTGCTCAAGAAGTTTTCCAACAGATAAAAGGTTATGTTTGAAATCTGGAACATATAGAACATGTTTCAGAGTAATATTAGGAGTTAATATGACATCTCCTACTTTTGTCACACTCTTAATATTGCCATCAGGTAAACAAATTTTGATAGGAATTTTAGCATCATAAATTTGAGAAAATAATGATTCATTATAAGCCATATGATCACTAGCTCCTGTGTCTATAATCCATGAAGCATTAGAATTATGAGATGCATTAGAGATAACTTGAAATGCAGATACAATACCTGCAAAATTCACAGAGGACTGAGAAGACTTAAAATTTTCTGACAGAGGAGACATCTGTTGTTGTTGCATCATCTTAAGCACCTCTTGATAAACAGCTGATACCATCTTACTATCAAAAGAAGCATTCTCACCAGATGCTCTTGGAGTATCAACAGATTCAGAAATCGCATTAGCAGCCATTCTCGGATTATTAATTTTACTCTTCATTGTATTATACCACTCTGGATACCCTACCAACTTGAAACATTGATCAGCAGTATGTCCCTTCCTCTTGCAATGATCACAAATCAAATCAAGCTTGGATCTCTTGAGATCTTTCTTGAAATTAGACTGTCCTTGACCTCTACCATAATTTCCTTGATTGGAATAACCAGATTGACCAGATCGTTGACTGAATAAAGCACTAACCTCAGTTTTAGAATTTGTGAGATTAAGGCTATTCTGTTTCTCAATCTGTTGTAAAATATGATACGCCTTAAGAACACTTGGCAAAGGTTCCATACTCAAGAGATTCGTCTTAACAGAATCATATTGTTTGTTTAAGCCACAGATAAATTGAATCAATTTCTTAGTTTCTAGAGCATCCATGACTTTTTCATGAGATTACAAGTGCATTTAGTCATTGCAGAACAAGTACAAACAAGATTTCCTTCAAGAACTTGCAATTTATCCCAAACAGATTTCATCTTACCAAAATATTCAGCAATGCTCATATTATCTTGCTGAATCTTTATCAAAGTCGTATGTAATTCATAGAGTAATGGAGCATTCGACTTACCAAACCGATCAGCCACATCAGTCCAAAGATCATGAGCAGATGTTGCAAAAATGAAGCTATCAGAAATTACCGGCTCCATAGATGAAGTCAACCACGACATCACCATGTAATCATTGCGAATCCACTTGTTGTAATCAACAGAGTCCTCAGCTGGTTTGTGTAAAGATCCGTCAATGAAACCGAGTTTGTTTTTGGCTCCAAGCGCCATCTTAACACTACGACTCCAATTGATGAAATTATCACCAAAAAGCAACATCGTTCCTAATTGCTGGCGAGGATTGTCACCAGAAGATAGGTAGTAAGGATCATTGTAATTCACAGCCTGATTCTGTGAATTAGTTAAGATTTCGTTCGCAATTGACGATTCCGCCATTGCCAGAACAAGAAATCGATGTCAAGAAAATAAATCGAGATGAAATAGATCAAAATTGATTGAGATCGAGATTGAAATTGTGTTATGATCGAGCTGAACAAGCTCTGATACCATGAGAAGAAGTTACAGTCTTAGCTTCTATCATGAAGTAATGAATAAGAAATGTAAAAATATGTATTCATCTGAAAATACAGGTTGTGAAGTTTGTTTATATACCACATGAAGTAAGAAAGAAAAAGCTAACTGACTCTAACTAACTATGACAACTAAGCAATTACAGCTGGAAAATCAAAAATAAATATATTTCAATAAATTACAAAGGAATTATGGATTATCATTGGACGCATAATCGTTTGGTCTTTGTGGACCTGGAAAGCCCCTAATCATCATGTTACAGAACTGCTGAGAAATATTATCCTCGAACTTCCTTGGTCACGGAGGTACATTGTTTAGATATACACCCTAATTCTATGCAAACTAATTTTTTTTTGTTCATTCTAGTTCACTGGCTAGCTACACTCTGATTTGATGCTAATATATTAGGGGCAGTTTTATAAAACTATGCTCAGAACTAATACAAACAGCAAAGCATTTTATAGTTCGTTTGTTTAGTGAATCTGCTGCAATGTATATTAGCTGAAGAAATTGAAAGTAAATTACCTAATTTTTCGACATGTAATTAGGGATGAGAAAGAAGCAGACTATATCGGGCTACTTGTAATGGCATCAGCAGGATATGATCCTCGTGAGGCACCTAAGGTCTATAGAATGTTCGACAATAATTTTGGGAAGTCCTCAGATTCAAAACATAGTGATGAAGATAGTTTTGGTGATATCTTTTCAACACATCCATCTGGCAGAAAGAGAGCTGAGGAACTGTCCAAGTCAGGAGTGATGGAAGAAGCAATGACCAGATATTCAGAAGTCATCGAGACAAGAAGGTATTTAAGGTTCCCATCAATTAATTGCGTAAACTAAGGAAATAAAGAACATTTCATGAGGTTTATGATTTAACAAATGACTTCAAATTCAGATACAACTTACCCAACTAGGCTCAAGTGAAAATATGCATTATTAGACCAAGTTTTAACCAGAATCTTGATCAACCATCTTAGAGATATAGAGTTCTATTATTATTGAGCGTTATTAATTTGTTTTTGGTAGGAGGAAACAGTTGAAAGATTACAAGAGGAACATCTCGGATAATATTTTTGCATCATTCTTTAGGTGGATCTGGTAGAAGAGAAGCTGCTAGAGGTTCAGTTCTTAAAAGTCAGGGGATGTTAAAGCGTAAAACTGCAACTTTGATTCAGTTCTTGAAAGTCAGGGAATGTTAAAAGCGTAAAACTGCAATTTTGATTCAGTTCTCAGGGGATGTTTAGGCGTAAAGCTGCAACTTTGTTGTTTATTTAGACTAGAAATAATATTTAGAGAAAACTGTTGGTTCAATAATTCAGCACTTTGCTAAACTGACTCAGTGACTCATTAACATATAATTACATTAAACAGATCATTATACAGTAGAAGATAAGCATTGGATACATGACAATAGTACTAGAATTACAAAGGAGAATACTGGAATAATGATATAAAGAATCAGGCCATTTGATATGGCACAGTGCAAACAACCTAAAATGAGAAATGTTTTATTAAAGAGCCTCAGATCCTCAAGAAATCTAGCATTCTTATTTCTTAAATGATGATAAATGTTCGATCTCAATTAAGTCCGAGCTCCAGTCAATGGAACAATCATCTTCAAACATCATCATCCTCGTCCTTAGAAAATCTAGCACAAATTCATAATTCTTCAAGTCCTCGCAACTTTTCATAACATCTTTTCTCCCGTGATCCCCATGAGGAACTTCTGTCTCTCTCGAATTTGTTATAACATCATTTTTCTTGTGATCAGCATGAGCCAGTTTTGGCTGTCTCGAGTTCCTCATAACCTCAGTTCTCTTGTGATCCTCGTGTGTCAGTTTTGGCTGTCTCGAATTTGTCTGGTGACAATTTTCTTCGACTTCAACATCCACATGACAGAGTCCGACCTTCTTTTTCATCCTAGTGTCGCGTTTATGCCTCAAATTTCGTGAACTTCTACTGAAACATGATCTTGTAAGTGAAGAATCCGATGGCCAAGTAGAAGTCCGCGTATACTTTGATTTCATTTTCACATCAGCCTTCACATCATCAGCACAACCCTCATTCAAACACGCCTCATTGATTTTCTTCTGATCATTTGGATCGCCATTAGTAAAAATACCACTGATAAAATTAATAAATTGGCCTCCGGGTGAGATTGCATGTTTCATTTTCTTCACATTAGCATAAATCTTCTGAGCACTAACTCTCAACTTACACAAACCACCCTCTGTTTTATTAGTTTGATGATTACCAAACTCGTTCTGTTCTCCGGGATGGACACTAGCCTGGACTGGCTTAGAATTCGATATCGTAAACCAGGAAATTTTCGACACACAAGAAATGTTTGTTGAATATTTTTTCTTGCTCATTTATTTCTCCATGCTACACAATATATTTCTCTAAATGTGTCTATGTTTTCAAGATTTGCAGAGACAAAAAGACGAAAGAACACAATGAGCTTGATTGACAACTACTTATAAGTTGCAAATAAGCAAATTTTATAACTTATAAGTTAATATCGAGAGTCCTATATATATTACATGTAGGTGAGGGAAAGTGAGGGGCAATCTGCCCACTCCTTGAGAAGATTTTTGAGGATAAATGGAATGACATGGAGTCAAGGAGGACCCTTATCAGTTAGAGGCTTGATATTTGCGGGGGAGATGACTAGTTTTAAATGATTACTCTTTTTTTTCTGAACTAATTGTCTTTTTACCTTGTTTACTCTAGAGTCTAGAGTGATTTGATTGCACTAATTTTGTGACACATAGATGAGGTGACATGTTTTATGGAAGGAATATGTAAGTGATTGTTATATTAGGAATGAAGCGTGTTATAATTATGGAGAGATTTTATTGTTAAATATAAGAATGAAGAATAGAAATTTTAACTCAATCTGTTCTATATATAATAGCCCAACAAGGGATAATTTGATGAGATTAAAAAGTCTCATTCAAAAGACTAAAATACCCTTATTTTTAATATTTATATAAAAAATGTGGTTTGTGGGAATCAAACTCGGGTTATTTCATTCAACTATACAACCTCTTACCACTACACCATATTCTCACATGTGCTTTTTATCATACACATAATATGTAAGTGTGCTAAATGAATATTTTATTTAACTTTAAAGATACTTACTTGAATTACGCAAAAAAAAATATAGTTAGTTAAATATTTGTACAGTTAATTTTAAAGAATTGAATTCTAGATATAAAATTAGGCATAGTACATAAATGGATTATTATCTTATTTATTAATCATTTTTTAGTTTGAAAATATATCTCATATATTTTTAACATATTTTTTATTATAAAAAGTAATTAAAATGTACATATATAATTTTTTTAAAAAAATATTGAAAATAGAATCGCTTATATATAAATAATTTATATTGGTATTACATATTTAGATAAGCTCGAATTATAATGAGTCAATGCATTTTAGAAATTGCCCCATTGTTCAAAAAATACTCGAAAGTTGACTACATGACCCGGCCGAAAAACATCGTCACATTCTACGTTTAGTAAATTTAAATTACAAGCTCGGCGAGAATATCTGATTTTTTTTAATATCTTGTGTTAATATAAATTAATGTGTTTGAGGTCTTTATAGGATCAAGTCAATTGATTATTTATATTAAAATTACTAACTTCATTGGTAACATATTATTATTTTTGGGATTTGTCCCGATTTTAAGAATATTTGAAATTTGAAATGAGATCTCACGAGATTTGTTAAAACTACAATGATATACTAAATAGATTTATTTTTCATTTTTTACCCTTTAAAAAACTAGCTTTTAAAAATGAATTCTTTTAGATCAGCAATATTCATTGATCAAGATAATATTGTATAAATATTTTGAATTATTTTAATATTTTGAATTATTCAAATAAAAGTTATATCTATACGATATTGTAACATTTGATTCAATACATTTTATATTATTTAAGCAAAAAACATATATTGTTCAATAATTTGAAGGAATTAACGAGTTCAACTGATATTTATAAAACTTTACCGAACTGAAATTTTTTAATTTGAGGAGAATAGTATAAAATGTTATCAAATTATTATATGAAGAAATTTTAGAGTCGTAATGAAAGAAACTTAAAAAAGTTTTAAATAACGATATAATTACAATTTTTCTTTCGAATTCTTGAAAAAAAATCATGAATATCAATAATAAGTCTTGAAAATATATAATTCATTTTTATGTTACAACCATGATTGATACCCGGTTGCGTAAAAAATAGATATGGATTGTTTGTCAGTGATAATGTGAATATCATATAGAAATAGTAGCAATTTATTTATTACATAATTTTAATTTTTGAATAATTATAAATGCATGTTAGTTAAGTAATCAATTATCTCACTAGATGTTAATAATGATTATACATGTACATAAATCAGATATTTAGCATATAAATAATTGAAACCATCATAATTTACTAAGGGATATAACATACAACAATTTACATGCTAACACACACACATACATATAACTTAATCTTACTTTCTTAACAGTAGTGTAAATAAAAAACTAACATTTTTTCATACATACATGATACATACATACGTTGAATTTCAAAAACTAATATTTTTCATTAAAATCAAACTTTAATATTAACAATAATGTAAATTTTACATTATTGTATATTATGATTGCAAGACATTCTCACTTCAGTTATGCATTTTTTATCTTTTTAAATTGCGTATGTCAATTGTAAGTTAATAGTAAACCCAATAATAATATAGAGCAGTACATATAGTTTATTTAAATAAAATTCAAGATTTTGGTCAACTCTGTATTCAACATGTATGTTAATTTTTAGTTTTTTATTTGTAGACATACTAACGACATTTTACAGATTAAATTTAATCGTTTTGTTTTAAATGTACACTTACTACCCTATTTATATTCATTCATTAAATATATAAAATAACGGGTAAGAAAATATAATATAATAATAGTTGATGAGATATTCACTCCTAAAAGTGAGAAAACATTCGAAACTTTTAATGTTATAGAGGGGGACATAAGCTTGTTGGAGAGAAATTTGATCTCCATTTCTTCAAAATTTGACTCAAGAGTCTATATAAGGATATTGTTGAAATTGCTCTAAAAACATTATAATTGTGTGGTGTATAAAAAAAATTTAGAAAATGATCCGTGCCTCGCACGGGTTATTATGCTAGTTTTGTTAAAAGCATAACACTCCTACGTAGTTTACACGTAGACTTCAAATTTGACTGCAATTAAAACAATTTGATACAGATAAAAACATAAGATAGATAAGGTCTCTAGGACTTTGGAGACCTATGATTTAATTGAAGGGGGTTAGGATTGTGTTTGGAGCTTAATAAAAGAAAAATAGAAATTTTTAACCTGTTTTTTATTCGTATATTTAGCAAGATTAACTTTTTCCTCCTAATATTGGTAAATCTTAGTTGGAGGGTCAAATTTTTTGATGGTTCTACGAGCGTGGACGAAGAATTTAGAGAGAAATTTGCTAAAAAAAATATGATAAAATGTGTGGAGCTTGTGAATACAGAATACTTTGAAAAAACTTAATAATCCTGATTATATTATATTATACTTTGCTTATTGGGCCATCACAATCTTTGAAGAAACTTTTGCTCAGTTAGATACCGTATTAAGGAAGGTATTGGATAATATTGTAACGTCGGAATGATCTGGATTTGGTGACCTTTAATGAATGTTGGCGACCTTATCTATTCGTTCAAATGATCTGGGTGTACATACTACGGGCGACGCTAGATTATTTGTATTTGTGACTTATCACATCAAATTTATTGACTTGCATGATCATATTTTGCGGGATACGAGAGGATTACAATCACAAGAATCGCTGTAAACTGTGTTTTAGGTGTAGATTTAGTTATATTATCCACTAAAGGGTCTGTCCCCCAAAATCAATGCACTATTTGTCGTACCTTTACTTTAATGGTCCTAATAAATTTATTTTTTCAGATAGACAAAAAACAGTTTTACAGTTTTAGGAGCCACACATCCTCATGATTTCCTATTAGCCACTCTGCTAAGGATTAGGATAACGTATGACACCAATGGAGTATCAGGTGATATGATATTGTTGTACATGTTTATGATTCCTTTATTTACAAATGGATTGCAGTGTCACTTGTACACATGTCAGATGAATGTATTTAAAGAGCATGTTGATCATTGTCAAAAACGACCAGGGTTCAAATATCGACATGAATTGGTAAGAGATGTTTTATATGATATATGATGGTGAGCTGAGATTCCAGCTAAGGATTTGTTAGATTAACTCTTAGGCAAACTGATGTGCTAGTTTAAAATTGAATGGATGATAACGTACTTGTGTTGATCTAACATGTGTCTCTACTTTGAGTGGATTTGAAAATAAACTGTCTATAGTTGATTAGACGGTTACAAAAACTGAGGTAAAAATGAGTAAACTTTATCATGCATGTAACTCGCATATGATGTTGTTGAGTTTCTTAGGATAAGATTTGTTATTTAATGAGGTATTGGGGTACATAGACTTTCTTATATATAATGAACCTAAAATGATTAGAAAAAAATGATTCAAATGCCAAAATATTTTCTCAAAATTTTCTCAAATATATTAGTTTTAATTTATAATTTTCTAATATCATATAAAATCGCATCATTCAGAGATTTACAAATCAAAAGTCTTCATATGTCACGTTATTCAATAAAAAATTAACAATTTTGATTTCTATATTAAAATCCTCTTCAAATAAAATTTTTATTTTATTTTATGTGAAATACATTTATCTCAACAATCATGAAATGAAATTTTAGTTAGGGAATAAAATATAAAGATAATAAAGTTTTATATGAGATACAAATGTATTTTTGGTATAAAAATAATAGTGATGATTCTTTAAATATATATAATTTTTGAGTAAATTTCAGAGTATCGACCGTATTTTATACCGATTTTTAAAATAGTGGCCAAATTTTTAAATTTTCAAAACAGTGGCTAACTTTTCTTTCCGCCTTTCAAAAAAATGGTTATCGTCAACTCCTATTAAATCTTCTCCGTTAACTAATATATTTAAAGTGTAAATTGCATACTAGGGACCGTACTTCACACTTATTTTTAAAATAGTGGCTACATTTTTAAAAAATTTAAATAATGACATTTTTAAATTTTCATTGCAGGAAGAGTTTTAAAGAGTTTTCCTAATACCATGTGTCGATTAACAAATTATTATCACTTTGGTTATAAGTTTTTTCAATGGGTGAATACTCTTCTCTATATTTTTGTTAAATTTTTTATTCATATTTTTATGTGAGGAGGTTGAAAAAATATAGAAGTCAGGCACTTGATTAAATTAGAAGAAGTGAAAAAACTGATAATTATTTAAGTTGTTTTTGTACCTATTTGTTTAGCGATATCATAAGTTTTTTGTGACGATAAAGATGTGAGTCCGGGTAGCAATTTGACGAAACCATTCTTTCAAAAAGGTGAAAAAAGATTTCAACAATTTATAAAAGTTTAACCACTATTTTGAAAATAAGTACGAAGAACAACCATCATTATGTAATTTACGCTTTAAATATATTATTTAACGATGAAGACTTAACGGTAGTTGATGACAATCATTTTTTTGAAAGGCGGAACAAAAAGTTGGCCATTATTTTGAAAATTTGAAAATTTGGCGACTATTTTGAAAATCGATGTAAAATGTGGCCATCCCTTTGTAATTTACTCATAATTTTTTAATTAAAATAAAAATCTTGTATATTTATATGAGAAATATTTTAAAATATAAAAAATTCATGTGAGGTAATCTAGGAAAGAATAATTCCTATAACAAATATTTTTAGTGGGTTTAAAATTTTCACTACGTAATATTTATTATTTTTTAATTTTTTTCGTCCATTAAATCTCCATATTTCAATAAAAGAAAAATAATAATTATACAATATAATTTGGCACGTGCGCTTCAAAACATACATACTCCTACTTCTGTTCGGTGTAAAACATTACAAGACTCGAAGAACATAAGACTTTGTACTAAGCCGCTCTCTCAACACAGATCTCAAACTACTCCTGAGTTTCCAGGTGAATCTCTATGTTCTGTCCGATTTGTTTCTCTTATTCACTCTAATCATAATTAAATTATTATGCTTGTTTGGTTTAATCTCTATATCAAATATTGTTACTTTTATTGAATTATTAAACTCATCTATGATTAATCTGACCCAATTGGGTTTATGCTGTTGATCTCAGATCTTGACAATTTATAGCATTCTACTTATATATATATATATCCAATTTGTTTGATTTTTTTAATTGTAGAATTGTAAATTGTTGATTTTTCAGTTGGATTAATGTTCGATTTATTTCATGATATGTTTTTTGTATTAGGTATTGATTGACATTATTATTGGTTGTAGTGAAGGTTTGCGATAAAATGGCAGAGGAAAAGAAACAGCCTGTGTTCTGTAAGGTTGCGGAACTTCGACCTGGAACTTATGGGCTTAATCTGACTGTAAAGGTTGTTAGTACTAAGGTGGTCACACAGAGAGGCCCGGGACGGCAAATGCGTCTTGTTGAATGCTTGGTTGGTGATGAAACTGGAATGATAATCTTCACGGCTAGAAACGATCAAGGTATGGTGGATTCTTTAAATTCTATAGGGGATACTTGTGAAATTTTTGGTTTATGCATTATCTTTCAGCCCTTTTGTTGTGTATTCTACTATATATTAAGTGATTAGTGATTACTTTTGTAGCAGATGTATGAAGACTTATAGTTCCGGAGTAATTAGTAATTGGGATAAATCTGATGTGCTCTTTATATTATTACTATCCGTTTATACTCTGAGATTCTCAGAAATTTATCCTCTATAAATTACTCCGCGATTTTCAAAAGCTTATCGGCTAAAAACATATCCGCTGAGATTCTCAAAATCTTATCAGCTATAAATGACTGTTTAAGTAATGATGCTTTATGTCAACATTTACTCCACTTGTACTTGCAAGACTTGTTAAATCGTAAATGTGAAGTACTCAACTGGGGGACATTAAGGAATGTCGGTCTGTTGGTTGTGATTTATGCTTGGCTATTCATTGATATTTTGGCTTAGATTTCCAAAAAAGAGTACCTGACAAATAAAACTAAGAAAGTTTTCATAGTGTTCCGGTGATGGTAATTGGAATAAGGTTTTCTATTGTAGTAGTTCTGAATTGCCACGTTTGCAAGGTATTAAAGGTAAAGAAAAATGGGAGATGGCTGACTTGAGTTTGATTAGAGTTAATTTACTAGCATGACTTCTTAATAGTTTTAATCCAAATTATTTGTTCTTTGCATGCTTGAATGTTTGTTTTATGGTGTTCGGAGTATATTTTGAAGAATAGGGGGAAAAGTGAGATTTAATTGTTTGCTTACAAATTGCAGCTTCTCTCATAGGCAAGAAGTATCGTACAAGTTCTAACCAGCATATATATGAAGCTCTCATTTTTTTTGTGCTAAATTAAAGCTCTGTTTTTCAGTTGTAACTAATAAGTTGTCTTATGTCCAGTTGAATTAATGAAAGAAGGTGCTACTGTTATTTTGCGTAATGCAAAAATTGACTTGTTCAAAGGATCAATGAGGCTTGCTGTGGATAAATGGGGCCGTGTTGAAAGCACCGCGGACGCCACCTTCTCGGTAAAAGAAGATAGCAATTTGTCCCTGATCGAATTTGAGGTAGTGAATGTTGTGGAAGTGTGACTCCCCAGCACTATAGTCTCTCCTTAATAAAGAATTTTCGAGAAGTATTTTACTTTTGGTAAACAGTTGTTTGGTCTGACTTGTGTATTTTCAACTCTTAAGATTATAGAGTGTGACTTAAAACTTGTACTTTTATATTAGAGGACGGCACTATGGTTCTGAACTTGACCATGGAAATGGTAGACAGTCCTAGTAATATATTACAATACAGCGGGGTTTTTTTGGTTTACCTAGCTCTGTGAAATTTCTACTTCTATATTATAGGGGTTCTTGTGATCGGTGAATTTCTATTTCTATTGACTTGTGGGGATCTTTTGCCTAAAATTGATAAGTTTTTGGCCAATGAATGCAGAATATCATTAAATAGATAAATAAATAAATATTCCTCATATGTCGGGATAATGTTAATGTAAATAAATTGTATCCATGATTTGATGAATACCAGAAGTAAGAGTTAAGTCATTAGTTATTATTACCAAGTTATCTTTCATGTTGTATGGAGATCTAACAGTACGTATGTTCAATATTATAGGAACGTTTAAGCAAATCAAGGTAGAGTACATAATTGTTTAAGTTTGTTTTGATAAGTGATAGGGAAAAAATTATTTCCAGAACACCTTAGCAAATATTGGATGAAAAGACAAAGCTGTATTGAGTTGAGCTTGGTTGATTCCGGTATATTTTGCTGGGTTTATGTGATTCGGGTATTAGTTTGCTGGGTTTACGTATAATCCACCGATTAATGAAATGCCACAAGAAATAAGAGAATTGATTTGATTGGATTTTTTTAAACAAGTGTCCAAGATAAATTTGATAAAATACCACATATGCTTTGTTAAATTTTCGTTGAGTCACTATTTTATTGGAGAGTTGGGGAATCTCTATATTCTGCAACTAAATATTACATAAAATATTGAAAATATATTATATTACGAATAATGTAAGAAACTGTTTCATAGTTTGAAACTAAATATAGGAATAAAATGCTAAAGTCCAAATAACTTGCTAGACTATAAGTCGTTGAGTCACTATTTTATTGGAGAGTTGTGGAATCTATATATTCCGCAACTAAATATCACATAAAATATTAAAAAATATATTATTTTACGAATCATGTTAGAAATTATTTCATAATTGAAATTAAATATAGGAATAAAATGCTAAAGTTCAAATAACTTGTTAGACCGTAAGTAACTAAATAACTACGTGTTGACAAATGTCAAACTGTTGTAAAATACTAGTTATAATAGTATTATATCGAACCTCTGTAGAAGGAAAATAGAGCAGATAGAGAGCTAAAGAGAGCTGGGCAACGAGAGAAAGAAGCAAGCTGTTTGGGTGTGTTGTGTCCATTACCGGATGAAGGTATTTATAGGAAGGAGAGTAAATAAGAGAATTAAATGCAGTGCACCAATTCCTTTGCATGCCTAACTTTACTATTTTTTTATATGCCTAACTTTACTATTGGCTATAATGTCAATCTATTATAACACTCCCCTTTGATTGTCATTATAGTATGGATCATAGATCGCCTCGTTAAAACCTTGTTAAAGAAAAATCCAGTGGTATAAAAACTTTGAAGAAAGAAAAATAGTACAATCTCCTATTTTAAAAACTAATTATTCTCTGAATTTTGTTATAACAAATTTTTGAGTCGACGCATTCCAATGTTATGTCGTAATTTCCCAAATGTTGAATTCGATAATGATTTCGTGAATAAATCGGCAAGATTGTCACATGATCGAATTTGTTGTACATCAGTTTCACCATTCTTTTGAAGTTCATGAGTGTAGAAGAATTTTGGTGAAATATCCTTCCTTGAGTTGATCAATGCATGCAGTGTTGTCCTCAAACATGACAGTAGGACTTCTTGTGATGTCCGATAATCCACATGATTCTTGAATATTCTTGATGATAGACCGCAACCAAACACATTCTTTACTGGCTTCATGAATTGCAATGAGTTCCGAGTGATTTGTTGAGGTTGCCACTGTAGTTTGCTTCGTGGATTTCCAGGAAATGGTTGCACCGTAATATGTAAATATATATCCAGTTTGTGATTTGCCAAAATGAGGATCTGACAAATATCCAGCGTCTGCATATCCGATCAACTGAGATGTTGCGTTTTTCGGGAAGAATAACCCAAAATTAATTATTCCATGAAGATAACGAAATATGTGCTTGATCTCATTCCAATGTTTGTCCATCGGAGAAAAGCTACAATAAATTCACAGCAAATGCAATATCTGGACTTGTATTATTTGCAAGATACATAAGTGCACCAATTGTTCCAAGATATGGAATTTTAGGACCAAGAACTTCTTCACCATCTTCTCGTGGTCGAAATGGATCTTTATCAGGTTCTAAAGATCTAACCACCATTGGAGTAGTCAATGGATGAGATTTATCCATGTAAAATCTGTTCAAAACTTTTTCTGTATATGTAGATTGGTGGAGGAAAATTCCTTATGACAAGTGCTCGACTTGTATACCACGACAATATTTTGTCCTTCCAAGATCTTTCATTTCAAGCTCTGTTTTTAGATATATGACAACTTCATCAACCTCTGTAGTTGTTCCTACAGTGTTTAAATCATGCACATATACAACAATAATCACAAAACCAGATTGTGATTTTTTGATAAAAACACATGGAGAAATTTGATTACTAATATACCCATTCTTTTGTAAATAACGACTAAGTCTGTTATACCACATACGACCAGATTATTTCAGTTCATACAATGATCATTGAAGTTTAATGGAGTGTATATGATGAGGTTTCTTGAACCCATCCATTTTTAACCCTTCTGGGATATTCATAGAAATTTCACTATCAAGTGAACCATACAGTTATGCAGTAACGACGTCCATAAGACGTGTTTCCAATTTTTTTTTAGATGCCATAACTAATATAAAATGAAAAGTAATTCCATCCATCACTGGCGAGTATGTCTTTTGATAATCAATGGCAGGCCTTTGAGAAAACCCTTGTGCTACAAGTCGGGCTTTATATCTCATAATTTCATTATTTTCATTTGGTTTTTTATGAATACCCATTTATTTCCAACAGGGTTCACACCAATTAGTGTTTGGGCAACAGGTCCAAATACTTCTCTTTTACGCAATGAATTTAATTCTGTTTGGATTGCGTCTTTCCATTTTGGCCAGTCTTTTCTTCAACGACATTCATCCACACATTGTGGTTCAAGATCAGAATTTATGTCTATATCCAATGATGCGGAATACACAAATACATCATCGATTATGGCTTTACTTCGATCCCATAATTTCATATCATGCACATAATTTTCTTGAAATTTCATGATTGTTTAATCCCGTATCTTTAGGGACTGGAATCTCTTCAGGAGATAATACCACTTCAGGGATATTTGCTTCTTCTGGAACATGTGCCACTTCAGGGGCAATGTTCTTTATTTTTCTTTTTCGTGGTGCAACATCTTTTGCACCGACCGGTCTACCACGCTTCAGGCGTGAATTTGATTCTTTAACCAATTCTTTTGTATCTGATTTTTGAATTGGTATATCTATTTTAGCTGGAGTGTTTACTACGGGTATATGAGATTTAGTTATATTTCTAGAATCATTAAATGCGTCAGGCATTTGGTTTGCGATATTTTGTATATGGATAATTCTTTTAACTTCAAGTTCTCACTGACTGGTACGTGGTTCTTGGAAAATATAATCCTGATGCATTCCATGTTATTTCAGGATTAACTTTATTTGAATGTTTATCTCCCCTTAAGGGATGAAACATAAACTCGTCAAAATGACAATATGC
Organism: Apium graveolens; assembly: GCF_009905375.1. Lineage (NCBI taxonomy): Eukaryota > Viridiplantae > Streptophyta > Magnoliopsida > Apiales > Apiaceae > Apium > Apium graveolens. The sequence continues at coordinate 10,347,362 of NC_133652.1, forward strand.
ATATCTTGCGGTAAATAAATCTCCAATTAGAGGCTCTAGATATCTAATTATAGTTGTGGAATCAAAACCAACGTAGATACCTACTCTTCTTTGAGCTCCCATCTTCGATCTTTGCTGTGGAGCAATCGGTACATATATAGCACTTCTAAAAATTTTGAAGTGAGAAATATTAGGAACTTGACCAAGTACCAGTTGTAGCGGAGAATGTTGGTTATAGGAAGTTGGTCTAATCCTAATAATATTAGCAGCATGAAGTATTGCATGACCCCAAATAGATGTATGTAATTTTGCTTTCAACAACAACGGTCTTGCAATAAGTTGGAGTCTTTTGATAAAAGACTCGGCTAACCCATTTTGTGTATGTACATGAGGAACTGGGTGTTCAACTGAGATTCCTATAGACATGCAATAGTCAACAAAGGTTTCAGATGTGAATTCACCGGCATTATCTAAACGAATTGACTTAATGCAATGATCTGGGAATTGAGCTCGTAATTTGATTATTTGGGCAAGTAATTTTGCAAAAGCATCATTACGAGTTGAGAAAAGACAAACATGAGACCATCTAGTTGAGGAATCGATTAATACCATGAAGTACCTAAATGGGCCAGATGATGGGTGTATAGGTCCATATATGTTGCTTTGAATCTTTTCTAGAAAAGTTGGACTTTCAAGCCGAACTTTAGTAGGAGATGGTCGAGTAATCAATTTTCCTAAAGAACATGCTGAACATGGAAGGTCATTGTTGGAAAGAACTTTAAAATCTTTAAGAGGATGACCAGTAGAATTCTCTATAATACGACGCATCATAGAGACGCCAGGATGACCTAATATTTCATGCCAAAGTGTAAAAGATTTTGGATCTATGAGTTTGGAAGCAATGATATTGTGTTAGGAATATGTTGTAGACTTGATGATATGCTATATAAACACCTTCGTAGATGATCCAACAAGGTCTCAACGGATGATCCAACAGAGTTTCAACGGATGATAAAATTCAAAAAACAGTTGATAGTGACTTGACAGTCACATGGATTGATTGTATGCAAACAGAATGTGGCAGCCTATTAAAAAGGTTTTAGAGAACAAAGAAGCATTTCCACTTTCATGCTAACTTGAATATATTCAAAGATGTTGGATGGAAAAATGAAGCAACATGTAATTAGACTAAGACACTTTTGTCTTATTAGTTTGTCTTTTTATCATGTAACTTGGTGATAAATAAACCAAGAGTAACAAGTTAAAAATTAAGAAAGCAAGAACTGAGAAATAGAAAAAGTTGTATCTGTTAAGAATTTCTCCGTTCTAAGTGTATCATACTTGTAAGCAGTTGTGTGCATCTTTACATCACAGAGTTCTCATCAATATATATTTCTTGTGGGTAAGTTCAATCCACCAGAAAGTTTTTAATCCTCGTGTTTAATTACTTTGTGTTTGAATACATCTATATTTATATTTCACACTTTTGCATATTCAACAGTGATATATTTATAGTTGTGAGAAGTCCTTAAAATAAAAAAGAAACCAAGAATTACATTCAACCCCCCTTCTGTAATTCTAGTCGTTAGATTGTTTGAAATTAACACATTGTGTGACTCAATAGTTCTAATTTTCATCATATATAATCCTGAGAAAAGTGAGTGAAACTTTTCTAAGATTTTCTTGTTGCTAGGATTAGCGGAAATAATAAGAAGATATTCTATATCGGCCTCAGAGGTAGTTTCGATGTGAAAATTATTGAGTCAGATATCTTTAAAACTAAGAAGATTTCTAGTTGACTTACGAGAATATAATGCATTTGGAATGTGTATCTCGGTACCATTAGGTAGGACGAAACTAGCTTTTCCAAAACCTTCGATTATATTAGATACGCCGAAAATCGTTCCGACTTGAGCTTCTATTGAGTGGCATTTATGACACTTTATTACGCTCCGTAAAATTTTGAATTGGTGTAAATGTACTCAAGTTGTTGGTGTTTTCTAGTGTTTTTGCATTTCAGGCATTATTCTAAGAATCAGGTGAATTAGCATTGTTTTTTGTGCTAATATGGTGTTAGGATAATGTCCAAAGAATAAAGCTATGGAAGCCAACTCGACTGCAGCAGAAATTAAAGAAATTCAGAAGTTTTTCCAGAAACACGGCGCGCCCGCGCTGGTCTAACGCGCGCCCGCGCTGGTCTAACGCGCGGCCGCGCCGGGTCGGGATCCCAGAATCCTGATTCTAGTTGATTTACAATTGGAGGACTTCTATCTTGCATGGGCTGTTATATATACTAAAATAAAGGACGTTTTCTAGAGTCGGATACATCATAGCATAAGGAGAGTCGTAAGAAGACCGTGTTAGCAAGATTCAACGAAGACGAAGAAGATCTTGTTTTACTTGTGAATCTTTGTTCTAAGTTATAACTTGGATGCTAGTTTTCTTATTCGTGAACCTTACTCTTGTTTCGTACTTGGTTTTATTATTTATTCAGTATAAAGACTACGTTTATTATATCATAATTTCATCAGAACCCACGTTGATGATGAGTCCGATTATGGGCTAATCGTTATCGTGGGGTTCTAGCGGATTTAGTTATGGATTTCTTTAGTTAATTTATTTCAATACCTTAGTGTGTAGTTATTGTATGATAGCCTAGTATTGGTTGCGCTTATTCATCTTATGAGCGTCGCGAACTTATAAGATAGCGTGTTAATCTTTATTGAAGCGAAAGTGAATTTAAGGGTTTAAAACTTGCCATGCTAGCATAGGTTCATGTGTTATTGTTATGCATGATTCATAGGTAATTTTAACCATCTTACTTGCCCTATATAATCACGATAGATAACTTTTTCATTAAACCGTTACGTTGCCAAATTCTATAGACATATAGGGTCTCAATATAATTGGTGTCTATTCAGCTTCCATCTCTTTTGTGGATGTCTGGTAGTATGTTATTCGTGCAACAAAAGTTGGCGTTTAGCAGTTTCGTGTTATCTGATTAGTGTCATCAACATTACATGCTAAGGTTAAGAATAAAAAGGCTATTGAATGAAGTATTTAATGAAGTTAGAATCTCATATTTGTCATATATATTAATTCAACCATTCTTATTCTCTTAGTTATAATTGTTAGTTTAATTATTAGTTATAAACAATCCCAATTTGTTATTCGTCTTAGCATTGGATAATAGCCATATCATTATTGCATAAGTGCATAAATTAATTAGTTAACCAAGTCAGTCTATGTGGGAACGAACTAGAAATAATTCTATATAACTTACAAATGCGTTTACTTGCGTGTATTATTAGCGCGTGTTTAGCGACTAACAAGTTTTTGGCGCCGCTGCCGGGGACTGCAGTGTTAATTGTTTGTTTATGTGTTTGTCATCAGTGATCGTTAAAGTTTATTGACTCGGACATTATTACTTATCGGTTTCATTGTCTTATTTCAGGTACTCTAGCGAGCGTGTATGCATACGCGTTCGCGGACTCGTAAGAGAACTCTGGATAAAGCCGAGGAAGATGTTGTAGTGGTTCGACGGGAAGTTTTTGAGGACGAAGAGAATATAGAAGAAGAAGAAGAAGAAGAAGAGAAAGTAGAGGAACCAGTTTTAGTAGTGATCGGAGATCAATCAGAAATTCATAAGGCTTTGATGGACTATTCTCAACCTAAGATCAATGATATTCAGTCAAGCATCATCAGGCCAGCCATCTCGGCTAACACTTTTGAGATCAAGTCAAGCATGATTCAGATGATACAGAACTCAGTTCAGTTTGGGGGTTCTCCTACTGAAGACCCCAACATGCACATCAGGGATTTTATTGAGATCTACGACACTTTCAAGTTCAATGGTGTGACTGAAAATGCTATCAAACTGCAACTATTCCCATTCTTTCTAAGGGATAAAGCAAAGTGCTGGTTACATTCTCTATCACCAGGGTCTATCACCACTTGGGAGGATCTTGCTCAAAAGTTTCTCACTAAATTTTTCCCTATGGCGAAGACTGCTGTAATCGGGAATGCTCTTACTCAGTTTGCTCAGCAAACTTGAGAATCTCTGTGTGAGGCTTGTGATCGATATAAGGAGATGCTAAGGAAGTACCCTCACCATGACATGCCTGATTGAATGATTATAAACTGTTTCTACAATGGATTGGGTGCTACTTCTAGACCCATGCTCGATGCAGCATCAAGAGGAGCCTTATGGGCTAAGAGCTACAATGAAGCTTATGAATTGATTGAACTGATGGTTGCTAATGAATACCAGAATCCTTCTCAGAGACTGACTCAGGGAAAAGTAGCAGGAATTCTGGAGTTGGATGCAGCAAATGCTATAGCTGCCCAACTTAAGGCGTTGACGATGAAGGTGGACACTTTGACTAATTATCAAGTTAATCAAATCACTAGTGTCTGTGAGCTTTGTGCAGGTGCTCATGAGACTGATTAGTGTGCTATTTCCTAGTGAATCAGCTCAATTTGTGAGCAACTTTCAGAGATCACAACAACAAGCTCCAGTCACTTATCATCCCAACAACCGCAATCATCCTAATTTCATTTGGAGCAACGCTCAGAATGCGGTTCAGTAGCCTTATCAGCAATATCCATCTAAGCAGTACAACCCCCTGGGTTTCAGCAACCGCAATATGTACCAAGGCAACAACTTCAACTACAACAAGCAAATGAAAAATCTGAATTAGAGGAGTTGAAGCTTATGTGCAAGAGTCAAGTTGTTTCTATCAAGACCTTGGAAAATCAAATTGGACAAATTGTCAATACCTTACTAAATCGTCAACCTGGTACATTACCTAGTGACACTGAAGTGCCAGGAAAGAGGGAAGCTAATGAGCAGGTGAAGGCAAACACTTTGAGGTCTGGAAAGGTTGCGAATCCCGAACAAACTCAATTTTCGAATGAAGAAGCTGGGGCTGAAGAAGAAGTAGAGCGGCATGAAGCAGAAGTGGAACCAAGGAAGACTACTGTTGAGCACACTCCTCCTGAGGAGAATACAGGGGAGAAACATATCTATCCTCCACCGCCTTTTCTTAAGCGGCTGCAGAAGAAAAAGCTGGATAAGCAATTTGAGAAGTTTCTGGAGGTGTTCAAGAAACTTCATATCAACATACCTTTCGCTGAGGCTCTTGAGCAGATGCCTAGTTACGCAAGGTTTATGAAAGGTATTCTCTCTCGAAAAGTGAAGCTAGATGATTTAAAGACTGTCGCTCTCACGGAGGAATACAGTGCAGTGTTGCAACAGAAGTTGCCTCCGAAGCTTAAAGATCCAGGAAGCTTCACTATTCCATGCACTATTGGAAAAGTGTCTTTTGACAAATGCTTATGTGACTTGGGGGCTAACATCAATCTGATGCCTTTGTCAATCTTCAAGAAGTTGAATATGCCTGATCCAAAACCAACTTATATGACTTTGCAGTTGGCCGACCGTTCTATTACATATCCGCGAGGTATTGTGGAGGATGTCTTGGTCAAATTGATAAACTCATCTACCCTGCTGATTTCGAGGAGGATAAAAAGATTCTCATAATTTTGGGAAGACCTTTCTTGGCGACTGGCCGAACCTTGATAGATGTGCATAAGGGTGAGCTTACAATGCGAGTGCTGGATCAGGATGTAACTTTTAATGTGTTCAATGCTATGAAATTTCCTACAGAAAATGAGGAGTGCTTAAAGTTGGAGTTGGTCGATTCTGTGGTTAATTCAGAACTTAATCAATTGTTAAGGTCTGATGCCTTAGTGAAGGCCTTATTGGGGAATTCAGACAGTCACGAAGGTGGGGAGCCATTGCAATATCTGAATGCTTCTCCCTGGAAGAGGAAGATTGATATAACTTTTGAATCTCTTGGAATGGAGGAATTGAACAAAGCTCCTAAACGCCTCAAGCCATCTATTGAGGAAGCTCCTACTTTTGAGCTTAAGCCTTTACCTGAACATTTGAGGTATGCGTTTTTAGGTGATGCATCTACTTTGCCTGTTATTATTACATCTGACCTTTCAGGCGGCGACGAGGAGAATCTTTTAAGAATTCTAAGAGAGTTCAAATCGGCAATTGGATGGACTATAGCAGATATTAAGGGAATCAGCCCTTCTATTGCATGCATAAAATTCTGCTAGAGGAATGTAGCAAGCTTACGGTTGAGCAGCAAAGAAGACTTAATCTGATCATGAAGGAAGTAGTGAAGAAAGAAATTCTTAAGTGGCTGGATGCAGGGATTATTTATACCATTTCTGACAGTTCTTGGGTGAGTCCAGTTCAGTGTGTACCGAAGAAGGGAGGTATCACAATTGTTGCTAATTAGAAGAATGAGCTTATTCCTGCACGAACATTCACGGGATGGAGAGTTTGTATAGTCTACATGAATCTGAACAAGGCCACTAGGAATGATCACTTCCCTCTGCCTTTTATTGACCAGATGCTTGACCGATTGGCTGCTCACGAGTATTACTGTCTTCTGGATGGTTATTCGAGTTACAATCAGATTTGTATCGCTCCGGAAGATCAGGAGAAGACTACCTTCACTTGTCCATTTGGTACTTTCGCCTTCAGACGAGTTTCTTTTGGTCTGTGTGGTGCACCAGCCACATTTCAGAGATGTATGATGGCCATATTTTCGGATATGATTGGTCAGAATGTGGAGGTGTTCATGGACAACTTCTCTGTATTTGGCGATTTTTTTGATGAATGCTTGCAGAATTTTGGACATGTTCTCAAGAGGTGTGTTGAGACCAACTTGGTTCTCAATTGGGAGAAATGTCACTTTATGGTGCGACAGGGCATTATTCTTGGGCACAAGGTTTCTAGTAAGGGTCTTGAGGTGGACAAGGCTAAGGTGGGGGTCATTGAAAATCTTCCTCCACTAATTTCTGTTAAGGGAATTCGCAGTTTTCTTGGTCATGCGAGTTTCTATAGGCGGTTCATCAAGGACTTCTCTAAAATTTCGAAGCCATTGTGCAGTTTTCTAGAGAAAGATGTCCCTTTTAAGTTTGATGACGAGTGTCTTGCCGCTTTTGAGACATTGAAGAAGAGTTTAATCACGACACCTGTCATAACTGCACCTGATTGGAATGAACCTTTTGAGATGATGTTGATGCAAGTGACTATGCGGTTGGAGCAGTTCTTGGGCAGAGAAAGCACAACATATTTCATGTGGTCTACTACGCTAGTTAGACCTTGAATAGTTCTCAACTGAATTATACTACTACGAAGAAAGAACTCTTGGCTATTGTCTATGGTTTTGAGAAATTTCGATCTTATCTATTCGGGACGAAAGTGACAGTTTTCACTGATCACACTGCAATTCGTTATCTCGTCTCAAAGAAGGACTCAAAGCCAAGGTTGATTCAATGGGTTCTTTTGCTTCAAGAATTTGAATTAGAGATCAGGGACAAAAAGGGGACTGAAAATCAAGTCGCTGATCATCTCTCACATTTAGAGAACCCTAATGCTACTTCACTGGACAAGACATTGATAAATGAGTCTTTTCCTGATGAGCAGTTGTTTGGAGTGCAAGAGGAAGAACCGTGGTTCGCAGATATTATGAACTACCTTGTGAGTAACATCATGCCTCCTGACTTAACGTACGCTCAAAGGAAGAAGTTTCCGCATGAAGTGAAGTGGTATATGTGGGATGAGCATTTCTTTTTCGACAAGAAGCTAACTAAATCATCAAGAGATGTATTCCTTATAGCGAAACGGGAGGAATTTTGCGAGATTGCCACTCAACGACTTATGGAGGACATTATGGTGGAGAAAAAGCAGCAACTCGTATTCTTCAAGCAGGTTTCTTTTGGCCAACCTTGTTTAAATATGCTCATCAGTTCGTTTTGAAATGTGATCGATGTCAACGTGTGGGGAATATGTCTAAGAGGGATGAGATGCATCTTAATGTGCTTCTCGAGGTCGAAGTCTTTGATGTTTGGGGAATTGACTTCATGGGGCCATTTGTCTCATCTTGTAACAATCAATATATCTTATTTACAGTTGATTATGTGTCGAAATGGGTTGAAGTTAAGGCGTTTCCAACGAACGATGCAAAACTGGTGCTTAATTTTCTTCACAAGCAGATATTCACAAGGTTTGGAACTCCAAGAGTCATAATCAGTGATGAGGGGTCGCATTTTTGCAACCGCAAGTTCACCGCTATGATGCAAATGTATAATGTGAATCATCGCATTACTACGGCTTATCATCCTCAGACGAATGGTCAAGCTGAGGTGTCTAACAGAGAGCGTATTTTGGAGAAATTTGTGTGTCCATCGAGGAAAGATTGGTCTTTGAAGCTTAATGAAGCTGTTTGGGCGTATCGAACAGCGTACAAGACTCTATTAGGAATGTCACTGTATCAGTTGGTTTATGGTAAGGGGTGTCATTTGCCGATGGAGCTAGAACATAAAGCGTATTGGGCTTTGAAGAAATTGAATCTGGATTTGGATGTAGCTGGTAAAAAGAGAATGCTTTAATTAAATGAGCTCGACGAGTTTCGACTTCAAGATTATGAGAACAACAAAATGTATAAGGAGAAAGGCAAGAGGTGGCACGATCGGGGTCTAGTGCTCAAATCATTTGTGCCAGGGCAACAAGTTCTTTTGTTCAACACTTCTATTCGTCTTTTTCTGGAAAGTTGAAGTCAAGATGGTCAGGGCCGTTCGTTATCAAAACTGTGTTTCCACATGGAGCGGTGGAGATTTTTGAGAATGATCTGGGCCAAGCATTCAAGGTAATTGGTCAGAGGTTGAAGCATTACTATGGTGACACGACAAACCGCGAGGTGGTTAGTGCCGTTTTGTTGTCCGTTTGATCTCGAGTTTCTACGTCAAGCTAACGACGTAAAGCAAGCACTTCTTGGGAGGCAACCCAAGTTTGTTGTACATTAGTAAGTAGTGGAAGCAAGAAGAAAAGAGAAAATAACAAAAAAATCAGAAAACAGAAAAATTCAGGGCCAACTTCAGAGACATGGCGCGGCCGCGCTGAAATTACTGAGACATGGCGTGCCCGCGCTGATCTAGCGCGCGACCGCGCCGATTTGGCAGAAGTAGCGCACGCCCGCGCTATCTTAGCGCGCGGCCGCGCCGAGGTCCCAAGTCAGAAAAATAAAAATAACAGTTTTGAAGAGGAAAAACGGGATTTTTGCTACAAAATCAATTCCTACCCGAATTTTACTCTCCCACATCCCAAATTTCCCTCTCCAAATCAAACCCATTATTCCCACTATTCCCATAATAAAATCCCACTTCTATTCCATATATAATTCTCTTTTCACCTCCTATATATACATACACTTATACACAAACTTCTTCACCACTTCACAAATTTCTCAAACACAAATTCTCTCTCAAACACAAACTCTTATTATCTCTATTCAATTCCAATGGCATCCAAGAGACAAAGAACACAAGTAAGCAGCAGCACCACCGATTCTTCTAGTACGGGTAGTGTGAGGCCGAGGTTTTCTACTCCCGAGGCTGAAGTGGAGTATATGAGGCTTCTCTCGAAGCCTATCATCAAGGAGAGAGGTTTTCTGCCATCGGGGAAGGATGGTAAGCTGTTGGAGATGATTCTGGAGATGGGTTGGGTTCCTTTTTGCGAGGCACCCACTGCTGTGCCCATGAGTGTTGTTCGCGAGTTATATACGAACGCGAAGGCTGAGAAGAATGGCTTCACGGTGGTGCGAGGGATGACTATGGAGTATAGTGCTAATGCTATTAGGAGAGTGATTGAGCAGCCCGCGAGGAAACCCGGGCAGGACACTTGGAATGATAAGACTCTAGAGGACTTTGATCTGGATCTTATTGTTGCTACACTATGCATGCCTGATACACACTGGATGATCAAGAGAGGTACTACTGAGTACTCTACGTTTTCGGCTTCCAGCATGAACAGGTTTGCCCGTGCATGGAACACGTTTATTTGTGCTAATATCATGCCATCTTCGTATGTGCATGAGACTACTGTGGAGCGTGCATGACTATTGTGGGGCATTCTTCAGGGCGATTATGTGGATCTTGGGATGGTGATTTATCAGGATATTCTGAAGTTTTTGAGGAGGAGTACCACGGGGTCTATACCGTACGCGTCCGTTGTGACGAAATTGTGCGTGACAGTTGGTGTTCATTGGCCAACACATGAGCAGTTGCAGATCCCGAGTGCTCCTATTGACAGCACTACTTTGGCTACGATGCAAGAGTGGGATGGAGGCAAGCCCGATATGAAGGGGCTTGGTTATACTTTTAACCATCTACCTGGTGGGAGGCTAGCTGCTGGGGCCACCCAGACGAGCAGGACTGCTTGGAGATCTCAGCTAGGAGATGAGACGGGGCCATCGCAGCAGGCACATGAGGAGGAGGAAGGAGCTAATGTTGGAGCTAGCATGAGCATGACACAGTATAGGCGTCTGGCTAGGAGGATGGATGTTATGCATGACATCCACAGCAGGTTTGCATGTGATCTCATCCAGTCACTTGGGACAGCTTTCAGAGCCATCGATGTTGACATCCAGTGGCCAGTATTTGATGAGGAATCCGTGTATCCACCTCCAGACACGCCTGACACTCCACCCATTGAGGGTGCGGATCTTGATTCGGATTAGGTATGCCTAATTCCTTACTATTACCTTCACCGAGGACAGTGAATATTTTAAGTTTGGGGATAGTAGTTGAAGGAATATATTTTGTATGAGTCGCATATAGTTTGCATATTCATGATAGTTTAGTTCATATAGTTGCATAATTTTCCATGTAGTTTTTTTTAGTTTTGGTAGTTTTATAGTAATTTGTTCATATAGTTCATACATTTACATTATAACATGATCCCGTAGATAATTTTTCCGATTGACTTGTGATATTGATGCTAGTGTAGTGATGTCGTATTTAGTGATGTTGAGTCTTATCAAATTGATTTGCATGCTAGAGACTACTGTATTTCACCAAGTCTTATAGGTTGCTAAAGTACTAGATCATGGTCATGGGTTGTTTGTTTGTCGAGGTTTAATCACTTGTTTATATTTGGAATTTAGGGTATTCTCTTAATAATAATATAACATGGATTTTTAGAAATTGGAGAAAAATTGGATTTCATTGCTAGTTGTGTTGGCTAGGTGTCAAATGGCTAGTAGCCGGCTCATATTTATATGAGTAGTCTAGGGTTGAATGAGATGGAGAAAAACACACTCTCCATCTCGTTCAGAAATTGTGAAAAAAGAGAAAAAAGAAAAAAAAGAAAAAAAAGAAAATGATAAAAATGAGTGTTATGTATAATTGATCACGAGTGGGCTCTTTAGTACTCGAGTTATTAAGTTCTTAGGGGACTTTGTGCCTAGTGACCTAAGGCTTTTATAGTCTGTGATCCGCTAACCTAACGCTCGCTACATGGGTACTATTGTATAAATCTTTTATGGACCTCATTCATTGCATGATCAAATAAGCATAAGTGTGTTGTTTTGTTTGAATAAAAGCATGAATCCATATAAAACTCCAATATAAGAATTGAAGTGTTATAAGTTATTGTGAGTTTAGCTTTTATTCTGTTTATAACCTTGTGATTGCTTTGATGAATAGTGAGTCATGATTATTGATCTAGTGGCGATTGTATATCTGTAAGCAGTTGCACACACGCACTTCTCTGGTTTGTAGATTGATTTGTGAGGTTTGATTGATCTTATACAAATAACTGCATTTATTGAGATGTTGCTTGTTGGTTGGTTTAGTTATTCTATTGGGGATCGGTGCATTCATTTAGTTGCATTCATTCATTTTTATTTCTTGTTCTTTGATTCTGTTTATGCTTGAGGACAAGTATCGATTCAAGTTTGGGGGTATGTTGAGTGGCATTTATGACACTTTATTACGCTCCGTAAAGCTTTGAATTGGTGTAAATGTACTCAAGTTGTTGGTGTTTTAATGTGTTTTCTAGTGTTTTTGTATTTCAGACATTATTCTAAGAAGCAGGTGAATTAGCATTGTTTTGGTGCTAATATGGTGTTGGGATGATGTCCAAAGAATAAAGCTCCGGAAGCCAACTCAATTGCAGCAGGAATTAAAGAAATTCAGAAGTTTTTCCAGAAGTACGGCGCGCTCGAGCTGGTCTAGCGCGCGACTGTGCCAATTTGTCAGAGAGCCAGCGCGCCCGCGCTGATGTAGCGCGCGCCCGCGCCGGGTCGGGATCCCATAATTCTGATTCTTGTTGATTTAGAATTGGAGGACTTCTATCTTGCATGGGCTGCTACATAATTATATATACTAAAATAAAGGACGTTTTCTAGAGTCGGATATATTAGAGCACAAGGAGAGCGATAAGAAGACCGTGTTAGCAAGATTCAACGAAGACGAAGAAGATCTTGTTTTACTTGTGAATCTTTGTTCTAAGTTGTAACTTGGATGCTAGTTTTCTTATTCGTGAACCTTACTCTTGTTTCGTACTTGGTTTTATTATTTATTCAGTATAAAGACTATGTTTATTATATCATGATTTCATCGGAACCCACGTTGATGATGAGTCCGATTATGGGCTAATCGTAATCGTGGGGTTCTAGCGGATTTAGTTATGGATTTCTTTAGTTAATTTGTTACAATACCTTAATGTGTGGTGATTGTATGATAGCCTAGTATTGGTTGTGCTTATTCGTCTTATGAGCGTCGCAAACTTATAAGATAGCGTGTTAATCTTTAATAAAGTGAAAGTGAATTTAAGGGTTTAGAACTTGTCATGCTAACATAGATTCATGTGTTATTGTTATGCATGATTCGTAGGTAATTTTAACCATATTACTTGCCCTATATAATCACGATAGATAACTTATTCATTAAACCGTTATGTTGTCAAATTCTATAGACATATAGGGTCTCAATATAATTGGTGTATATTCAACTTCTATCTCTTTTGTGGATGTCTGGTAGTATGTTATTCGTGCAACGAAAATTTGCGTTTAGCAGTTTTGTGTTATTTGATTAGTGTCTTCACCATTACATGCTAAGGTTAAGAACGGAAAGGTTATTGAATGAAGTATTTAATGAAGTTAGAATCCCATGTTTGTCATATATATTAATTCAACCATTCGTATTCTCTTAGTTATAATTGTTAGTTTAATTATTAGTTATAAACAATCCCAATTTATTATTCGTCTTAGCATTGGATGATAGCCATATAATTGTTACATAAGTGCATAAATTAATTAGTTAACCAAGCCAGTCTCTGTGGGAACGAATTAGAAATAATTCTATATTACTTGCGAACGTGTATACTTGCGTGTATTATTAGCGCGTGTTTAGCGACTAACAACTTCGGTTTGGTTATTTGGGTAAAATATTTTCGGTTCTGTAGAATCGTATGAGTTGTACCACAATCAACAATGCATATATCTTCAGAATCCATTCTGTATATAATTAAGAAACATAATTTATTTGATAAGAACATAGCACACTACATAGTTCAAACAAAATAAAGCACACAATACACACTACTATAGTAATTATATGAAACTAATCTTCAGTCTCCCATATGGGGGTTTCGTTAGGTTCATTCGGACCATTAATGGTTATTCCTCCAGTTGTGATTCTCGGAAAATCATCTATGTTATTGTTGGCGAAATTTGTTTCTACCATTTTCTCTTTTGATTTTTGAGAAGATTGGTTTAGCTTAACAATATGATTTGGGGCATGACAATTATATGTCTAGTGCCCATCCATGCCGCACCTATAGCAAACATTTTTCAGTTTTTCCTCCTCGTGGTGCCTTTCTTTTACTTTGTGATTCAGATTGCCACTTCTAGTGACCAGAGTTGTTATATGGACGAAAATGCTCGTGGCTCCAACCTCGTCCACGGTACCGACCTTGGCCCCGTCCACCTCTATACCATTTTCCACGAACATTCTGCTGGAATGACATGTTATTTACTTCAGGTAATGGAGCTGAACATGTTGGACAGGGTTGATGATTCTTAATCACCAATTCATGATTTTGTTCAGCAACGAGGAGAGTTGATAGAAGATCCCTGAACTTAGTGAATTTGCGCTCCCTGCACATCCTTGTTAAGTTGATATTGTTGGGGTGAAAAGTTGATAGTGTTTTATCGATTTTTCTTTTTTCCGTAACTTTCTCACCACACATAATAAGCCTATAACTTATTTTGAACAAAGCAGAGCTATATGCTCAGATAATATTAAAATTCTGAAGTCTTAAATTAGCCCAATCATATTCAGCTGCAGGTAAATAAACTAGATTTTGGTGACTCCTTTAGATTTTCCCATAAAATAAAGGGATCCTCGATTTCTAAGTACTCAGATTTTAAATCTTCATGCATGTGGTGTCGGAGAAAAATTATAGAGGTAAAGTTTTCTTCAACCGTGGATATATTTTCTGTCTTTATTGTATCGCTTAATTTCTTTGAACCCAAGTTCAACTTTACATCTTGTACCCATGATAAATAATTATCGCCAGAAATGTCCAAGGCAACGAACGACAAGCTTGTAATATTTGTCCTACTAAATCTGAATTAACACGAAAATTATTAAATTTTAATTCATCAATGTAAATATTACATAAAATCCAAGTTAATCGGGTACGTTAACAAATACGCATAATCAATGTATATATCATTATTATCATTGATATTATAAACAGATCTATATATAAAATGACAAATGGATTTTCACCCGCTATACGGCTGTCTGCGTATTCAGGTTATCTCCGACAAATAATAAATTTAAGTGAAAAATCCTGCATAAGTTAATTAGGGTACAAAAGTTATTATCCGATAATTATGCAATTTATAAATTAAGGTTCCCACTATATTTCGGTAATACCCGAAATTAAATGGTACCGTAAAATAATTTTAATAGGGCGGTACTCTGATCATATATATTTAAATTATTAGTAGAGGGTGTAACCACGTCTACTCCAGTCATATATATTTAAATTATATGTAGAGGGAGTAACCATGTCTACTCATATATATGTATATTTAAATTAAAATTATACCTTCTAAGTTTTGGAAGAGCTTCTTGCTGATAATGTGTTGTAAAATACTAGTTATAACAGTATTATATCGAACCTCTGTAGAAAGTAAATAGAGTAGATAGAGAAATAAAGAGAGCTGAGCAACGAGAGAAAGAAGCAACCTGCTTGAGTGTGTTATATCCATTACCGGATGAAGGTATTTATAGGCAGGAGAGCAAACATGAGAATTAAATGTTGTGCACCAATTCCTTTACAAGCCTAACTTTACTATTCTTTTACATCAATAACTTTACTATTTATTATTGACTATAATGTCAATCTATTATAACACAAACAACTTATTAGTTTGTTTTTTCCGTTCTTCTTTACTTTTATTTTTCCAGTTCCTTAATTTTGTTGGCATGTTTCTCTATCTTTTTGGATTACCCGCTGATAAAATGGCATTTTAGATATCTAACATGTTTTGTCAAATTTTTTTTAACATTGATGAATATTCTCATCTTTTTTGCTCATGCTAAGCATTTAAAGTAAGGATTTATTTATATAAAACTTTAAATTTATTATCATCAATGGAAAAGAACTATTACATTTTTTTTTTAAATTTGTTTCTTTATGTTAATATGAAAATATTTATTTTTAATTAAATATTTATATTTCGTAAGTATTACTTTATTTAAATTTTATTTCCTTTCCTAATTTCAATAAATTATATATATATATATATAATACGTATTCGGGTCACAAATAGTGAATTTTTGTGTCTTTTAAAAATTGTGTCGTATTTTATGATGGTTGTTGAATATATATATATATATATATGAATATATATGGTGATTGTTATATGTAGTTGATGACAATTTCTTGTCACTTATAATGACTTTTGTTTAATGATTTAATTTTTTAATATGCTGGTTTGACTTTATTTTGTTTTCTTCCTTAATATAGTATATATTTGTATTTTTATGTTATTTTTTTTGGTTAATTCTTTATTTTTACGCTATTTCATCCACCATGGTTTCATATTTTTTTTGTTTTCTTATTTACAAATTGCTTCTACATGTAAATTCAAGGTGAATGTTCTCTTATCAGACATTAAATACTTATAATCTAAATGTTGTCGGTCATCTTTCGATGTTTGACGGTTAGACCTTGAATTAAAATAATTCATTTCTCCAACTATTATATCCGATGGCTTTCAAACACGTGTAAGTAGGGTTTATAAAGAAAAGTCAAATTGATCGAACCGGATCAAACCGATCAAACTGTTTTTCCGATATTTTTTGCGGTTTAACTTGGTTTAAATTTGATATGAATAAACACCGTTATTTGTGTTTCAACCCAAATTTTATCTTCAAAACGAACTATTTCAATATATAGTAATATATTTATAATAAATTTATATCATTTTTCTGAATAAACCAAACATACTAGTATAACCTGCTTATAGCAGGTCTGAGAAAGGTAATAAATATGCAGTCCTGCCCCTATTTCGAAAAATACGGAGACTATATCCGTGAAAATCCCAAGCTTAGTGTATGACAATATAAATATGTATATTTGCGATACCTGAGCCCATGACATATTTCACATAGAAACTTACATGTGAACAATCCACATCAATGTCTATCGAAATCCGAGCTTCTACACTTTTGTCTTATAAAGAAAATCATTTATCAACATAGTTGTACACGAAACTTTACGACCGAACCTGATATAAGTCATGAGATCCAGCCTCAACTACTCTAATATGCCGTCTCCGATCAGCCCTATCTAGTGTCATATCACGCGCGAGATTTAAAACCATCATATTCAAACTCAATTGAACATTGCCACGTCTTACGCGGTCAATCTTTATTTCTCTTTCCCCAATATATATATATATATATATGTGTGTGTGTGTGTGTGTGAATACAATCTACGATTAATACTTACAACAAAAGCAGTGTGTGTGAATAACAGTGTGCGAGTATAACTGCGTAAACCAGAAAAGTAAACGAAAGAGATAAGGATATGAGAGGGTTCTCGAGTCGAGTTGAAAGGAACTGTTTCCTTAAAGCTATTTCACCTCTCACCGTATGTGCGAGCCGACAGCCTCCCAGGATAAAACGAGAAGACGGTGTCGTTGTACAAACGGCACCTCCGACGAGCTAGAACAGAGCAAGAAACTATCACCGATGAGAGAGAGAAGAATATGGTTTGTGTTTAGAGACGGCTGTGTTTTCTGAGTATCTAAAACCCTAAACCCTATAACGAAAATATATAGGCTTAGAGAAACGTGTGCACTACTTCTCTTATTTAATTAAACGCGTTAATTAAATTTAATTCGAGAGTCAATCATTATCCGTAATTGAATCAAATTATAACTGTCAAATCAATTCATATTCGTATTTTATAAAATAAATACTGAATAATGAATATTTATTTAAAAGCCCAAGCCCAGTGGAAAATTAGCAAAACTAGTCCGTGATTATTCGGGCCAATTTTCTGCTACATTCGTGTCCGCACACGCGGGCAAGCCCGAAGGCTTCATAAGCCTCGAATTACCTCTCGAAATCCCACAATTTGCACCCCCCGCGCGCACGTAGGAGATGGAGCAACACCTTACTAACATTTTTAAACACTACTAGAGTGTTGTGCTATATAAAACAATGGAAACCTCTTTTCCATTTCAATGTGGGATACAAGTTTTCACATTTAGAATTCCACCTTCAAGGGACCAACTTTGAATGATCGTATCTCATTCATCCCTTAACCATTTTGAGTGTTTCAAAGTGTCTCGGAAAGCCCTCACGGAGGAGAATATACTCCAAGCGACACCCACTCAAGAACGGCTCAAAATGACTTGACAATATGGGGCTCAATACCCACATTTTCCAACAATATATATTATACTTAGATATGTTTATTTTATAATTTAATATTTTTATATTAGAATTTTATATGTAATAGTTATATCTAAAGTTTAAAAAGTAATAATTTT
This sequence comes from Apium graveolens, assembly GCF_009905375.1. NCBI lineage: Eukaryota > Viridiplantae > Streptophyta > Magnoliopsida > Apiales > Apiaceae > Apium > Apium graveolens. The sequence continues at coordinate 10,365,286 of NC_133652.1, forward strand.
TTGACATTTATGTATTTAATTAGGTTTTAAACCATTACTCACCGGACCGAACCGTTAAACTGCGATCTGATCTGGTTCGATCACAAATTTCAAATAATCTGATCCAATTTAAAATCATTATATATAGTCCGACACGATTTGATCATTAAAAATCGACCAAATCAACCGTTACACCCCACTTAAAAAAAATTAAACGACAAATTGAACAAATAATAATCTGAAAACAAATCAAATTGACCAAAATATTATCTAATAACAAATAAAATTTAAACCCAACTTGGAACCCAAAATTATTTAAACAAAACTCGAGCACATCAACAAAAACACCCAAATCTAAATCCTAGGGTTTCTTTATCTCTCTCTCTCTCTCAAAATCTCTATGGATCTCTTAAAATCATACGCAGAGCCTACCGACGACGACAACAATTCCGACAACTCAAGCCCTAATTCCTCCCCAATCCGCTTCTCCATCCGCCCCAAATCCGCCGCCCCGCAAGTCGACGACACAAGCCTCGCTCTCTCCATCTCCTCTAACCCGCTTTCCACCAAGCCACTCGACCCGACCCAACACGTCGTCAATTACAATCCCACTTACGATCAGCTCTGGGCCCCAATTGTAGGTCCCGCTCATCCCTACGCTAAAGATGGAATTGCCCAAGGTATGCGTAATCATAAGCTAGGGTTTGTCGAAGACGCTGCGATTGAACCGTTTCTTTTCGATGAGCAGTATAATACGTTTTATAAGTACGGGTACGCTGCTGATCCGTCGGGCGGGATTGGGAGTAATTATGTAGGGGATTTGGATGCGGTGAGGGAGAATAACGCGGTTTCGGTTTATAATATTTCGCAACGGGAGCAGAAGAAGAGGAAATTGGAGAAGAAGAAAGAAGCGGAAGCGGAGGGGAATGATAATGTAGGTGAGGGAATTGATGATCCGTCGACGGAGGAGTGGTTGAAGAGGAATAGGAAGAGTCCGTGGTCCGGGAAGAAGGGGGAAATTGAGACGGAGTTAACGGAAGAGCAGAAGAAGTATGCTGAGGAGTATGCGAAGAAGAAAGGGGAGGAGAAGGATGGGAAGAAGGATAAGGCTGAGGTTGTGGCGGATAAGAGTACCTTTCATGGAAAGGAGGAAAGGGATTATCAAGGGAGGTCGTGGATTGCGCCTCCTAAGGATGCTAAAGCGAGTAATGAGCATTGTTATATTCCGAAACGATTGGTGCATACTTGGAGTGGACATACGAAAGGAGTGTCGGCTATTAGGTTTTTCCCGAAGTATGGGCATTTGATTTTGTCGGCTGGGATGGATAGTAAGGTGAAGATTTGGGATGTTTTTAATTCGGGGAAGTGTTTGAGGACTTATATGGGGCATTCGAAAGCGGTTAGGGATATTTCGTTTTGTAATGATGGGACTAAGTTTTTGACTGCGAGTTACGATAAGAATATTAAGTATTGGGATACGGAGACAGGACAGGTGATATCTACGTTTTCAACTGGGAAGATTCCGTATGTTGTGAAGCTTAATCCTGATGATGATAAGCAGAATATTTTATTGGCGGGTATGAGTGATAAGAAGATTGTTCAATGGGATATGAGTAGCGGACAGATTACTCAGGAGTATGATCAGCATTTGGGGGCTGTTAATACGATTACGTTTGTTGATAATAACAGAAGATTTGTTACTTCTAGTGATGACAAGTCTCTTCGGGTTTGGGAATATGGAATCCCTGTGGTTATAAAGTACATTAGTGAACCTCACATGCATTCTATGCCGTCCATATCTTTACATCCGAATACAAATTGGCTTGCAGCACAGAGTTTAGACAACCAAATTCTTATTTATAGCACTAGAGAAAGATTCCAGCTTAATAAGAAAAAGAGGTTTGCAGGACATGTCATTGCTGGGTATGCTTGTCAAGTCAATTTCTCGCCGGATGGACGTTTTGTTATGTCAGGAGATGGTGAGGGCAAGTGCTGGTTTTGGGATTGGAAAAGTTGCAAAGTCTTTAAAACTCTTAAGTGCCACGAGGGAGTTACTATAGGTTGTGAATGGCATCCATTGGAGCAAAGTAAGGTTGCTACCTGCGGATGGGATGGCTTAATCAAGTACTGGTAAGATATTCGATATCTCTAATTACCACTAATAAATACCATGTTTGCGTTGCTATGTGACTATGTCTTGTCTGGCTTGATTTAGAATTAGATAGTTGTCTCGCTGCTGTTTGTGAGAGGTCTCCTGTGAATTATGGTATTGTCTCCTGATTGTAATCCTTTTAGGCTTCTTCTGAATCCTCATGTTAGGCTATTACTCAAGTAGGTTGACCGTACTAGTTATAGTTAAGGTACATGGTAATAATGAGTGCTTGGTAAATGGTAAGTATACAAAGATAAAGGCGCTTAGCTTTTTGTATCAAGTACTAAAGGCTATTGGTACGTACATTAAATGAATTCAGAAAGTAGTAATAGGAAACTAGACACAGATCTTTCTGTAGTTTAGTTGTAGAATGTGCATGTAGTGGTCTTAAAATTAGATAATTGTTCTCTGTATTGTTCCTGATGTAACCTCCCTAACAATCTAGAGCCCTGCTTATACTCGATTAGTTTGAAATATTAATGCTCTCGGATTTTTCGTGGAAGGGTGCTAGTCTTGGCTTGTTCAGAGATCGTTGTTTATATGATTGATATTATTTCCCCTGATCTCGCGCACCCTTACCATAAAAGCAGTGAGTTTTCTATAATTTGTATGCTGTTTTCTTGAGTTTAAGTAGCAGACATGTACAGTTAGAATTCTAATGCATGTCTTTTCATCCAGCAATGTTGTAGTGTTGCTGGCTTCGATTTTGAAATACTAATCTCTAAGTTATGTACTTAGATTTTAAGATTGGATTTGCATATTTTTTTGAATTACTTTGTAACTCCCCTAGAGTGTGAAGCTGGCGGGGGAAGGAGGGGGATACCTTGCATGTTTGTCTGATTGGATATCATTTTTTTGTGTGTTGCATGTTTTAAAGGAGTTTAAATTGTTTGCTGAGGCTAATTCTTATACTTGTTATGCTTTCAGGGACTGAGCGCATCAGTATAGATGCAGCTGGGTTGATGACTGACAGATGAGCTTACACATATGGAGTATGCCTTTAGAGTTTGAATGACACATGAAGTTACACTATCAGTATATTTTTTGCTGTGGATCTTTCAACGATATAGAGGGACCGATGCAAAATTTCCAACCATGGCAAAATTTGAGGAATTTTGATCATAATCTCAACTTCATGTGTTCATCCAGTTGTATAATGAATGTATGAGAATATTATGCAGACATGTCACAATTAAACTTTGTTTCAGTCAGTTTTGCTATTTTTTTTTCACCAGATCAGTTATGGGATAATTTCTTAAATTTGTGTTTGAAAAAATGTACTCCCTCAGTCCCTTCCAATTGTTTACATTTCTGAGGAAGTATCCGGCACACATTTTAAGGTGCATAAAAAGTATAGTTATGTAACTTATTTTTACAATTTTCTTTTTCTGAATAAAAGTTGAATGTTTTAATTTTTATTCAGAAAAACAAAATTATAAAAAAAAATTACATAACTATACTTTATATGCACCTTAAAATACGTGTCGGACATTCTCTAAAAAACGTAAACAATTGAAAAGGATGGAGGGAGTAATTCATTACAAACTATAGATTTTAGATGACATGAATTGAGTTGTGAATTTGAATTCTCAAATTTACACGAGTATTTGAGTATTTGAATGTCTTGGATTCCAATAAAATCAATTTTTTGGTTATCGAAACTGAATGAAATCCATTTTCCAAAAGATTTTAGTAAATGGGTCATGTTCCCTAGCAATCGTGTGTTAGATAAGTTTTATCTAACATACTACTCCAAGGGCGTCGAATCTATATTTTAAGGGACCAGATTTAAAGGAAAAGCCCTTACGCGGCTAAAAAAGTTTCCTTACATCTGGGCTCTTGAAATATTGATCTAAGGGTTCTAGAATAGTGTCAAATATTGATCTAAGGGTTCTGAAATAGTGTGTTAGATATGGCTTATCTAACACACGATTGTTAGTGAATAACACCCTTAGTAGATGGGTCATGTTCCCTAGCAATCGTGTGTTAGATAAGTTTTATCTAACATACTACTCAAGAGGCGTCAGATTTATATTTCAAGAGGCGTCGGATTTAAAGAAAATTTTTTAGCCTTCCGCGGAATCTGCGGAAGGGTTTTTCCCTTTTCGTGGAAAATATCCGCGGATGGGAGAAAAGCTCTTCCGCAGAAAATATCTGCGGAATACTAAAAAAGTTTCCTTACATCTGGACACTTGAAATATTGATCTAAGGGTTCTGGAACAGTTTGTTAGATATGGCTTATCTAACACACGATTGTTAGGGATTAATAGCTTTAGTAGATGGGTCCTGTTCCCTAGCAATCGTGTGTTAGATAAGCTTTATCAAAATACTACTCCAGTGGCATCGGATCTATATTTCAAGGGCCCAGTTTTAAAGAAAATTTTTTAGCTGCGCGGAAGGGCTTTTCCTCTTTCCGCGGAAAATATCTACGGACTTCTTTGAACGGTTGTCTCTAGTAAAATGAAAACCATGGCCACATGTTTGAACAATAGAAGCAGAGCCTTTAGCGCCAGAGGAATATGTGTACTTCTATTTTCTGCTCACACAAGAGCCTGGGATAAGGTGAAGTTGATTTTGAACCTATGATCTCAACCCTACATGGACTGAGCGGCATATGATGATTGTCTTAACAGTAGGTTTTAAATTTTGTTAAAGAATCTGTAATTTAATATGACAGAGGTGTGTGTTTTTGCAGCTAAAAAAATGATTTTGCAAGGGTAATAGGACAACAAAGTACCCGAATTATAGAAATGAAAAATTATCCCGAGATGGTGAAAATCAAAGTTACCCGCAATATGTAAAAAGAAAAATGCGTTTGCCGGGAGTCGAACCCGGGTCTATTGCTTGGAAGGCAATTATCCTAACCGTTGGACTACAAACGCAGAATGACATTAGTTTCGTGAGTAAAGACTAGAATCTGAAGACGGCTGACCAGTTTGGTTATTCTCTTTGGCTTGACGACATAGCTTCAAATAACTTAACTCAACTTCTACGTTTCTCCTTAGTCTTACTGCTAACAAATTCAATTCAATTTACAACGTCATTACTTGTGCAAACACAGTAACTGACACTACACTTAAAGTGGACTTGCACTAGTCCTATCTAGAATCAATGTCAGATCAATAGTCAAACCCAAAGCATTTAATTATATTTATGCACACTATACTCTAAAACGTCAATTCCACCGGAAGTTAAATAATTATAAAAACAAAAAATCAAAATGTTTTCACTCCGTTTTAAATTACATGTTCACTTTGACAAAAAAAATATTAATGAGTATAAAATTTTGTTCGGGTTTTTCTTTACCTCCTTAGGCTTTTAGATGAAATAGTTACTTAACATGGTATCAGAGCTCGATATAGGGAAAGACTCGGATTCGAGTTCTTCCACCCCCATTTATTTAATTTGTATCGTACAATTCAGGTGGAGTGTAAAAAATTATTTTAAATTAATGTCCACTTTAATTTTCAATGTAATTTTACGTTTTCAAATTTTATCTCAAATTTATATTTTTAAGATTAACCATATAATTTAAAACGGAGTGCATAATATCATTCTCTTGCATGTCTGTATAGTTCAAATTTTACTATTATTTCGAAAGAGTAACTTGCACGGTAGGAAGGAAATAAACAAGTAATTCATAATATTTGTTCTAAAAATTTGACGGGTACGATTATCACTAGATAAATGGTCTCCATCTCAGTTAAGTGAAAACTGATTTAAATAAAGATTTTTTAAAAATAAGTCAGAAATTAGCAAATTAATAATTTCATCGATTAAATGGTCAAAAATTGGGGAAAAAACTGATAAAAATTAAATTTTATGTTACTTGCCGGTAAATATGCATCTATTTATTAGATTAAATGGTCACTTATTAATAATTGGATGATCACCGTAACTTATTAGGTGTATATATCGACTAATATCGATTCCCGGTTTTTTTATAATTAGAGGCGTATCTAATTAAAAATCAATATAATTATATAAAGGAAAAGAAAACAGCGTAAAACGGATTTTTAAATTTCTGAAATTTTTATATTTATTCATTATTTATTATTCATAATTTTAGAATATTAAGATCAGATAAAATAAAAATAAAAACAAAAAAATATTTTATAATACCGCTGCGGAGCGCAACTTTATAAACTAGTTAAAAATTAAAAAAAAAAACAGAATAAATTGGCGGTTGTACTCGCTATCACCAATTCGCCACAAACTTGAGGCACGAAGAGCAGCAAGCAACTCTGCTGCGCCTGCTACCAAATTTTTCACTATTTAAACCCACTCCAACACTCAACTTCCCTCTCTAACAGACTCCATCTCTCTCTCTCTCTCTCTCTCTCTCTCTCTCTCTCTCTCTCTCTCTCTCTCTCTCTCTCGCTCTCTCTCTCTCTCAACTTAAACCCTAGCTACTCCACTACATAGTTTCCAGAACATTCTTCTCATTCATTCAAGCAATCAATGGGAGCTCTCAACGACGACGTGTATCCGCGCTATCTCTACGACTCTTCTATGACGGACCGCCGTGTTACCAAGCAAGTTCACGATAACGTTCACGGAAACATTTATCTCGATCCTGTATGTCTCCTTCAATCTCATTTATGTATTTTACATTAATGTATAATTATATCAGCATATAAATTCTCATTTTCATGCTCGCTGTATAGTTTTTATTCGTAATTTCATCAAATAGAGTATATCCTGTTGATTATGTTGTTTTAATTTGCATTTTACAAGTTTATCTCGTTAATCTCGTTTAAGACTAGTTGATTTTGTTTGTTTATGCGTGCGTTGTGTTCGATAGGGCTTAGAAACGCAATCGCTGTGTTGATTATGCATCGTTTCGTGAAATTCTCCTTGAACTTGTTTTTGAATTCAAATTATGATTCTACAAGAGAATATGCTATCATAGATTCTCTGTTATTGAAACAAGTGAGCACGGAGCTAGATGAAGAATTTATTTGTTTTATTTCGTTAATCTCGTTTATGACTAGTTGATTTGTTGTTTACACGTGCCTTGTGTTCGATAAGGCTTAGAAACACAATACCATTGATTATGCATCATTTTGTGAAATTCTCTGTGATCTTGTTTTTGAATTCAAATTATGATTCTACAAGAGGAGAATTTGCTATAATAGATTCTCTATTATTGAAATAAGTGAGCACGGAGCTAGATAAGGATTAGATTTGTTTTAAATGGATGATTTGGATATACTATAACTAGTTCATCAACTAAATGCGTTGATATGATTCAGATACTGTCTGTTCTGTCTCGTGCTTTGTTTTAAGCACATATCAGCTAATAGACGTCGAGATTCAACATCGAGTTTGCTTTTTGTAGTTAAGACTTCGTTATTACACCGACATCTACGATTTTATTATCATTTCTAAAGCAAGCTTAATTAATTCTATGGATAATGTGGAATAACTGGACTGCATTACAAATTTACAATGTAGTTTTAGCGAATTGGAGAACTGGATCATAATTGATCATTTTCTTTTCTTCTGTGTATTACAGCTCTCTTTGAAGTTTGTTGACACTGAACAGTTCCAGAGGCAAGTTCATTATTTTTAAAAGTCACTTCTATATATGCAAGTTTTCTGCTGGAGTTGCAGTGCTTTCATTTACTCTAATTACTGCTGTGTATTGTGAATTTTCTGGATATTGCAGACTTCGTGACCTGAAACAACTAGGTAAGATGAATTTGTGTTTGTTAATATATGTTACAACAATTAGTTGTGGGTGATTTTTATATATACAACCTTTTTTTTTGTTAAATTATATATACAACCTTTTTACTACTTCTTTAGCATTTAACTGAGCTAAATACTGTACATAATCGAAGAGGATTACTAAAACATTGATAAAAGTATTTTGCTGTATATGACTTGTATTGATATAGATTCTTTATTTAGGTGAAATGTATTAATTCTGGTGTTCAATTTACCAGTGCCACTATCCTATCGCATTGCTGAAGTTTTTGAAGTAGGTCACTGAATCATGTTGCTCGTGTTGCAGGTCTCACATACCTGGTTTATCCAGGGGCAGTGCATTCTAGGTTTGAGCATTCACTAGGAGTGTACTGGCTGGCTGGTGAAACTATTCACAAGATCAATATTGACCAGGCATGCTAAACTATCTAGCTGATGTGATCACTTTCGTTGTCTGTAGCATGGTTTATGTTGTAGTTTGACCATCATGTCTACACACTACTTTTTCAGGGCTCTGAACTAGGCATTGATAAGTTTGATATACAGACTGTAAAACTTGCTGGTAATTTATTATTGCTTATTGTGCCGTTACTTTGTGTGGACTGTGGAAACTTCCTTCTAATCCTACTCTCATCAATTCTTTGCCTAGGGCTGCTACATGATGTGGGCCATGGGCCATTTAGTCACCTTTTTGAGAAAGAGTTTCTTCCCAAGGTCCTTAATAACAACAAATGGTAATCAGCTGTCGTCAATGCATTTCACTTGATTACAAAATTAGAAGTAATTTAAAGTTAAAAATATTAGGGCAGAAATGAGATTTTGCTTAAATGACTGAACTTCCTTAAACACATTATTTGTTTCTTTTTTGTGCCTCAACTTTAAATGGAGGTTATCATAGCAAAATATTTAACACAAGACTAATCCTGAGCAATCTATTTCTAATGTACTCATCTCTTGATAGATCAGTGGATCTTAATTCATTGTTCAGAAGAGTTGGTTTGTTCAACTCTCTATCAAAGAGTTAATTGCTTAGATCAGTCAAACAATTGCAGCTTGTATGATCTGCTACAGGAAAAAAAACCTTTCGTATGACTAAAAGTTGCACTAGCATCATCTAGTCAGTGAAATATTGGAAGTAGTTCTAGGTTGAACTTTTGTCTGTTATACAACTTGCTGCAACATGATATGCACAAATCTAAGGTATAGCCAATTTTGTACAAGGAACTTGCAAATGAACTGCTCGGATCTCATGTGTTCACCTTTGGTCACTTCACTTGTTAATTGGAAATTTTAAATTGTATGCCTAGCTGCAGCTTCAATAGGAAAGTAGCCTTAACTGTTTAGAGCTATACAATAACAGTTTCCTCCTCATGTACTGGCTCAAGTTTTTCTTTTCATATATAGGTTTTTTTTTGGATTATTGACAATGAATTGGATTAAAAAAATTAAGTATTTAGATTATTTAAATCTTTGTATGCATGAAAGGGATCGGGTGTTTGCTTTTTGTGATATCAATATTTTGCCTGGTCTTGCTGTGCTTTACTTGTCGCCCTACTGTAGTGAAGATTTGGATCTCATAATGTCTAGCTCACAACATATAAGTTACTCCAATTTAGCTTAAACTGGTGGTGCCTTGCTTGTAATAGTGTTGCTATTTAAAGTATGAATTTACTATATTCATTCCAAATCTCTCTTATTTTGTATCAGTCCTGTCATATTTATTTAGCCTTCATTTTGACAGTTAATTTTTTAGAACACTATCGATCTGAATGATATTTGTAGGTCTCATGAGGAAATGTCTTTAAAGATGATTGACTTCCTTGTTGATGAGCACAACATCGAAATTGGTTCTGATGTTCAGAAGAAAGTGAAGGTTGACGTTCTTGTGTCTGATCAATATCTTCTTACAATCTTTTCTTGAATCTTCTATTGTACTCCAGATTCCAGACCCCCCTTCTCGTAACACTCATATCTTGTTATCTCATCTTAAGGACTTGATTTTTTGACCAACTATTGGTGGATATTTGCACCCGCGTGAGGATATTTGATCAGACTAAAACTTGATTCTATAATTATTATAGCATTCCTAAAAAACAATTGCAGACATTGTCATTTATACTTACCTGTATTTTTAGTTTGTTATACGTGGTTCTTAAACATATTAAGGTTATAATTTTCTCGTAAAGTAAAGCAGAAGTTGTCAATGAAAGACCAAATGGGCTATCAAAAACTGACAAATATGAACGAAAAGTATTGAGCATGGTTTGACAAAAACTAGCCACGTTTTTAATTTGTTTCCTCTGTTTTGCTGAGAGAACTTTATTGTACTTTCAGGAGATGATTGTTGCGGGGTCTGAGGATACCTCATCAACAGTAAGTGCGGACAATGTAAATGTCCTGAAAAACATCATATTCAGCCCTTCAAGTATATCGTGGTCAATATTCTTTTATTCATGATTTTCCTTGTGCAGAGTTTGAAAGAGAAACGCTTTCTGTATGACATTGTTGCTAATGGTCGAAATGGAATAGATGTTGACAAGTATGCTTATATCCAAATATCACCTCCACGTACCTTTTACTAGATAATTCACTTAGTCACACATCTTGTAAGATAAGATTTTGAATAACTCTAATATTTACAGATTCGATTACATTGTTCGAGACTCTCGGGCTTGTGGTCTGACATCCAGTTTCCGGTTTGACAGGTTTGTGAACTGTTACGAGTTCCTTTATATAGAAATTTAAAGCACGCTAACTCTCCAGTCAATTGTCTTAACTCCGAGCACAATGTTTAGTTTACTTCTTAAAAAGTACTCTCCAGATGATTATCTTAAAACTCTTAATGATATGTTTTGTCTTATTTCTGGTAGTACCTATATTTTAATCAATTTCTCTTATTATGTTTTAAATTATTTTTGTAGCTAGAATATAGAACTGCTAACTTATTTTAAATATTTCAATTCATCAACTTGCAGACCTCTGGACACCATGCGGGTCATAGGTGACGAGATATGTTATCGCGCCAAAGAATGTTAGTACAGTTAAAACTTTGTTTTTCTAATTATGTCCATAATGGCTGCATTCTTAAGATTTTGGTTGGTATACGTCCAGATCTTACAATGCACAAGCTTTTCTCCTCCCGTGCTGATTTGCATAGAACAGTCTATACGCATGCAAAAGTGAAGGTATTTACGTTACTAATTTATATCATTTCAAATGCTTTCTTTGTTAAGTGGCCATGCACTTCATCTTTGGCCTCTTTACATATTTTCGGTCCAGAAATAATAATAATCACATCTGATAGGTTTCCTCTTTCTTTCCAGGCAATAGAACTCATGTTTGTTGATGCCCTCACGAAGGCAAATAATCACCTTGATATCTTGTCCTGCATTGATGACCCAGCTGAATACTGGAAGGTTGTAGAGTTTATTATGTTCTTGATACAAATTTGGTTTTGATCTTACACGGCCCTCATGCTGTATATTTATGTAAAAAAATGCAGTTAGATGATTCAATTATGAAACAAATTGAAACTTCTAAAAGTGAAGAACTCAAAGAGTCGAGAGATCTGATCTTGCGCATTCGTAGAAGAGATCTTTATCAGGTAATAAGGATATTAACTAGATGATGAGAAGATTAGTTTGGACTAAATCAAGTTACTTGATAATGTTAGGTGCTTTTGACAGTATTATGAATTTTACTTTTGCGGCTGCAGTTCTGCAATGAATTTATTGTTCCAAAGGATCAGCTGGAATACTTCAAAGATGTTTCTCCCCAAGATATTATCTGTTCACAGGTTTGTCTAATACCTTCACCTTTTTATGATCTTTCTTGTATCCTCTTTCCGGATGTCACTGAGTTGCTTTTGGGCAGAAATCTGGCGATTCACTGAAGGAAGAAGATATTGTGGTGAGCAATGTAAAGATTGATATGACACGTGGAAGGAAAAATCCTCTAGAAAGGTGCAGAATAAATGTCCTGATGATTTTTCTGCATATCAAAATGCCACTTAACCTTCTTGCGAGTTGATTAACAGTGTTTTATTTTTTTGTGCATTGCAGTATCAATTTTTTTAAGGTACTTGTTTCTACTGCTTCTTTGAAGCTTGAAGTTCCTTTGCATTCCATTGTTTTTTAGGAAATGTCAAAGTGTAACACCTACATGTTAATGTTTAAAAATCTATTACTTTTGCAAATCTGGAAAATCCTTTTTACGTTACTTTTTATTGCTTGCCAAGTGGATTAATACACTTCATTCTTACCAGGACTATGTGAGTGAGGAAAAATTTCCTATTCGAGATGAAAGAATCAGTCTTTTGTTGCCCGAGTGTTACCAAGATAAGATCGTCAGAGTGTACTGCAAGAAGCCTGAAAAGGTTAGACGTTAATGTCATCCTTTTAAACACCAAAGCTATATTTACACATTCTATCATCTTACTTGCAAATATTAAATGTATATTCACATAGGTTGGAATAGTTTCTGATGCTTTTGAGAATTTTCAAGTGAAGAATTATGGAATGAAAACTCAAGTCCATGGTACTCCCCAAAAGAAGAGACAGAGGAAGTAGCTGCCAGTGGTGAATCAGTTTGGTTTCAGGTGGAGCATGTACATAACTCTCTAAATACACGGAGATTAAAGAAATGTACTGCATTTTTGTTGCGGATGTTATATATAGGTCTGTTATAACAGAAAGGTGTGAACCCTATGACAGAAATCTCACTGCTATGAAAACATAATGATGTGAACTATATGGTATATAAATCTCACTGTTTGCTGGATATGTGAAACACGTATTTTACCTGCTTTTACTTACCTAGCCTTTATTGTATCCCACATGTACTGGCCATTTACCTATTCCTATAATTGATATGGGTTTAAATTTACTACTCTTATTACTAGATGAATGGAATTAACCATCACTTGTGACAACTTTAATGATTGATGGTTAGGTATGTGCAGTCAGATGTATCAAAAGCTTAGGCTGTTGAATTCATCTGAAGCCTATATGATGGAATATGGATCATTTAGTCATAGGAATAATGGTTTTTGGACTCGCCAACTTGCTTGGAACACGTGTTTGTTTAGTTTTGACAAAGTAGGAAACACAATGTGGTGCCATATACATTCCCCACATGTTTGTTTAGTTTTGACAAAGTAGGAAACACAATGTGGTGCCATACACATTCCCCTCTGCACGCCGGTCTTATCTTATTGCATCTTTTATATGGTATGTAATGTTTTAATTCCTTTTAGCATACACGAGTATTAATGTCTTGTAGATGGGACAATACAATTTAATGTTAGGTAACACACTACGCGGACAAATGAATTATTCCAACTTGTAAAAAACTTGCTAAGCAGGCTGAATTCGCCCCCTGACCTGTTGGGCCATCATATTCCGCCTAGATGAAAATTAGGAAATGTACACTCTTTGCATACTGGTTTTATTTCATGTTTCTTGTTCTGTTAACCAGGAACTTGTTGCCCAGATAGCTTTTCGAGCATATTCACAGTCAATGTCAAGTATACTCGCTTCAAATATTTGAAGCACTCCTTTTGCGAAATGAAAATGTTTTTCATACCCAGGCTAGTGCTTTGGCAAGTTCCCCTCTGATTGTTTTTAGGCGTTAATGTTGTCTTTGTATTATGAGAGGAACACAATAAGATAGAGCAGTAGCTTAATTTGACTGAATGAGAAACAAGAAACTTGCATGTACTTGAAAGTCATCTACTGTTTGTTCTACACATCTTTATCGTCAAGGGAATGTTGAATGACACTTTTATGTATCACTTGACATAAAGATTGCCATAACGAGAACATACAGAACTCTAACGCGATTATAAAACTGCTGTACATATAAAATTCTCCCCTTCTAGCTTCAATCTTAAAAAATAAAAGGGGGAGGGGGGAACAGCTGATCTGGGTTGATAAATCTCAAGAAACCTAGTCTTTATAGCTTCCCACCAGGGAGGCAACCAATGCTGATTTTTCAGGGACAAATAGTCCATCAAAAAAGGAAAAGACAATATCATCTAAATCCTCATTTGCAACTACAACATGTCTCTCAATTGCAACTACAACTTGTCTCAACTAGGAAGAACCATACAAGCTCTGCACAGAAATCAGACCTCAGAAGAACTTTTGTACAGGAAAAAGCCAATGTAATCTGATGCTCAGCACTTTTAGCTAGAGTTTGCACCTGGTAACAAATTACCCCTGCTTCCACCTTCACTGTTTTCCGTGAACAGTTTTGTAATCAAAGCCCGAATTTTGGGTCTCAGGTCAGAAGCTTCTTTAGGATTAAACCACTGCTTGCCAAACTGACCAGAAAATATACAAATAAAAGATAAAATGTTTCAGTAATAGCCCCAACCTTATTTGATCTTTAGCATGAACTACAGCTTTCAATGCAGTCGGTAAAAAAGAAAATACCCAATGCTAATATTTTCTGCATGGAAACAGATTGGGTTGCCACATGCATCTTTCCCACACTCAAATCCAGACAGCTATATTATTTTTCTAGAATTAAGAGAAATATTGCTTACCATTGTTAAATCTTTTTTCTGGAGCCTTTCGGGAGCCTCTTCAATAAAACGCTGCATAAAGAAAAGGACGAAGAGCCCACAATCATACTCGTCCTTTTGCTGCGGAACCTGGCGTTGCAATGAAATCAGCAATAGCGGCATTAACACTTCCCAGTTAGTTAAGAAAATAATGGAAAACATGCAACTAACCTAGTGAACCCTAAAAGTAACTATTATCTAATCAAACTTCAATCTCAAGACTTAACTGGTAATTATTTTTTCACATGTATTAATTTAAATTTTACTAGATAAAACCTCTATAGTAGAATATTTCCTTTTCAAACTTTTATTTTTTTCAAAACTTTGTTGTTCAGAAACAGCCAATAACTGAATTAAACTGATAAATGTGAAAATAAGTATCAGTAATATCAGTTAGAAAGTCTACAAAATTAAACAATTTATACAATATAATTATGACGAAACATCAAAAGTTTGGTATTCGGGTCAGTTGGTACGGTACTCATATTTTGAAACTTGCATATCAGTCCCTTCATTTTTAAGCCTTAAATTTTTAAAAACAACAATTTTAACAAAAACATATTAGGACAAGCACATATAACTATTCTAATTTAAACTTTGTGCCTAATTTATTTTAAAAATCTATTTAATAAATTCAATTAATAATATATGTACTATATAAACAATAAAATAACAAATTCAAAAGAAACTCGTGGATAGCACATGATATAAGCTAGTAAATAAAAAATATAAATAAATGAATGATATGCTGGAAAAGAGAATTTCAGGCTATTGTCAATATATGATTTGCACCCTCGTAAACTGAAAGTGTGTGCTAGATGCTAGAATTTCCCCCTTATCCGCTGTTTACCAACATACAGTCAGCTTGAATTGAAATTCAGTATTTACCTAAATAATTGATCAAATCAAGAAAGAACTTACCCTGATTATCTGTTTCTCGATTCTACGAGGGAAATTTTTCCAGACGCCATCAGCTATTGTACAATTTGAAGATGTTTCCTTCTCTTTTAAGTAAGTCCACTCCTTTTTCAGAAAACTAGAAACACATATACAGTTATTGAAGCAACATAATAAGCTTAGAAAGATAGCATAATAGTGAGAAAAATGCAGAGTTTTAGATCTGATCCTCACAGGATAAAATTATTATACACGATCATCATAATCTTGATTTGTTATCCATTTGACCATTTATATATCCTAACAAAACATATACAATAATTTTTGGGAAATACGTCCTGATAGATAGCTAGCTCCGAAATTTCAACTTGAACCGTTTATAATCCTTAAAAGTAAAACAGGTAAATTAAAGAGGTTGTTTAGTTAACAGAAATTTATATGGATACTTGAAATACCTGAGAAGTGACAATTGATATAGTTGTTTGGTTGCACAAAACATGGGTATTACCCAGGAACTTCAAATGCCTATACAACTAGGGAAGTTGGTCACCCACCCTACCTAGGTTAGTCACAATTCCTATGTCTGGATATAAAATTGATCCATATACTAAATAATTAAAGCCCAAAATTTATGTATAAATAAAATATATTATTTATTAAAGTTACTTATAAATTAACAAAACCTAACTCATTATTTTAATAAAGTATAGTATATGTGCTAATAATACTTCATAATATCAATTTTTAAAATCATGTAATAAAATTTGATATTTAAAATTTTAGTTAGCATACGGGTTTGCAATTAAAAATATAATTATTTTAATTCAATTTTTATTAATATTCAACTCAATTTTATTTTAAAATTTAAAATGTACATCTATAATTTATTAAAATATTGATGATAACAAAAATAATTTCAAGTCATGTGTTAAAATACTAGTAATTATGTTTTTTAATACATTAATAAAAAAATAAATTGAAAAGATACATAATTTTGTATAATTATTTTTTATTGTATATATTTAAAAAATTAAGATAAACAACGAGATAGATATTATAATAAAAAATAATAATTCATAACTCAAAATAATTGTTATGAAAAAATAAAATAAGTAAATTAAATAAAACATGAAAACTAAATACCTAGGAATTACATATACCAATAAATGTCAACCAAACAAGTTTATTACACTTCCCACGAAGTGTAGGTAGAAAGGAAGTACAACTTCCTCGGTAAATTAGTTACCGTGTTAAACCAAACAAGCACTAAATATCTTAATAATTTTAAGGTGTAAGTTACGAGACTTTAACTCAGCCAAATGTCTACATTGGAAGTTCATCACCTAATATATCTGATAACCATCTAAAAAACCGTGAAGGAAAACATAATCAGGTTAGAAACCTTAATTTTTCTGGTCTCCACTGTGATAGAATAAGATAAAATAAGAAGTGTGTAGAAATAATCATAAAGCTACAAAATATAATCTCTAATTCCCGATGCCCTTTCATAACCATATTGTAGAGGAAATTGTAGTTATAAGACTGATGTAATAATTTTTTTTTTTGCTAAATTTACTACTGTACTGTTTATTATGTGCCATAGCCTTCTTTAGGAAGACAAGTTAGGATTATGTTCAAATATTTCCACAACGTGTGTTAAGAATGCAATTAAGATCAAGACAAGATCACAAGACACCTTTGAACCCTTTGATACTTTTGCATCTAAAGAGTCAAGAACTCGAACACCAAAAGCCAAGTAGAGAATAGCATTTAAAATACTACGTATCTTATTCATTTTTAGCCAACAAAGTTCCCCAATATTTTTTAAAAAATATACGAAGATATATACCGGATTACCGTTGCTAAAAAATTCACAAACCTTTTAATGTTTTCAAAGATCGACCCACTGCTGTGAAGCCCAAGTGAATCATAGTGTAGTAAAATTGGTACAGATTCATCTGCTTTGTCTGGGATACATATAATTACCAAGCTCCAGTGATGACTGCATAATACATAATAAATAACGATATAAATGAGCACTTGATAACTTTGAACATCATTTTATAACAATTTATATATGAAGCAAATGCAGTGCCAAACTATTCCTTGTTTAACAATATGTGTTCAAACAAGTAACCTGCATAAGGCAAGCTGCAAGCGTTTATATCAAAACTCTAGAGGTTAATGGCCTCCTATTATTTCCAAACCAAAATATGATGATTAGACACATCCTTAAGATATTTGATCTATTCGATGATTAAAAAGGGCAAAGACCCTTAAAATGTGTGTATGAGATATCGTAATGTTTGATTAAAATACCTTTGAGAACCTTAACCTGTTGGTCAGGTCATTTGCATTGTAGATTCTATACTATTTATCATGCAGACAATAAAATTAAAAGTAAATTAATTCCAAACTATGGTTATAGTACTACATGATTTCTCTCTTCTCAGAAAAAACATGGCTATATGTTTCCTCTCTCGTCTGAAAAGATATAGTGAATAAATTATTAAGATCTATCCCTGAAATAAATAAATAACAATTAGTGGATTAATTAGAACAACTTCCTGGTTCTGAGAACTTCAATATTTTTAAAGGAGCTGCGAGCATAAAATAGCCGATAACGTAGATTACATCTTTGTATATCGATTATAGTTAAAATAGTGACCTGTTGCAATATTTTCGATATACAATCATAACTATACCTAAAACAAAGTACTACCATAACAATGTTTAGGTGGTGGTTATATATAATATAATAACTAGCTTTATCTATCTACAAGAATGATCAAGTTTATTCATTTGCATGTTTCTTTTGGTATTTTATTTTAAGTGTAGACTGTAGTATTGAAAGTGGCCTCACAGTATTTAAAGAAATGCACTTCATGACAACCCACATAACACATTACAATTTCTTTGTTAACAAAAAAACTAATATTACGTATTATTAATCATTGATAAAAATCACAGGTGGACAAAGTTAAAAATTATAGGAAAAAATTCTTTGATAATAATTTAAGTATAACGTTTAGTGAATAGTCATAAATTAAAGATTATTATAATTAAAATTAGTTGTTAACAGCAACTGGATGTCAGCAGGCGCAGAATATGCTGTCAATTTACCACTGAAATATTTTATCATGTGAATTCCTTTCCAACATTCATTCAAAACATTTTGTTTTTAATTAGTGCAATTGTATCCATTACAAATACTACTCGTCAAAGATAAAGGGTAAAAGGTAAACCAGTGTTATGCAAAACTATATTATATACATTTAGAAGTAGCAGTACAAAGAAAATTGATAAAGTATGCATAATATGAATAAAACAATTTAATGAAGTTCTCAAAGAGATGCAAAGCCTTACTTCTCATGTATCGGCAGGAATATGTATGCTTTCTGAAATATATTGACACCTTTCCACCACCTTCGGAATTTAGAGAACATATCTTTCATGTCATTTTTCTACATATCATCAGGGAATAAAATTATTATATGCAACACAAGGACAATCATGAATATAATCAGTGTGCACTGAAGCTTATTTTTTCTTTTTATATTGAAGTGATAGTCTATACAGTGCAAACATTTCCATATGCCTTATATTGTTAAGGTAAAGGCTAAAGTTGATTTGGTGAATTGATGATACGAGTTCTAAACTCAAATGCCTATATTAAGGTTTCCGCATAAATACAAAAGAAATCAGAGGATCAGTCACAAACTCAGAAACTATTTACTGGAATTAACAGGTAAAAAGAGATACCTTGTCTTGTACAGCTTCTTTCATCTTTTCATAGAAGTATGTGGTGAAAAAATGATAGCGGCTTCTATCGCTGTCGCTTGTAATTTTTGATAGTTCGAGATATCTACCAAAAAAATGATGCAAAAGTTCAAATAAGGACCTTGAAGAAATTATAAGCTTAAACCTAACACATTGCACCATCAGAGAACTATAGCTCAAATGCATCAGAAGTTTGGCTTAAGATTGTATAGGCTGGTAGAAAGATTGTATAAAGGTAATCTAGGATAATATATTTTACAAAATTTTGAATGTAGAATTCAACTTCGTTACCCTAACTCTACAGTTTAATCTCTATACCCGTGTCATACACTCGACACTCAAACATGGGAAACACTCAACACTTCATTTAGGCCAAAAACATGCAAGACATTCCAAACTATTGTCAAATGTGACTTTTGGATACATATTTATTTAGGATACTTTCAGCCAAGTCTGGGTAAGACAGGTAACTAATGCTGATCCACTCATTCATTGCTTTCTGACCAAAATATATGGAGAATTCATCTTTATAACAAACTAGTTAGCAGCTTAATTAAGATTTGAAGCCGAACAGGGAAAGAGATGATTGAATCTTATAAAGGCATCTATGATGCCGGAACTAGCTTTTTAGACTTATTTACATGTATTTATACTGCCACATAGAAAACTGAGACTTTATGGCATGAACCTCAACCAAGTTTAGTAAATACAAGGCACTAGATACCAAGTCGTTTTATGGTTGTTTAACAAAAAGTAAGCATAAAGCTTGACTTGAGACAAAAATTTAACAATTTATAGATAAAAGCACTAATAGCATCAATGAATACTAAGAATATTAGCTCGAATCGAAGCATATCACTTTAAGTGAGGTGCATTGAACCACATGAGAGTTCTTACCAACAAGCACTTTGTAGATGAAAGAGAGAATCATATAGTAATAACATGAAGCAGCTAATTAGGATAAAACAAATAACCAAAGTTCGTGAGGGAACTCATATATGTACTCAGTTCAAACTCCACTCAACCTTTAACTACAACATTTATCGCCATTGATGTTGAGTACAATTACTATTCCATTGAACCTTTTCCAGGTTAAAACTATTACAAGCATTTACATGGAAAGGTATGAATTGAACATGGAAAATTATTGATAGTACATATTATAAGAACCAAATCCATACGAGTACGTAGCACAAAATGCAGTTTTATGCACTGAACTCAGGTAAACTATCTAAATCATCCAAACAAGCTTTACCGGATAAAGAAGTTCATAATGGTGGAAGACAAATAGGTTTCAGGAGCAAGGCACTGCATGTCCACATAATCAATCTCAACTGATTCTGGATGACACCTGTGAACACAATGAAGGTTCAAAAAGGACTGATAAGCAGTGTTTATATTTTTAGAGATATTGGAATCCTACCCAAAGATTTATGCAAATTCAAGTACCTTGACGGAAAGTAAATTTTGAATTCCTTCATGCTGAAAAAGCAAGTGCATTAGTAATGATAATAAAAATATTCAGCGAGTCCAAAACAGATACCAGCAAAGATCAGTAATACACCAAAAAACTTGAAATAGTAACATTACTTAAGAATAAAATGGTTACCTTGCATCTATGTTTTCTTCTACATCTACTAAATCTATATGTTGGTGTTCCTCATCCACTAGAATGACAGTCTGAACCTTCTCCTGCTTTGAATGTGCCCACAAAGTATGTGATTAATTATACAAAGCAATTATAATATAATTATAACAGTTTCCGATCTAAAAGCTTTTTAATATATATTCTGAATCATTTACATACACACGCACCCAAACATGTCTCAAATTTTATAAAACTTTTGGTGAATGGACAAGCGCATATGAAACTTTGAAAAATGCTAGATGTTGATTTACCAAGTTTTGAACCCTTAAATAAAATAAAATAATAGAATACGATGTCAAAAGGAAAATTAACTTACATTTCTTGACCTCAAATTATATGAAGGGTTGACCATTGTAGGATTCTTCCTAAGGAGAATAAAGAATTAGTCCTATATGCAGAACTTCGAAGGTTTAAATATGATAAACTTTCATACAGTCATTTACATTCAACAACTACTATAATAAAGAAGATAATCAATAATTTTGGTACATTTGATAGGAAGTATTCTAAAGAATAAAGATAAAACACTAAATGATATTACAAATTTCTTATTCAGAAATAGAAGTACCCTTCAGCAAGTTTCCATCAATCACACGACCAGGTTCAAGTAAAGTAAAAAGAGATTCACTAATAGAAATAAAAACAGTCTCTTCAAATCAATACAGATTTAGCACTTGAGCACCTTGAATATAAACACAAAAAAATTATATACATATAGTATATTCATAATTGTTAAACACACAAAGCCACCAAAGTGCAAAGGCATTCAGGAGCCGAGGAGCATAAGCTCAACGAGTAAACCCGAAGAAGCATCCAATACATAAAAACTCTATCTACACACCTAAATACAGATGCTAAAACACGATAAAGTTGATAAATAATGATAACATTATAATTGGAAACAAGGCACATTCAGTTGGCTTATCAACACGTCGAGATACAATTGGTGTTCATGATAACAAAAGAGATGGAACAATTTATTTCACTAGAGCCTATAGCGTGTTAATTCTCTAAAACAAGTTTATCTTCTATTAATCAAGGTTCACAAGATCTCAATCAAGATTCTCATCAGGATCCTCAACACCATTAAGCCCTAACATAAAACCGAAAAACGACTGACCTGAATCTTCCATTGATGTGGGTGGTCGCCGCTAATGGATCCACCATATCTCTCTCTCTTTCTTCCTTTTTTATCCCAATCTGTTCTGTCTTAATCTCGAATTTTCTCTTTCTTTCATACATTTCAATCATTTTCTTTCTTTATCTCTATAATTTCTTCTTTATGCCCGTAGGTTTTTATTTGGGCCTCCGGACTTATAGATCTGATTTTATTTGACTCACCCGATAATATATTTATTTTCTATTTATTCCAGAATCTGCCAATTTTCGACGAAGTGCAATTATGTGCCGCACAGCGCTTTAACTGTTTAATGCATATTATCCTCACTGGCACAATTAACAACTACATATATACGTTTAATTGTTCACAAAAAAAATAGAACAGAACCATTCCAAAACTAAAAATCAAAAGGAAAAGGAGAAAACAATTAGTTGATCCCTTTACACCTTGTATGCTTCTTAATAATAGCTGGAAATCGACAGTGCCACATTACAAAGAATCATGAAATTAACGTGAAACCTGTGTATGTTATTTACAAGGAGATAAGTAAGCAAAATAAAGAAAAGAAAGCAGACCTTGAGGAAAAACATGATGGAGCCTCTTCCTGGTCAGAAGAACCGGGAGAAGAATGTATATCACCATTAGAGACACTTAGTTTCTCAACATCGCCCAAAAGAACTCCAGGGCTTTGGAAAGCTGTTTTTCGTGAACGCAACCTACTCTTACACTTTTCCATTGATGAATTGAGACCATTAGATCTTGTTTCCCGATGATCACAGCGACCCGAGGCATTTAGTTGGTTTCCAGAAGCATAAGTTGTCTTGTTTGCTTGCTGCAAAAGTCCATGATAGTGTTATAACAAATATACTTACAAGTTGTAACATCTATTATGGTATGACTTGAAGATAAACAGAATATGTACTAGTTTAATGTTTGAACATGTGAGCCATACATTTTCTTCAAACTTTTGACAAAAAAGTGGGCCAAACTGTGAATGAGGCGAAGATGATTGATGAGTCACTTGCTTGAAGCCAATTAATGTCCCTACAAAACACACTTAAGTGTTAAGTAGACTCTATAACACACCTTGCTGCTATAAACAACAGATGATACATAATTTTTATAGAAAGCATTCGTTAATTTGTTTAGGTTGGAAGATATGTTTCGGTACAAGAGGAACGGTGATATAATAAAACAAAAACAAACATTCATCAGTTAACAGCTTTTGATAGCTATAGGCTGCAGCAATATCACTAACTGCTAAATTTGAGAGCCTTAGGATTTCTCAAGTACATATGAGCAAGATAGTAAACATTCATCATAAAGTAGTAAACTTATAGGAAACACATTTTTGAATTCTTCATGTGCTGTTGACTTACTGAAGCTAGTTCCATGCCTTTTTGTAGTAGAAAAGTTCTAAAAGAAACAAGCTATGACATGCCTTCTTTGCTTGAACTTAAGGCAGATTTCTGGCAACAAAGACCTATGTGGTCAACACACCAGCATCACAGAATTAAAAATGAGCTAGTTAAGAGATGAGAAACTTTGAAAAGTTTCAACTTCAAAAGGAATTCCAATATAAAGCATCAAAATTTTTCATAGCATTTACCAGTGTTTGTGACTTGAAAAGAAGACAAAATACGGAAACTTTGCTCTTAAGATGTGTGGTTAAATGGTTGCAGGCTTGAATGAAAAAAATAATATTTGAATAAATATCACATACCACCACCTCATCCCCACCTACCCTCTTGGGTTCCAAAAACCCATTCCTTGGGGGTTCGAGGTATGGATTTGAAAATTATGAAAAGTTCAACCAAACACTACGTATGAGTTTTGTTCATTCTAAACCCTACCTCACTCCTAATACCAGCGAACCAAATAACCCCTTGGGATATAGAAAAAAGAGGAGAAAAAGAAATGGGATAGTTGAGAGAAGATGAGGGTAATACAACTAGTTTGCAAAGTCCTCTCCTTTACGAAATACATATTAATTATTTTGTTACAATGTTCTATAAACCCTTGTACAAGAATAGGACATTTTACCCAATTATTTAAGATATCTCAAGTCTGATGTGGCATGCCTAACTCTATGTCCAAGTAACATAGCGAATAATATTTTAGGTTTATCTAGCGGTTTCACCTTATCTTTTATCTAAGTTGATTAACGGACTGCTATCCATGTCACTGATATAGAGATTTAAGATGAAAAGAAGACCAAATATAAAAAGAGACGCTAGAGCACACAACATTAGATCTTCGTAAATCATAAAATGAAAAAAAGTTAATTGCATTTTGCAACCCCTACCTTTCATTCAATAACAAAACTATATACTTACTTTCAAAAATACAGTTTGCAACCCCTAACTTTCGACATCAAATACAGTATGCATCCCTTTAACCATTTTGTTAAAAAAAAAATATATTTTGAAGAGTAAAATTGAAATTTAACAAAATATTTAAATAATAATTTTATTTTTTTAAAATTAAACTAAAAGTTAGAATTTCAAATTAATTTAGAGCATTACTAATGGAAAATAGCTACTCCCTGATTTTTTATTTACTTTTTCCTCATGCTTGGCACGCATTAAGGCTACTATAAAATATATTCTATAATTTATTTTTAAAATTTTCTTTTTCTATATAAAAATTTAAACATTATATTTTTACTTAAAAGAAAAAATAATTAAAATTATTTAGGGAACCATATTTTACGGAAATTTTAAAATGCGTGCCGATTTTCTGTCACCAATGTAAAGAACGGGTGGGGTATATTTTTTTTTCATGTAAAATATGCATTAAAATAAATATTTTTATTGATTTGAAATTTAAATTATTAATATTAACATCTCAATTTCAATTTTATAACCGGAAGGGATGCATGTTGAAGTTAATATTGAAAGTTAAGGGTTGCAAACTGTATTTTACAAAGTAGATATACTATTTTGATTTTAAATGAAAGGTGGGGGTTGCAAAGTGCAATTAACTCAATGAAAAATAATGATATGTCACAAAAACAGAATGGCAGGGATATTTTAGAGGGTGGATTGTTTTGATAATTTTAGTGAGAATTCAAAACCAAAGAGCCTTGTATTACTAGATGAACTACCTTTCATGTTTGAGCTTTCAGATTGTATTAGTGTCTCTCCTCTGCTAGTATCCTATCCAAACAAATTTCGCAAATTAGAGAAAATACATGGAGAAAAACCGTTGCTCCATCAAAAATCTAAGAATTTGAAATTCAAGCTCGGAAGTGATTCCTGTACACATCAACTAAATATGCAAAGATGCTTTTACACAAACCAACAATAACATTGTTAGGGGGGCACGAACACCGGTAATTACTAGTCTCTCATAGCAAGTATAACCCATTTCTAACTATTTTACCCACTACTTACATACTTTATTACATTCATCAAACAGTGTAAGCTCAGAAAATCCATGGAAAAAAGTTGTTCCAATAAAAATCTAAGGATTATAAATTCAAGGCCAGGACTAATATCAATTAAAAATGCAAAGATGCTTTCAGATAAAACGACAAATAACATTGCAACAGAATGACCAACATTGGAAACTATCCTTATATTTGATCTCTTGTAGCAAGAATAACCCATTATTAACTACTCAAAACATCACTTGCATACTTTAATACATTCATTTAACAGTGTAAGGCTGTAAGCTAAAGGGCTAATTCCTTCCCCGCCCCAAAAAAATTAAACTTATTAACACCATTTAGCTCAAAGACCTAAATTATAAGTGCAAACGCAAGTTTGCCAAAAACCCTGATACAAAGTCCAAAATTAAAAAAAAAAAATCTAATTATTTATTTAACAAACATCAAAACACTAGTAAAGAAAACATCCAATTTTCATCACAATGAGCTTCAAAGTTAACCTAGCATTACATTACACCCATCTAATCATTAAATGATAGTTACTGTTAAGATAATATATAATCCAAAGTCGAGCTCAATTATGAAACTGATTCCCATATATTTCTCAAATACTAATTTGAACAAATAAATCCGATCAGCTCTTCAACCTTAAATGAACTTTAACTTAAGATAATATATGATCCGATTAAACCCTAATAATACAACCACTAACAGCTTAACAAATACACTAAACTCACACATATATAACAAAAAGGTTAAAAACCTTTACCATCAGACAGCGTTCTCGGCTCTCCTTTTCGAGCTGAAGACTAGAAATTTTCTCCTTAAGCTTTCGGCCTCCATCAGGCAATCTACTAGCCATATTTTCCAAAGTTTTGGTGTTCCTTTTAATCGCGTCTTCGAGTTGTGAATCGTTCATTAGTTTAACATCATCTCCACAAGCTCCGGTGTTAGTAACCACCAACGACGGTGGCTCCTCGTCGTCGTCGTCTAGGTTATCTAGTAGCTTGTTCAATTCGAGATCACTCAACTTCTTTCTCTTCTTGTTGCTCTCTTCTTCTTCCATACATACATATATTGTGATGAGAGATGAAATAAAAATACAAATAGTAGTGGGTTTGTCAGCTCTCAGATGTGAGTGTAACTGTAGTAATTGAGATCATTTAATTAAAAGGTGTATTTTCCGGACTTATCATGTACTTATCGCTCATGGAGACGTGATAAGAATTTTGTACGTTAAACTAGGAAAGTAATATTTTAATATTTAATTAGAATAATTAATTTTTTTTAAAAAATTAAGATATACTCTTCCCATTCCGATTGTGGAGAAATTTGAATATTGTTAACAATTTAAATAGATCGGATGGAATAATAATTTTAAAAATTTAAGATAAAACAAGATGTCATTTATTGTTTTTGAAAAGAAACAAGATGTCATTTAAATTTGATTTTGTTGAAGAAATAAAAACTATCACAAATTTTAAAAATATATTTAAATAAAATTTAACATACATAAAAATTGAATAGGTTTTATGTACAACCTTTTCGTTTGAAAACATACAATTCTCAAATATATGATATATAATGTTAAGAGTTTATATTAAAAAAATATGATTTATCAATTTAATCTGAATAAATAAGTAAGAACTTTGGAAACACAGTGGAATTTGCCCACTAATGTTGTTACCAGAACAAATTGGGAAGATATGGCTTGCCTCACATATTTGTTTTTAGAAAGAAAAAAAGAGTTTCAAAGAATAAGATATTTTTTTTATAATACAACATAAACAATTTCATTCTTACTCAGCCTCAATATTCTAAAAATCCCCGATTAATTCTTAAAAAATATTTGACCGATCTATTTTTTAAAATTCGATTAATATTTATAAATTATTTTTGAAATATATATTTCATAATAAATAAGGTAAATATATTAAATATTATTAAAATATTTAAATATATCCGATTTTTGTTCTGATTAATCCCTTCGATTAATTTCCGATTTACCGATTAATCCATAATCGGTAACTACTACCCATTAGTGATTTTTACAACCAAGCTCAGCCTATATAATTGACAACAAAAAAATGTAATTGTGTAAGTAGATTCTCACTTATCTATATTATGTGAACTAGACCTTCTTGATATCATTTATTGTTATCATACTTGCCTGTTAGTCTCGTTTTGGACAAAGTAAAAATTTAAGGTGTTCAATTACGGAGTATCACTCACATTGTATCATGCTAAGTGAACAAATTCATTGCACAAATCAGAAACCATTATGATTCATAAAAACACAATCCTGCTGCATAAATGTCAATATGTGTCTCATTAATAAAAACAACACTAAATATAAAGATTTTCTTTCTAAATTGAAGAAATATTTGCTATTTGTAAGCTAACTTTCTCCTGTACCCACATTATCCTACCATATATGAGATCCTTGTTCATATTCATATTTGATACTAGCATTTTACTTTCCCTCCCGGTGCTGGCCGGAAACTTACAGTAAGGAGGACAAGGAACACGGTATAACCTATAACTCTACTACACCACAAACTGGCCTAATACTTTTGAGTCTCATCCTTGTATTGACAATTTACAACAAGAATATCTTCATGTATGCCATCTAATTAATTTTACATAACTGACATGTCCATGTATCTGGCTGGTCAACAGAAGTACATTGGACATGTCCATGTATCTGGCTGGTCAACAGAAGTACATTTGAGGTCGCATCTTCAGGATATGAAACCAAATTCTCAGGTGCCAGAGCTTCGCCATGTGTAGTTGCTGTGAAGGTTCCAAAGTTTCTGTACATATTGAAAGCTAATCAGGATAACTGAATTCTAACTTCTAAGAGGCCAATCTTCTGACTAGAAAATGAAGCAGCCATAATCTCGAGAATGCTTGTTATTTGAAATATGATTGCCTGAATTCTGCAGATTAAGCAGGTCATTCACCAATTGTACAAACAAAACTCAATACACTTTCTTTAATGGTTAACTTGCTAACATTGAGCGGGGGACACCAAATTCACATGGGCAGATGTAATAAGTCTGGAGAGGCTAGCTATTCATAGTGATGCCAATTGTCAATTCCCGGGTCAAGCCACAAAAAGTAGATGATTAGAGGTTAAATGTAAATTTTCATGTTCCCCGGATTACACTTTCCACAGAGAATCGCGTCCCGCCAATCTTCATTTCCCCTAGTCTTTTCTTCGCTTGCTTCTACTCCTCAGCATAGGAAGGTCAGGGGAATCTGATTTAACAGACACGGGAGTTCCTGCATGCGAGTTTGAAGGCGATTCTTTCTCCGATCTGCATACATCTGCTAGATCCTCACTTGGAAGTTTTTTTTCATAAATTATTGCTGCATCTAACGCGTAGATGCAGAGAGCAAGAGCAGAAATTGTGCAAATCTTAGCTATGGCTGATGGTGATGACCAGTACCACCAATCCTTTTTTAAGTAGGTCGTCTTAATCATGTCCTCTAGGACAATTATAGCCTGGCACATCTGAAAGACCATAAAAAGTAAATATTAGCTTTCTACTTTCAACATACAAGTATCTAACACACAATAGAGGACAGACAAAAATGAATGAGAATCATATAGCTAAAGTTTCATATAAAGCGCACAAAAAATCACAATAAAGCTACCACAATTATTTTATACATAATTCTGATGTAGAATAATATTTCCACAACTCAGAAATGTCTTGACCTAAATCAAAACCCGAGAGTATTCATAAAATTTTTTTTTGAAATATTTTATAAAAATCAAAGTATAGTATATATGTTAAAGATATCATATCCATTGAAGTGGATTAAACTAGAAGGTTTATTATACAAACAAAAAGCTAAAATTAGTTACATACAGCAAATGAACTTCTTAAAAAATATAAGAGATTTATGAAAATAATTAATTTCATTCATTTAGTTCAAACTAATATAGAATTATTTTATATATTATGTGAAAGTTCAGGGTGTGGAGCCCTCACAGGTCACAGCTCACCCTCAATTATGAGTTATGACTGAGTGGCTCCGCCCCTGCTGGGCAGGGTCGAGTCTGGGCAGGGTCAAGAGTCGAAGAAAATGCAAAAAGTTTCAATTATGGATCCCTACTTTCCGGTCAACACAGAAAAGCTTAATATTCTTGAACAGGCAATAAAGGAGACTAGGGTTTGCAGGGGACTTTCTCAAATAGGAGGAGAGCAAATCGCAACTTAAAGTTCAGAAAGGTATGTGTATTTACTTATCATCTTTCTTCTTTCGCATTGGGTGTTCAGTGTGCACCGGACTGAGAGAAGGTTTTAGTCTATAGCATGACTTGCAAAGAAAGTTACAACTATATATAAATGGTAGTGATTGGTAAGACATCCGAGATGATGAGAAGTCAGAGATATGGCAAGGTCATACACTTTGTTGGCCGATACCATAGAATGGTCATACACTTTTGTTGCCTGATAACATAGAATGGTGGTGTAAATTGCTGCAGCTACTGGATGAGATGTCAACAAAATGATAACCATGGTTCTGACTAGTAAAGAGATTATTCAAGATAATGAAAAGCTAAAGATATGGCAGGTCATATAATTTACTTTTCCAATAACCCAGCCCTTGTCAAAAGGAAGATTTTACTTTTTCAAGAATCTTAATCCTATATAATAATTACTTTCTATAAAATGAATCACAATAGTGATATGCCAATAATATTCCAAAAAAGTACCCAAGTTTTATCATGGTAGCATCTCAAACTGATAGTGGAAAATAAAATTAATTGATGAGCTCCAACAACAAACAGGTATATACAGATAGACCATGCAGACTGCTGCTTGGAATATAAATCAGTTGTGAAATACCGTCTACATGAGAAAAGATGTGTTGCAGCTAATGGTAAATTATTAAGGAAGCTTATGACTAGAGACTTATAGCCTACATAGACCCTGCATCATGGCAAACAATTTGTTGCAACAGTAAGTTGATTGATCTAGATATAAACCTTATTCAACTTTAAGAGTCAAGACTATCGATTCTAGTACAACTAGAAAAAGAAGGAAAACTAAATATGAATGACACTCAATAATAATATCTGGTTGAATGTGGATAGTATAATTCAATGATAATGGATGAGAAGTTCAACATTAGACTAACCTCATATATAGATTCTGCAGATTTCACAAAACCCCGCCAGATGCATCTTTTCTCAAAGTCCGTTCTTGAGGGTCTCAAAGCCTCTTCTGGTAGTGCAGCATCCATATCAAGCAGAATACACTTTAGCCGCCTTAATACTGCACAAAGCCTTCCTCTTATTGGTTTTTGTGAAGTTTCACGAAGAACGGCCCACTTACCACTCCGAAGCAGGTTCTTAGTAGCAGATAATTGCTCCCTTTCACTCATGCACCTGGAATTTGATCTGCCACTTTTAATTTGCTCCGAATCCGTACCTTTGTTTGGCCATTTAGATGTACTGGAGCTATTACCAGCAATTGTACCAAATACAGTATTGACTCTTTTCTTTGAAATTTTCTGCTGATTTGCCAATTTTGAAGATACATCAGCTGGATTAATAGGAAGTACAGATACGGCAGGGTCATCCAGAAAAGGAGCTCTTTGGGTAAGCAATGAAGGAGTACCGGCAGAACCAAGAAGTCCAATATCCTTCACCATTTCTTTGAGAGAGTTCTTCATAACAAACTTCCTTTTGATCTCTTCAAAGTCAAATGGACATTCTGGTTGAGTTTTCGCATTAAAACATGGATCCGATATTTGTTTCTCACCTTTTACTGCCTTTAAATCAGAGCTATTTCCATGTAAAGGTTCAATTCTCATTCTTTTGTGTTTTGAGGAATCCAAATTACCCTCAAGAAAACCCAAGCTAACACTGCATACTCCATTTGTGTGCTTGCCGAGATCCTCACATGTTGAGAAGGTTTTATGACATGATAGGCAGTGCTGTTTAGAAGCCCATAAAAGTTCCAGGCACGCACATCTGCAAATTCTTCCCTGGAAACTTGTTTCATAATTGTATCTTTGCTCATTCGAATTATCAGTGGCCTGTATCTGCAAGCAAGGACCAAATTTCTTTTTTAAGGCCGTCCAAGCATTGGTGACCCGAAAATTAGTATCCAAAGTTTCTTTATTAAGGGTGGGTTGTATCTCATGTTGAATATGGCTCTTGGCATCATTTGAATTATGGAGCTTAATCTGATACCAATGTGAGATAGAATCTTTTAGTTCTCTCTCTACTGCACCATTTTCTCTCAACCATCCAATGAGTTCTTGAATTTCAGAATCACTTTGAAAACAAGTCCAGGAAGAAGATACTGGAGCATGCATAATTTTCTCAGATGGATAAATATTAAAAAAGTTTAGTTCTCTTGAGCTAGGACTCTCGACGACAAGAACAGGACTCCTCACGTCTGAACTGCTTTGAGTTACGCTTCCATGGTCTTGAACTTTACCTTTTTGTGGAGAACTAACAATGCTGTCAAAGCCCCAATACAATCTCCCCGAAGAATCTCTTCCTAGAAGCTCCTTCCGAACCTGAACCTTAAACATGCCCGACTCCAGAGTTGCAACTGTTTTTTGCAAACTAGAAATCATATTCTTCGGGGAATTTCTTGGCTTAACATTGGGTGCTTCTGGTAGCATAGACCCAGTACAGATACCACTAGCCTGTTCCTGCAAGTTCAAATAGGTCTGAGCTTTGTCTGCACAGGAGTTGAGGTCAGAAGTTGTGGAACGTAATTTTTGCTGCAAATCTGTGGAGACTGAGACAGACCGATCAAGGTGATCGCGGATGATGACTGAGTTAAGTATCTCGTCAGTCAATAGTTTAATAAGGAAAATCCTCTGCATTAATGACAGCAGCACATCGGTCAAACTGAAGTGCTAAGAGTTGCATAGATATGTCAAATAAGCAATATTATGGTTAAAACCTTAACTGAAATCTTCAATTTAAACAAGACGGAAAAAAACATGAGCATCTACACTGAACTAAAGGTCAAAGTGACAAACCTCCTCTAAACTCAATTCCCAATACTCTTCGACCTCCATGGTGTTTGCCAAATCAGCCAGTCTATTCAAATATTTGTCTGTCAAATCTTTCTGATATCTTTTTTTTCTTATCTGCATGCCATAAGATGATACTTGAGCTATCCGCTTTCCAGCGACACAAGAAGGACAGTACCAATTTCCATCAGGAATCCTCGCAAGTGGAGGGTTTAAGCAATATGTATGATACTCCGAATCACAAGTATCACATAACAGAACGTTAACATCATCTTTGTCTAGGCCACAAACTTTGCAAACCCCCTCATTCCAGGGGGCTTTAGGTAGTAAGGTCTCGGTTGCATGTGCAAGCATATCATCTAAATCTTTCTTAGCTTCTTCACTTACAGAATTATTACTAGCGTTCTTCTTTATTTTCTTGACCAGGACAAGAACCTAGATAAAGGAACAATAACTAATATAAGACATAGAACAAATGAATGTGTTCAAACAATAAGGGAGATACATCATGGAAATGCAATACAAGACATTAAAAAACCAACAATGTCAGTTAACCAACTCAGAATTTCGTTTCAGATCAGAATTCCGTGCAGATTACTAAACACAACTTTTCACCCAAACTAGAATGTAAGATTTAACTTTGAAATTTTGTTCTTTTTGGAGTGCCATATTGTGATAAAAACACATTAGTTAAAAGCAAAAGACTACCTTGAAAATATACACAGAAAGTAACAAGAATCTTATGCATGGACAACACTAAAAGAAAAAAGTAAAAAATGAACACAATATTGCAGTGAGGCTTCAGTATACACTGCAATAATACTGACTAAATAGATTTATATTTAGATTTTAAATTCCTTTACCATGCTTATCATATTGGCAATAACTATAAGCAACAACTAATTAGAAAATGCATATGAGTTTAACTGACCTCTTCTCCATACATGTCTTCAAACTTTTGGGACAATGTCTCGGCTAAATCAATCAGTTTCGATTGGTTCCCATATGCCATGCGAATATTATACCACACCTACAGAAAACAAAATTTTTGTGACAAGTGCGAGTATGAAACAGGTATATTTGTCAAACATTGGCATAGGTAGGTGATAACAATGGTGTATTTGGTAAACAATGTGAATGTAGATTCAATCACCCAGCACGCAGATACAAGTAGTTCTCTCTTTTCATATATCAATCTAATATGGAGCATTATCTGGTAACAGGTTCTTAATAAGATGTCACTAATCAAGTTATTAATGTTTGATCTAGATCTCAATGAATATGTAGCTGATCTAGACTTGGAAACGGACAATAGATATAGCAACTTATAAAACGTAAGTGAAAATGATTTTACTGGTCACATCATGATATAGAACTTTAGAAGTTAGAACCCCAAGATAAACAAACTGCAAAAGGTGGTAGTATCTATATGTTTCAGGCATTCATACACAAAAGTGAAATTGCGGTGGCATATTGAGATTATATAGGTATAGATTTATAAAGTATATTGTATATGTTTCAAAATGATTACTGATCTCCAAAGCTTTCTCAGGTTTGTGATTCTCCTCGACATCAAAGATGTTAAGAGCAATTAAAACATATGGAAGATGGGGACATTCAAGTTGTCTTGGAAACATGAGGTATTGGGACAGAATTCAATGAAGAAAAATTTATGGAAAAGCAGTACAGGATGATACAGTTTTGGAAGTGCAAAGACTAATTTAACATCATATAAGGTGATTGCTATGATAGACTTCAAATGCTACCATACCCCCACATAACAACTAGGCAACTAGACAATCGATATTTAAGGTAAGTGCCAGCAACTAAATGCAATCAAATACTTTATTATACTCTGTAGCTAATAAATCTGAGGGTAGTGGATCTTGTATGGAAGCTGCCTTTATTATGTTCTAAACTCAAAAACATAATCCATTTTCAATTATGTCCTAAATCTACATACTCAAAGGGCGTGACACAATAAGAAAGAAAAGAAAACTCAAAATTTGTGGTGGTTAGCAACTAAACATTGAGAGTAGATGTAATACTCCCTTCATCCTATTTTATTAACAATTGACTACAATAGAAAACATTATCCATTGTAGATTATAATACATAATATGCATCATACACTTCTTCAAAGGGAAAATACATACACCATTAGTATACGAAGAAATAATTGACATGGTTTTTTAATATTTAAAAATATATGAGCAATTAATAATTTCAAAATTTGTCAATTTTGACCATGATTTTTGACTAAGTTCATTTGGATATTAAAAAAAACATTTACCTCCTGAATGTCCTCATAAAAAGCTTCATGTGATTCACCATAGGCTCCGGCAGCCAATTTCAGATCAACAGTCCTGAAATCTAAAGGACGAGAAACCATTGCAGGATATCCTAGAAGTCCCTCATCATCATTGTCATGCGGAATTACTAGTGTTCTTCCCAACAGATTGCAGAAAACCCTTCCTTTATCTTCTGCAGCAACACGTCGCAACACAAGACGGCATTGTTTCATCAACAAATCAGAAAACGGAATGCTAACAGTCTTCCCTGTTTCTTTTTTCTCGGATTTCTGTTGTGGCTTTACAATTCTGTCATCCTCAAGCACCGAGACGACTGCTTTCTGCATCAAATGGTTGTAATCAGAAGTAACAGCCTTAAATTAATACAAGAACATTATGAAAGAGAAAGGAAGTCCAAATGTTTTAGTTTCACTTTTCAGTTATATATATATATTTATATATATAGCTAGTGATCAAATACAAACCAATATTAGAATACAAACTACAAACCAGTGACCAATTGGTGATTGTCTGATTGATATAGGTATAATTAGTGATTATAAAATAATCCACTTATATATTTATGACGGTGGCACCACCTATTTACTGGTCAGTATTATGTAATTTAGTGATTATTTTTGTGTAATTTAATGATCGCCACTAAATTGTTAATATATAATTTTATTTTTATATTTAGTGATTTTCAGTATGTAAATTAGTGAGACTCTATATATATATAAATAAATATCTTGTAAAAATAGCATAGGCAAACACAGGTGTAAAAATGATTAAATTCGATCTATGTCTATTAGTTTCTAATATGTATTACTTTAATTTAAAATCTTAGTTATTCAACCAAACTATCAAGTTTACCAGAGCTTTTCCACACTAACAATATTATGAACACCTCTGAGTGCTGTATATAGGGGTCAACGAATTAGTTGCATCCCTTCTGCAGGCTTGACTATTATACCCCCCCCCCCGGTGTCCTTCCTACAAATAAGAAAAAGAAAAGGGAACCTAAAAATGATATTTCTCATCACAAAATGCAGATAGAAGATTCAAACAACCCCATGAACCACAAGAATTCATCTAATTTTCTGTTCTCTCTCTTGTTTGGTTGCTAATACGGCTTGAGCAAGAGGCATTCATGTTGGAAGCAAAAAAGATTAAAAAAACAAAATTACTCAGATGAGATCTGTAATTGACTGGAAACAAATTACCATAAGAAGATTTTGCCAAAAGATAATTGGATTGTATTAAAAAGAAAATTTAATGCAGTCAATCTTAAATGCATTAGACAAAATTTCCACACATAATTTAGTCAAACAAATAAAGGAGTACCTTTGTAGGCCCTGATGCATTTCCCTTGTAGACTTCTTTGCTAATAGAATGCTCCAGTATCTTCTTTGCCCATTCAGGTGGATGTTTCCCCAAGGCTTCATTTACCAACCTTCTGATTCTGGCTCCTACATTGGTAGGTAGCTTTCTCACAGGCTCAAGCACTCTTGCCCAATCAGGGACTTCGCTGTCATTGTCTGTAACCATCTTCAAAGCATCTAATGCAGCAGAATCATTTGGGCCTAGGCTAAAAACATCATCTGTACTTCTTAATGAACAAAAGATTTTTTTGGTAGCCTCTGCAAGAAGCTGGTAATCACATATATTAGGACATCCTTATTCAAAAAGTAATTTTTATAGTAGTAAGAGTTTATAAGTAATGAACTAGTAAGCCCTGAAATGCCTAAAGTGTAAAAGAAATGGTAGTAAAGGACAAATGATGATGAACATATTAAGCAACACATTACATTTATTTACATATACTTGCACTTCTAAAACACTACCATAGATGGTTTATAAACCATGAATGTTATTAGAAATTAGGATAATTGTTGATTTGTCTCATATTTAATAGAAGTAGCACAGATATTCTATGTACAAACTTTGACCATTTAATAAATTTAGGATTATAAATTTTTAATAAATGGAACTTGATAAGAGGGAAAACAATATCAAATACTTTAGGTTTGGAAAATGAGACTCAATGTTACCAGTGCATCTGCCTCCATTGCAGTAACTCCTGTAAGAGATCCACAAAGGGGGCCACCATCACCATGTAAGCAATGGAAAACCCGTCCACTCTCTCTGGAGGTGATCTCTACAGAATCGAGGTTTCCCTCCATGGTCAATACAGCCAACATATATCTTCTAGCTAACTCTGGCCAGGTTAGGTCATTGATCGGAAGCACGTCAATTTTTGCCGCCTTTGCATCTTTCTTCTTACCTCTTTTTGACTTATCTCCACTATCAAAATAAGGATCCACATGTTGCGCAACCTTAACCACCAATTCACTAATTAATGTCTTCAGGAGTGAGGTATGAATGTCGGTCAACAGAAAACCAGTACATTTAACATTATCATTATCATCTTCAACATCTTGTGCTCCATTAGAAAGCTTCTGTTGCGAAGACTTAGGATTTTCTAACCAGGGATTAGCAAGTTCGCACTCAAGTTCCTGGAGTGCAAAGGGTTCCTCAAGTCCTAAAACATCTGAGAAACGTCTTGAAAATTCCCAAACCTAAAGATACATTAAAAACAATTATAAGCATGTATAATCAGTGGATTAGTAAGTTTCGATATTAAGAAAAGAACAGTGTTGACAAACCTGGAGAACATCACCAATCAAATATGCAGGAAGCTTAGAGCAAAAAGGATTTCCCAAAGGACGACGAGCACTTATTTCAAATTCTTCAATTAACTTCTTTCTATGCGCTTCGCAACTTTCGATAAAACTGTTTGACTTTTTCTTGACGGGTACAACACCTCTTCTCTTAGCCACAAGAAACCCAGTTCCAACTGTTTGCATGATTGATTTTGGACTTCTCTTATTCAGAAATACATACCCTGGACAATTACGAACCTCGGGAAGCTGTTCCAGTAGTTCTTGAACACATTCAAGATCTAGTCCAAATCTATCCTGTTGTACCCACTTTGCCAGCATCTCAGAAGAAGCATTAAATTCTTCAATGCTCTCAAACAAATGTGGCGTGTTAAAAGGGCTGCCGAGATAAGAAAACTTGGATAAAGATTCTATACTTTCAATTGCTTTAACATCACTTCCATCAACATCATGCCCACAGCAAAATTGAAGAACACCCGTTTTCTTACAAGCGTCGCGGCAAGAATTTAGAAAAGTTGTGGCAGCCATTTCCCATGCAGATACTGATGATCTCCCTTCCACCGTAAATATTCCAATACAATCCTCTGGCCCAACACCGTAAGAAGTTTCATGTCGAGATCTTTGAAGACGCAAGTCAGAAGATGTTTGGCAATTCAATTTGTGAAAATCAGGATCTTTAAATGCAGAAGAATCTGACAAGATATTGTCATCCAGACACGGCGGGTTACATTCTGTTAGGAACGTTTGCATACTTGTATATTCATCATCATCATCATCAAGCTCACAGATAGCCTGATCATCTTTCTCAGCTATATTTTTCTCATTTCGCTTCCAAACTGTTGAGCTACTAGGGATACAATGCTCAGTGCATGGATATCTTTGCACCTTAAAAAGTGGGCCAACATCACCACCTTCCAGAACATCAGAGACAAAAACAGATCCAGTAATTCGGTCATGCCAGCAAGACTTGTAACCCACTGGCCATATGTGGCCAGAATCATGATATGAATTCCGTTGATCAACCTTGCCAGCATGGATAATATACAGGTCTTCAAACTGGACCGGGAAGCCTTCCTGCTTTGACAAAAAGTGAGATATAATATTAGTACATAGGCATGCAGAATGAAAATCCTGAATACTCTTGTGCATTCAAACAGAGTCAAGTATAGATTATGTCTGGGACAGTATTGCACACCGAAGATTGATAACAGCATAACTTACACAAAAGTTTTGATGTTCAGGGTCGTCGATCTTAATTTTGTCAAGTTCCAGTGGTCGTATGGATTTATTTAATCTTCTGACACCAGCATTTATGATCTCAGCACTCAAGGACTCCCCACCAAGAATGCCTTGTCGAACATCTTTAACCTCTCTACTAGTACCGTTTCCCATATACATGGTTGCCTCTTTTCTTTTGTTGCCTTTTTGTACTAAAGTAACTCCATCACCTCTGCTGTCAGCTTCCAAAGCATGCCCATTAGGTACGAGCCCAAGAAAATTAGCAACAGCAGACATGGACTCAAATCTACTTCCATCTAGGGCACAGTATACTGCAAAAGTTTTGCATCTGACTGGGCAAAAGTTAAATTCCACATGCCAGCCATTTCCCAATACGCCCCTTCTTTCTAAAACAAAATCTTTGAGAGCTTGCAAATACAACTCACTTGCACTACTGGAGGCAGGAGCCAATTTTGGCCGATTTTGAAGTATTGCGTCAGGGTTGAACCTTGTATCTGCATTCCCTGGAAACCTATCATGATTAAATCTGTGATGAAGTGGAGCTTTATACATTGACAGAGCATCATTGGTCTCGCATTGAGAAGGCTTTTGAATATAAAACCCACTGTCCATGTGAAGCGACTGTGAGTATGAAGCCGATGAATTAAATAAATGGCTAACAGCTGAGGTACCAAAAGCAGCCTGCATCCTACACCAAAAGAGATGTGAGAATTAACTACAGGAAGAAATCAAGTTTAAACAAATGAATAAAAAATAAAACAAACGGTGATTCATATATACATGAAAAGAAAAATAAATCAGCTCGTCAAACAGGTTTCATTAAGTTGGCTGAATACTGGCAACAACCCAAGATGAGAATACATTCATTTAATTAGACATTAATCAAACATCAATGATTTCAATCTTATATCCTTCGCAGTGTTGTTAAAGGCGCGCCGAGGCGCACGAGGCGCAGCGAGGCGCACCATTAGCGCATAATTCTTACCGAGGTGCAGCGCCTTCAATGATGCGCGCGCCTAGACCCCTGAGGCGAGAGGCGCAGCGAGGCGCAAAAACAGTCAAAATATTAAAGAACAGCCCTAAAACCCAACTTTTTTTAAGCCCAGAAGTGTTTAGAAATCCATGTTATCAATAATAACAAACATGAAGACATTTCCTTACATATACATGTATATTCTACTTCGTTTCTTCTCGGTAAAGCTGTGTGTATCATGTGTATATATATATTGTGTGTGTGTATACAATTAAATATATATATATACATATTCTTACGGTTATAGTGTTATACATACTAATATACCATGTATATGCTTGTTCTTTTGTGTTTCCAGTTACATAATGATATATATGTATGATTTACACCGTAAAGGAGCAATGTCTACCGAAAAAAGTGATAGTAAGAAAACTTATCCAACATGAAAGTTCCTTTAAGTTTCATATTCCTATTTGTGGTGTTTTTGCCGAATTCTATAATAAATAATTCATTTTCTAAGTAAATTTGTTTCACTTCGATGAGGCGCGCGCCTCGCCTCGCGCCTCATCGCCTAGGCTCTAAGGGACCCTAGCGCCTCGGTGCGCATCTCGCCTTTAATAACATTGATCCTTCGCTTGATAATTTTGTCAACTTTTGAACATCATGTTTTCTATACAAATTATCCAATTTACTGTTACTCAAGGGGAAAGCGCACTAACCATTCGCTGACACCAGGAGCATGCCTGTTGAGGCAAGGCATGGGACAAGAGTTACAATATTTATTATCAATACATTTCTATGTAAATTTAAACAAAAAACTGAACTCGATAAGTACCAAATAAAGCATATTAACAAAAACATAATATAAACAAAATTAAACGTACAAGAAGTATATGCATATACATATAACATATCTATGTGTGTGTGATGTTATCTACTCTTGCGATGTATTTAAACCATTAATTGACTTGTGAGTTTTGTTAATCTAAGAAGAAAAAGAATCGCGCCATGCGCGCCAACCGCCAACTTAACACTGCTCCAATCATTAATGTATATCCTGATGGTACAGATTAAGAAATGATAAAGGTTTGAAACGTAGCACCATAGGAATTAAGAACTTGTTGTGAAGTAAATTAAAAAAAGGGATAACGAGCGGCTAGTATCTGTATCTATAAAGACACGAAGGAAATCCTAGAAGCAAATTTAAAGACAATGGTGAAAACATGTGTGTTGGGTACTCACTTTAATGATTACATTGTTTTACAGTCCATTGCATTTTGCAACTACATATCCAATCAATGATCCAGGGATTTCTTCATTTAATACATTTAAGTTCCTCTATCTAGATAACATATCTGAAACTATGAAGCAAAACAAGTTTATCATTTTCCACAACTTTTACAACAGATTTGCATGCCTTTCAATTTCTTGTTACTGTTGACATGTTTTTAGACTTAAAGTGAGAAGAAGGTTGTCTAAAATCAACCATGAAATTTCCAGCTTTTAACTGAAAGGAAACTTACAGCAACAAGTGGAAGGTATTCAGGTATCATGGTTCATACTTCATTTCTCAGTGATTCTTGGTCAGTAGTTTATAAATTTGCAGACATCAACAGTAAATTCTACACTAAACTGATAGTGCCAACTACACTGAAGTGCTAGCACGCAATGCCTGACCTTAGTGTGCATTTGATTAACAAAATTGACAAATAACAACTGACCAGTACGCAATGCGCACCCTTAAAATGCACTTAATTTGCAAAAATAGAAACATTCACGGACCAGTACGCGATGTGCCTCAAAATGCATCTAATTTGCAAAAAATTAAAAGCTTCTCCAAATGATTTTGAGTAATAAATGCAGAAACAACTGTAAATGGGTAGAACACGAACAAAAAATAGTTTTTACAATTTTTTTCAAATTACAAAAATATAAACATTAACAGACCAGTACGCAATGCGCGCTTTTGAAATGCATTTATTTTACAAAAACAGAAACACCAACACACCAGTATGCAATGCGCCTCAAAAAACATTTAATTTGCAAAAAAAAGCGTCTTCATATGATTGAGTAAGAAAATACAGAAACAATAGTAAAATAGGTAGAACACAAAGGAAAAACAGTCTATACAAATCTTTTCACACTTTTCTTTTAATTACAAAAACAACATAAAAAACCAGCACAATGTACACCCCCAAAACTCATATTTGTGCTAATACAAACACAGTTTTTACACTCAACACGCCAAAAGATACATAAATTCATTCATCACATACATTAGCTAAACCAAACTTCAATAATTTTCAACATAATCACAGTCAAAAAACATGTCCACACAACTAAATATCCAACCGTATAAAGTATATACCTTCTATCATACTGCTCCTTCTGAACCTGAACCCCGAACCCCGCTCCACCAGCACTCCTAACCCCCAAAAACTGAACTTCCTCATCCTCAGGCGGAGGCGCATTCATATCCAACATCCTCTCAGCACCACCACCTCTCGCCCTCTCGGCATTAGAACTACTACCACTACCAGAACCACCAACCCTCGCCCTCCCGGCATTAGAACTACTACCACTACCAGAACCACCAACCCTCGCCCTCTCGGCATTAGAACTACTACCACTACCGGAACCACCAGCATTACTCCCCGCAAACAAACAGCCGAAACATCTCCACTCCCCCTCAGGCTTCTCCTTAGTCCCCATACATTTCATATGAAAACATTTCCCACACCTAACACACACCAGCATTCCCCCCTCAACTTCCCCACCTAATTTTCGACACGAACCGCAAACTCTCCAATCACCAGGCGGTGGAGACTCATTGAGATCGAATACAAACGCTGAATTATTTCTACCGCTCTCCATTTCTCAATTTCAACTCACAGCATTACACACACACATAAACACAATCACTATATCAATACAAATCAAACACAGAGATTTAAATTTAAATATAAATATAAATAATATATATAAATTTAACAAGTTATTATGCAATAATAATAATAATTTAAGATCTTTATGAATTGAAGTGAATTGGGGGTCGAATTGCTGGAAATCACCGAGTGAGTATGATGAGATATACATATACTGATGTATGTATAATTTATAGACACGAAATATGTAGAAGGTGGTTGGGTTGGGGGGTTTAAGAAATGTAACGTATGTGTGTGTGTCGAGGAATGGACAAAACTGAGTTGAAAACGTTGGAACTAACTAGTTTGGCCTGAAGCTGGAGGAGACCGGGGTTTGGTTACTCCTCCTCGGGAGCTGTGAAAAGTATTGAAATGACCATTATACCCCTGGTTAATAATGTAAGTACATTTTTGTGAGAAGTGAGTAATTGTGTCTTAAATTTGAGAATGGGGAGTTAAGATTGGTGTTTTTGGTTTGGTTAATGTTGGTGGGGGTTAATTTGCTTCTCCAACTAATTACACATTGGG
Organism: Apium graveolens; assembly: GCF_009905375.1. Lineage (NCBI taxonomy): Eukaryota > Viridiplantae > Streptophyta > Magnoliopsida > Apiales > Apiaceae > Apium > Apium graveolens. The sequence continues at coordinate 10,408,180 of NC_133652.1, forward strand.
ATTTATTATTGGATACTAGTAATATTGACTTTGTAACACTTCATGAGATATTGTATTTTATATTTTGTAAATTTAATGTTAGAGATGTAATAGGGAGGAGTATTTTTGAAATTTTTTAGATTTTTATGGAGATAGTTGTATTTTAGTGATTTGAAATTGAATGTTACATATCTGTAACTGATTACATATTTCCTGCGGATTTTTAGATGTTATGACTTACTTTCTAACTATATACAAACATGAATTTATTACGTTTTGTTGTGAAAGTTTAGATGTTACGACTTACTTCCCAACCGTATATTAATACGAATTTATTACATTTTGTTGTGAAATTTTAGATGTTACGACTTTCTCCTCAATCGTATATTAACACGACTTTTTTATGTTTTCATTATAAATTTTTAGATGTTACGACTTACGAACTGTATATTAAAAGAAATTTTTATGTTTGAACTTCCAAAATTTATTTTCATTTTCCACCAATAACACATTTATTGAAAATATTAAAATATTACTATTTATCTTCCCACCAGATGCTAGTGTGAATATGTAACGGTATTATTTGCAAAATTTTAATTTTTTTTAAAAAAAACTAATTTGAGGTAAGTTGGCCAAAAAGAAATGTAGTGAGGGACAAAAATGTGATTTGACAGAAGCTGTCTGAGATTAACCTGGACGCATACACGGGGAGTGTGTTGTGTACTAAACTGATGAGCAGGCAAAGTGATATTCCCCAAATGTGATTTTCTCGTGAACGAAAGCCCCAAGTGCTATACAAACACATCTCGTCTTCTCATTACATCACTTATATGCCTTTATTCTATTTTGTACAGCTTTATGAAAATTTCTGATTTTTTTAACATCTAAAAATTATTTTAAAATAAAATAGAGCATTGTTTGTAAAATATAAAAACGATTTTTTATTATTATAGCTGGGCTAATTTATTTTTAGTAAAAACTATTGACAAGATTAAGAATTATTATTCTCGGTTTTTGTCATTATATCGATTTATAGAATTAATTAGTTAAAAAAAATTGACGAATAAACCGGAAAGTTGCGAAAAAATAGAGAATCGAAATTAATCAGGAAAGACATCGTTCAGTATACGGTATGTACAATAAAGTTGTCTGAAATTATTAGATATATCTATAAATCGAAACCCAAGTAGCCAAGATTCAAGAACAAAAATTGCCTGAGAGACTAAAAATTAGAGATAACATTTCCCCATGACTTTACTACGTTAAAGATAGAGACAGATAACATCAGCTTCAACAAATATATTGCTGTCAAAATGATAAACATCAACTATAGCCGTATACACCAGCAAAGTCACACATATTGCGTCATGAAATTTGTAACACATATTGAGATGATAAGTATGATTTCTATTGGGCTGGGCTAAATTTTGAAATTTGATCCGAGATGATAGAAGATAAGATTATGGGCCTATTGGGCTCGGCTGTTTGCGGATTAATTCTAGTTTAGTCCGTTTACGTAAATGATTTTCGCAATATTCGGGTTCTTGTTTGTTTCGTTTCTAACACCGTAACCAATTATTTTTCTCGTTCCATATTATTATCAAAACAAGATTACCAACTATTCACGTAATACCGTCAACATTTTGAGAAAAGTTTTGGGAAGCATTTCATGATCCCACAAAACTTGTGCAGTTCAATAACTAAAAAAAATCGATTCTCGTACATTCAAGAATTATCATCGGAGAAAAAAATACTATTTTATAGAGTTTACTCAAAAGAGATGAAGGAAACTGCCTTAATCATTAATACAATTTATGTTATTAAGTGAAAACAATCAACGTGAAGATGCATCCAACTTGTTTTCAACTAAAAATACAGCCAACTTCCATGTTTAAGGCACACCATAGAACTAGAAAGATTTCGTCATTATCAACACCAAGAAAATGAATTAGCCCTTTTCACTGCTGCACTTCAAGACTACAACCATGCTGGATTCTTTATCGGCGTAACCACAGCCTTGACTTGCAAGTAGTTACTCAAACCATACACGCCCTTTTCTCTGCCAAGACCGCTCATCTTATATCCACCGAAAGGTATTGCAGCATCAAATGTATCATAACAGTTAATCCAAACCGTTCCGGCTTTTAATGCACGCATCATTGTGTTGGCAGTCTCGAGGCTCTGCGTAAACACTCCTGCAGCTAGTCCATATCGACTGGCATTCGCCCTTCGTATCACTTCATCCAAAGTCCTATACACAGATAGCTTTTTTTTAACAAATGTAGTGGAACAAACAAAATATTTGTAACTTAAAGATGGTGGCAAAGTGGAGAGTTCTGTTTTTTTATGCTCACTTGAATTTTAGTATGCTCTGAACTGGACCGAAGATCTCATCTTGCGCGATCATCATATCATCCTGGTTTAGATTAACATGTTAATAACTGTTAATAACTCAATATAACAAGTTTCTGTGATTTTCTTATTTCAAAGTGAAGAGTTTATATAGGCTATGGTACAAGGAAAGAAACCTGAACATTAGAGAATACGGTAGGCTTAATATAGAATCCCTTCTCGCCAATTTTATCACCACCAGCTTCAAGCTTAGCTCCACAATCGATTCCAGATCTTATATAGTGAAGGATCTTTTCAAATTGAGCAGAGTCAATCTGGTTTCGAGGAAACAGCAGTATCTTAAGAACAGCTCAATCAATTTAATATGGTACATATTAGTAATTTCTGGGCACAATGACCTATTAATGAGTTTTGTCAAACCTTCTGCTGAATTATTTTTACAGTGCATTTACGTTAAAAAAACAATTATGCATAATCTCTAGTCATTTTCACTCATCCGCCTACCACCCGACATCATTTCTGTCTCCAGTTGTAGAACTTCAAGGTCAAACTACTAGATAAACATTTCGAACCTCATATATAGAAACATACACAATGTAGAAGTTAAATATATAGAATTTAGCAACAAATAAGTTGACTATATGCTGGACCCTTCTCAAATTGCAGTACTCTCAGCTGAGTTTCGTGATGTTAACGAGAAGGCTAATGACACAATTGAATAGGAAAGGACAAAAATAGGAATAACTAGAAGCGGACATGGAAAACATGATAATTTTTAGGAGAAAGTGCAAATTTAGGGTTCATTTGTTCATATTTGCAACTTTAGTGTCCATTTTGTACATTATTACTGTAAATAAAAAAATGGACCCGAATTACCTGAGGACCTTGTTCAGTTCCTTCTCTAAATGGATCACCAACTACGCGATTTGTGGCACGAGCTTTTGCTTTCTCTACGAACTCATCATATACCCGTTCGTGAACATATGTACGGGAGCCTGCACAGCAGCATTGCCCCTGCAAATTGTATAGATTTATCCAACTGAAACTGTTGATATTCATGACTAAACAGGCGCCACAGCCACAATGAATTAAGGAGCTACCTAATGACCTACCATGTTAAAAAATAGAGCCTCGTGGGCTAGTTCAACGGCTTCATCAATGTTTGCATCCTCACATACGATAAAAGGGGACTTCCCACCAAGTTCTAAAGTCACCGCCTTTAAATTGCTGTTAGCAGAAGCAGCAAGTACTTTTTTCCCAGTTTCAGAAGATCCGGTAAAAGCAAGCTGCAAGCAGAGTTCTATATCCGTTAAAGGTGTTGTAAGAGCTGATCCAAGGCAAAGAAGAACACATAGAAAAAAAGTAAAACAACCACAAGACCATTCAGATGATTCATCTACTCTTCTTTATTGAGATTTTCTTGCAAAGACTAATTAAGTGACAGAGTCAAATGCACGAGGAATCGCTAGTAATAAATTAAACTTGACTTCCATAGCAATTTCACAAGAAACTCATACATTAATTATGTATAGATGTGTATAATACCATCTGTAAACCAAAAAAAACATTTATTAAGGTGCCAAAATGAAATGTATTTAATGCAGGTTACCTTGTCCACATCCATATGATGGCATAAAGCAGAACCAGCACCATTACCATTGCCAGAAATAATGTTCAAAACCCCTGGTGGAAGGCCAGCCTATCACAAATATAACAAGTGAAATTATCATTTCTTTATAATTCATATAAATATTCAGAACAAACAAGGCAGAACTATTGGATAATCTGAAGTAGCATTCTGTAAATTGCAGGAATGACAGAATACAGCTAACTTTGACTAAGGTAAATTGCTCGTCAACTTCCCTCGACAATATAGCAGTAACCAAAAATTGCTTAACTTGGATATATTACCAAATTACAGATTATCTAATCTAAGATAACATGGTGTCAGCACAGTTTGGACTTTGAAGAAAATAAACATAAATCAACCAATTTTATTTCTTATCAGGCTTACCTCATGAAATAGCTTTGACACATACAGCGCAGATAGAGGTGTTAGCTCTGCCGTCTTCATAACAACAGTGTTACCACATGCTAATGCAGGGGCAATCTTCCAAGCATACATAAGAAGCGGAAAGTTCCAAGGAATAATCTGTCCACAAACTCCAATTGGTTCGTGCAGAGTTTGTACATGATATGACCCATCAGCAGGAATAGTAAGACCGTGAATTTTATCCGCCCAACCTGCGACTCATAGCAAGAATATACTTTTTAGTTTTTTGCATTGTGTAAAAGATTACTGAACACTTGTGTATTGCACTTGAAAAGACATACCAGCATAATATCGAAAGAAGCGTGTGAACATTGGTACTTCATTCTGAGCAGTCTGTTTAAATGGTTTTCCAGTGTCCCAACTCTCAAGTGCAGCAATCTCATCATTATGTTTCTCTACTAAATCTGCAAACTTCGAAATTATCTTTGCTCTATCCTGCACGTATTCAATAAAATAGATTGAAAAGTGTTCGAAGAAAATGAAAGTAGTTCTTCCAACAGCTATATTAGTGAGCATTACATAAGCAATCATTTTAGGCCATGGTCCTTCACTAAAAGCCTTTCGAGCAGCAGTTACTGCTCTGTCAACATCTTCTTTATCACCTTCAGCAATGTGAGCAATCACATCTCCTGTTCTGGGATCCACAGCTGGAAATGTGTTCCCTGTAACAATGTTCCCGTTCAAGCATGAATTGCAAGTATCCGACATGTCAAATAGTTGATTAAATCATTATATAACCACACGTAAAGTCGTCAACCATTCAGTTGGAATAATTGTGCAGCATCTCGTGTAACATTGCTATGTCTTTGCTAATTACCTGAGTGATTGTAAACAAACTAAAAATTATTTACCTGATACAGAATCAACAAATTGTCCATCAATCAGAAGTTTTGTATCCTTTACTTCTACAGATGGCTTGACTGGCTTCTCAATTGAAGAAGTGCTGTACTGGAAACTGCCTCCGGTAAGGCGACATAGCCTCCCTATAAAATATATATTTTACAGTATTAGATAAACTTAAATTTAGTTATAACGAAGATATCAGCATGGAGGATCAAGGAAAATTTTGGATACATGCATGGAATATATAACTTGTATGCGATAAATGATACAACACTATCAATTATCATGTCAAAAGCAAGACTGCAAGAATGTCGAGGGAAGCATGGGAAATGAAACTTATAAAAGAAACACGGCAGTATCATTTAAACCTCTGATTCAAAATTACAGAACAACCAGATATAAATTTGAAGAATAAAACGGGATAGTAATTTTTTTTTTTTTGCTAATTGATAACACACGCACATGCCACGGGTTCACGAACTCATGACCTCCCATGAGGGGGTACAAAAGCTCAACCACCGCACATTGTTGGCAACTGGATGGTACCTATATTCAGGTGAGGATCTAGTAAGGGGCACCGCGGGACACGTTCCTGCATAAAATCAAATTTTACGTTTTTTTACCATTAATTTTTTTGAAAATATATAAAAGTGTCTCCTCAAAATTCAAAAATATAAAGGGATATTCTCAAAATTTGTCCTGTGTCCCCCTAAACTAAAATTCCTGGATCCGCCCTGCCTATTTTTGAGTAAAATGTGCGACACATTCACTGTCTTAACACACACTCTAAGATTCATGACACACTCTAAGATTCTAATGTGGTTTGTTGAGTTTGCTTACTAAAATCGTGGTGGACTGGTTGTGGAACATGACCCTATAGGCTATCATATAATTAAAATAGTCAATTGTGGAAAATTAAATACTCGAACACTCTATCTTGAGTGAGACTCATGTTCAAACGATATTTCATTGATTTTGATGTGTATTCAACTGCCTACAAGACCAAATAATAATCAAGGTAAACATCGAAAACTCGAAACAACTACTTCATGAACCAGATTCTGATCGTATAAGGTTTAAAGAGTTCCAAATCATTACATGTTATGTCACTAATCACTAAAAAACAAGAACAAAATCAAACAAACACCTACAATAATGATCACACACACAAACACACACATTACCTGAAGAAAGCAAAGCAATTGAAGGAGAGAAGGAGCGTTGATGAGTAAGAAGCGATGTGATCCTTCGAGCTGCCATTATTCAGTGCACGAATATAAATTTACAATCACAATGGCAATGTGCATGCGTATATATAATGTATTCGTTGATATACATCCATGCAGATGATGTCGACGATGACGCTGATTCGTGTGTGAAATGATTTGGAAAGATGATGATGATGATGGTGATGATGATGATAGGTCCTATCTTCTGGAAATGAATTTAGAGTGAATAACTATTATTAATTGATTTATAATTAATTGATATTGTTTTTTGATCATTATTTTGAGTATCAATTTGATATCTTTAATATTATTATCTTTTATTTTCTTAAAATTTATTTGCAAAAGGAGTAATGGAACATTTTACGTTTTTTATGAGCTCAATGATATGCTGATAACTCAATATTCATGAGGGATATTTTGAAAACTCAAACATTTCAAGTTGCAGAAAGCAGCAACTAAGGGGCTGTTTACTTGTAAAAAAAAAATTCTATTTTTTTATTTTCTGTTTTTCTAAAATTTTCTAAAATTTTCATTTCTAAGAAAACTGAGAGAATGTGTTCTAAATGCTAAAATAATATTTTATCAGTTTTCTGTTTTCTTAAAAATATTAAATAAATGACAATATAATTTGAGTAAATATATAGAAGAGTAACCAGTAAAACAATTTAAACATTTCACAATTTAAATTTTATATACATGTTTCTTTAACATGTTTAAAATAACTTTGTTAGATAAAATATAATTAAATATGACAAATAAAGTATAAAATAGTTTTCTGAAATAGGTTGAATAATGAAACTTTCTAATTATATGATTAAATATATATACGATTTTGTAGCTTTTAATAATAATCCAATTAATAATTTTATATAATTTTTTTGAATAATATTTTATGAAATAACTCATAACTAAATTTTAGTCTGGAGTCCCTTCTTTATTTTTCTAACATATAAGTTATTAGTTACTCCCTCTGTCCCTCCCATTTGTTTACACTTTCCTTTTTTCGATGTCCCTTCCAATTGTTTACATTTCAAAACTTTCCAAAAATAGTAAGGTTTTTATAATTTTTAAAATAACTATATTCATTACTTCTCTCCACTATACCCACTTTATACATATAATATTAATCGGTCCCACTACTTTACTCACTTTTTTAACTTTCCTCCACTATTTTATCATTTTTCTTAAACTCCGCGCCCCACCCAAATGTAAACATTTGGGAGGGACGGAGGGAGTATTATATTATTAGACTCCCTCTTATAATGTAAATATTAATATTAATCAAACTAACAAAATAATTGTTAAATTAAACTATTTTGAATTTTTTTACTACAAATATGTATTGTACTTTTTAATTTAAAAATATGTATTATAGTGTTGAAAATTTATAAGTTCCATAAGTTAAGTTATTAATATATTGGTTGTTTACTCACTACTTTTTTTTAACTTTCTAAGTAAACTTACAAAATTGTGAATGGGCCATATAAAGTTAAAAATAATAAAAATATAAAATGTTTTTGTATATGAGAGATCCAAGCGGTTTAATATATTTTTCACTTTTCTAGGTTTAGAAAACATCAAAATGTTGTTTTCCACAGTTTTCATATTTGTAGTTATAATTTGGAAAACACGGAAACCGTGTTTTTTATTTTTCCAGTTTTTTGTTTTGAAAATTTTGTATTTGAACATGTTTTTTGTTTTTCCAATTTTCTTAGAAAAATTTTCTGGAAAACAGTTGAAGTAAACAGACCCTAAAATTTTCAACACTTTTTTACCAAAACTTTCTTCCCACAAGACAATCTTTTTATTATTTTATAACCCAATATTTCTTCTAATTATCAAAAAGTCATACCATCTATTATTATATTAATAATAGCCCAATATGGGGCAATATTGATGAGACATTTTATTATCTCAAAAATAATGAGACATTTTATTCTTTATGAAATATCTAATTTGCCCTTAAAAATTGGTGAGACATAAAATTTAACTTAAAATATCTAATTTACCCCTCTTTTCATAAATTGTATAAAACTTGTTATTAAAGGGAATCAAACCCAGGTTTTCAACTTACAATAGCAATCTACTTACCACTGTGCCACTTATTCACATGAGTCTTTCACCATGCATATAATATAAGTACGTGTGATCGAGACTTATTGTTATCTCAAAATTTTGACACATTTTATTATTCGTAAAATGTCTAATTACTTCTGGCAAAAAAAATGTCTAATTACTCGTAAAAGTTAGTGAGACATAAAATTCAATTTTTTGATCATAAACTCTTTATATTTGATAAAAATACAATAACTTTTTATTAAAAAATTATAAGTTTTAAGTAATTATAAATATGTTAATGAATACATAATTAAAATGTACATAGTATTATATTTTTAAAAAATATTTAAAAATAAATAAACATTCATGGGTATAAAGAGCCATTAAACTTCAGCTTATTTCGAATTCAAAATTAGTACTTCACTTATTTTTTAAAAGATACTCGAAATTTGACAATGTGATCCAACATAAAGTAATCGTCATTATCCAGTTTTATAGGTTCAAAATTACGATCTCGATAAAAGCATCTTACAAATACGACAATTTTTTTGTAAATGTTATATAGATAAGGATTGATGTGTTTGAGACTCTTTTTTGTAAAATCAAATTAATAACTAATAGGTATCAAACTTACTAACTTGATCGATGATAGGTTATTGTTTTTCAGACTTAACTTGGTTTTTAAAAAATACTCGAAATTTGAAATTAGTCGTCACCAAATTTGATATGATTACATAATACACACACATAATATACACACACAACATACATACATACATACATGCATACATACATACATACATACATAGATACATACATACACACATAAATACATACATACATACATATATACATACATACACATGTATGTGAGAAAGATGGGTCTGAGTCATCCTCACGTGACAATCCCGAGATCAAAAGATTTTATATTTAAAATTTTAATGGTGTATTTCTAAATTCGATCATATTTTATATATTTACAAATATATCCTTATGCATTATATGAGAAAATAGTCTAATATTAAGGTTTTATCCAAGGTCATCCACATGTGCAATATTATATATATAAGATGAGATTCGATACAAACAGTCTTAACGTGTAAACCCATCTCCCAACTCATATATAACTTTGGTTCAACATCGTTTATTAAAAAAATATTTAAAATTATATTGAATACACATAATTTATAACGAAAATATATTTATTATATTTTATAATTTATTCTTAAACAATTTAAGACAAGTGTTTAACAAATATATAACTTAAGTTCTACACATATGTTGAACAATAGTTATACTTGTGTAGATCAAATAGATAAAATAATTTTACATTGGTATTATTATTAAAATTATATTAAATTAATAATGTTTCCTTTTTGCATAACCAAATTTAATATTGATGAACCTTAGAAGGATAGTTCAAAATTATGAAATATTTATTAAACAAAATTTTAACAACGGTTTTACACATTCTATATTAAATAAATAAAATTTTCACATCTTTGTGCTCTAATTTGATATTGATGAACTTTAAAAGGATATTGAAAGATTAAATTATATGTATTCAATTAAATTCCAACTATTATTTAATAAATTAAGTTGAATTTACTTGTGTGCGGGCACGTGTACTGCATGTGTGTCAGAGATTTATAAAGATTATATAACTCAATTTTTTAAAAAATTATTAATTAAAATAAATAAATTTAATTTTACGAATATGATATTTAATGCTAGAAATTTTCATACATATTTTGAAATTACTTTTATATTTAAAATTAAATAAATAAAACTTAAACTGCTCGATGTTGTGCAGTTTCATTTGATACATGTTATTATATTTAATGAAAATGTTGTATTGATTTGTAATTTCAAATGATTAAGAAACCTAACTATTTTTTATAAAAAGTTTAATCGAGAATATTTAATTTTATTGAAATAATTTACAATATATTATCTAATTATTATAAAAAAAGATTAAAATTATAACAGATAAAAATTCAAAATGATTTAAATGACGATATTAATTCATAACTTAAGATCAAATTCTAGAAAATAACCCGTGCCTTGCACGGGTTTTTATGCTAGTGTTCTAATAACAAATTAAGATAAAACGCTGAAAACCTAAAATTCTCTTTAACTTGAAGCAGCCTCCCTATCATGTCTGAGTGGCTTCCATCGGTGGAAAGCCCCCATCTATTCTTCTTTTTATTATTGTTAGTTCATCTCAGTTCATCTCTTATTAATTTTCAATAATTTACCAATTTATTTGGGTTTTGTTTGTTTCTCCTTGTAAGAGTTTAGTTTTATTTGATTTGTTTACAGTTCATCATGCCCGAGATTAAAGATCTGTGAAATTTTCATGGTGTTGATTCGGTGATAAAGATTTTTATGGTGATTCATTTGTGGACGATTGCTCAAAACAACAATTGGAGGATTACATCATATACATATCATTTCAAAAAATCGCTTGGTTGACTATCCAAGAAGTAGGAAGGATTTAACAGCGATATTATGTATTTTTTCAATTTCGATCATATGTGTAAATGCCGTATGACTTTTCATTATTGAATTATTTTCATTTTCAAAAAAAAGAGAAAGTCATAGCATATTAATTGGAGCCATTCTTCTGTTCCTATCTTTCCTTTGTTCTTCTTAACTTGAGAAATTTGGGAGTAAAATAATAAATTCAAGCCTAAGAGCATCTACAACCATGTTCACCTGTTAGGTAAAAAGTCTAGGTGGCAGCATGATACTTCAACCATTAGAGCTGTTAGCAATAATTTTAGATATCCTCCATCCCGTCTTCTATATCTGTTGCCTTATTTAAAACTTAACCTAATGTGCACATTAATATATACATATATTTATATTACACTTAATATATATATATATAAATCAAAATATATTAAAATTCTTATTTTATATTTAATATTTTAAACTTTATTATATTTATTTTAATATACAATGCATATTTTTATGAATGCAAATAGAAATAATATAATATAATATAATTATATATTTTATAATAGATATATAAGTAATTTTTATTAATTATGTTTGATTATATTTAAATATGTTATTATATTTCAATTGAAATAATATTAAATTGCTATTATATTTAGTATATTTTCATTGAATATATTATTTATATTTTCACGTGTATTTAACTAAATATATACTAAAATTATTTTAACATATAAAATTTTCATATATATATATATATATTAAAAAAATAATTTTATTGAAAATAGCTAACCATTATAGCTAGTACCACTCGAGTAAAACCTCTTACAAATTCAACAAATATTTAGATAATGATCATTTAACTAACCATTTTAGCTATTAGCTTGGAGATGCTCTAAACTGAAGGATAAGCAAAAGACAACTTTTGCATATAAATTTACTCCCAACAAAAGTCTCTCTCCATTTGAGAAAGAGAAAACCTGCACTTAAATTATCCTGATTTGGGCATACATAAACACATAACAAAAACATGTCTATATTTCCAAAATTTCATCATCGCATCATTCCTTGTTCAATAACTGGTGCAACTTGATATACAGCTGTTGCTGCCTTTTGCATCTCCATATTTTCCTTCCACCCTGCAAATTCAGTTCCAAACACACAATACTTATTTAGCTTTCTTATCAGCAAGTTGATTGTATCATCTTATTTCTGACAATATTTGAACTCTCTACATTATGATACATATGTTGTTTTCGACAAGATTTGAACCATCGACATTCAAGAACAGACAGTAAAGTAACACTATACTAAATTAGATCTTAAGAAAAAAATGTTACCTAGAGGCACTTCAAATCCGAACCGACCAAGCTCGCGATATTCTTGACACAAGGCACAAGGCTCGCAGAGAGCATGAACAAGAAAATCATTAAACATAGTACCTCTTAGCTTGTATTTTTCTCTTAGTTTATTTCTGTACCATCCTCCAAACATTCCTGTAAATATACCTGCCGTTCCTGCTCCACAAAATATGCTCACTAATCCGTACAGCATACATCCTTCCCAACAAGCTGCATTCAAAAATTTATATCATAAACTCTATAAAACATATCATCGGTTTCAATTTTCGCGTAGTTTTGCATGCAATTCACGTACTTGTCTGGCCTTCGTTTATGATTTCTGATATTTGGCCGAATGTCACACAAGGGCAAACTGCGGTGACCAAGCCTGTAACAGCATAAATAATATAATCATGAGTTTTAATGTCAAAAACAAAAAGTCCTAATGTGAAAATTTCGGTACTGTTAAAATTTTTAAAATGTATACAATTTTTCATGTCAGAAGAACAATCGCAGAGATCTGTGTTCCAGGAGTGTAAATATCCTGGATAATTGTACTCGTAAGCTGGGATACGGGAACCGTAAATTCCAGGGTCGTATTGCCCTGGTGGGGGCACCCATGGCGCTGGTTGGTAATGTAGCGGTGGTGGCATAACCATGGGTTGGGAATAATAAAATTGTGGCGGTGGCTCGCCGGCCTGTGACATTGGCGGGGATGTCGATGTCCAGGGATGTGGTGAATGTGCTGGCAGGGGTGGTAATTGTGGTGGCAGTTCCGAATGTGACATTGGATGGTATGTCATTATCCAGGGCTGTGGTGGATGTGCTGGCAGGGGTGGTGATTGTGATGGTTCCTCGGCCTCTGACATTGGCTGGGATGTCGATGTCCAGGGCTCTGGTGGATATGCTGGCAGCGGTGGTGGTGGAGGCGGAGATGCATGTTTATTATCTGAATGATGCGGCTCCATGAATAGATAATTAACGACGGTTTCCCGGGAGATACCTGCTATTAAATCTATCTATTCATGGAGGCAGGCCGCAGGGGCGCAGGAGCAAAGGAGAGAAAAGGGAGTAAAAGATCAGATATTGTAAATGATACTGCGATTTGATTTAAGGTTAAACTATTTTTAGGTAATTTCCGAGATTAATGCATGTGGTGGCAAAACTTTAAGCATGCTTTGCAATGTTTAATATCACTATATCAGTGTCATGCCTTCATGAAATGATGAGTTTATACAACTTTGTCTATCTTCGTTCTGCTAAACGCTTTTTGCTCAGACTGTTAAACTGTTTTGGGCCTTTTCAAGCAAGAAGGGGTTGCATTTCTAGAGGATGTTCGTGAAGGAACTTAAATGGTGGACTCTTCTGAGTTCTGATCCAAGAGGTAAATAGTTGTATAATGCATACTGTACCTAGGCCATCTCCTAAACATGGGCACGATATTGAGCATATTTAGCTTATACTTGTTTGCATCGGCGGATCCAGGATTTAAACTCTGGGGTATACCGACCATATTTTGTGAAAATATATTTATATTTTTCAATTTTCAGGGGGCACTTTCATATATTTTCAAAAATTATTATGATAAAAAAACGTAAAATTTTATTTAAGAGGGGACACGTGTCCCCCGTACCCCTTACTAGATCTTCCCCTGCTCGTTTGAAATCCATATTTCCCTACAGGGTTGTAAACATAAGGTATCATAAGGTATCAGAGAAAACTGAGAGCAACTCCAAGAGATTCCCTATTTGTTATTCTAAGGTGTAATTTAAGGAATAAAGCTAAAAAATGTGCTCCAAAAGAATGCTAGTGAGTCCTTATTTTACTGAGATTCTTCCTCCATTATTTATAAATAACTAAGAGCAAGTCCAATAGCTATCTTAAACATGCTCTTAACTCCAAATATAAGAAATATGACAAAAAATTGTACTCCAACAGTGTATTAATGATTTCTTATATCACTAAGACACCTCTCTCATGCCTTATCTTTAAGTATCCACAAGTCATTCCTTATTTCATTTTGTTGAATAAAAAATTGTTTTATCTCTCTTCTTTTTGTTCTTTTCTCTCTCTTTCTTTCATATTCATTCATATTTATTATTATTATTATAAAAATAAGGAATGATGATAAGGATCATTGTTGGAGTTCAAATTTAAAATCATGTAAATCACTGAGAGTTAATATTTTATAATATTTATAAGGCACCTATTAAGAGACTGTTGGACTTGCTCTAACCTACCTCTTATTCCTAGCAAGTGCTAACTTTTATTTAATAATATAATATTAAAACACTTTCTTTCTCTCTTTATTATGTAGTGTATGAAAAGTACTTTTAATAATATAATATCAAATAAAGAACCGATTTAAGGAATATTGTTGAAAGTCAAAGTTTTTGTCAATATTCTAAATTATTAAAATCTAATATTTTATATTAAATATAAAGAATGAACTAGCATTCTCCTGGAGTTGCTCTCGGTAATATATTGTTTCAAATGTATAAGCCCAGCACAGGAGCGGTTCTTTGTAAAGCCCTTTTTTTTGCCAGTATCAAAAGTTCTTCTTTATGGAGTTGCATGTAAATTAGCCGAATAAAGATATTTATTAAAAAAAAAACTAGCCGAAAGAAAATGGCTTTGGCGGTGGGCCCTTATGCACATAGGGCTTAGGCTCTGTTTGGTATTACTGTTAAAAATTGCTGTACTGTTAGAAAAAGTGCTGCTGAAAAAAGTGTTGTTGTAAAAATCAGATAACTGTTTGATAATTTTTTTGATACGTATATGTGTTGATGCAAAAAATTAAAAATAATGATGTTTTTGGTAAGGTTTGATGGTGAAATCAGCATCTGCTTCCCGCAATAGCTGAAAAGCAGCTTTTTCTAAAAACATGGGGGACTTGATTTCTCTAACAGCAGCTTTTAGGCCAAAAACAGTTTTCCGAAAAGCAGTTTTTAAATTTTACCAAACAATTTTTTAGCTGCTTTTCAGCGAAAAACTGTTGTTGCTGTTTCTGTCTGCAACAACAATACCAAACATACCCTTAGTACGAAAACAGTCAAATCAAGTTTAATTGAGTTTATTTTTAAAAATGAACTGAGCCTACAACATTTTAATCGAATAAAAATTGGTGTAGAAAATTACCTAGCCACTATTAGCAACATTTGGAGTGGAGGAGAACTCCAACCAAGCTTCCAGTGAAGTCGATTCATTCAAAATAATCAAGCAAACGAAACACGCTCGTTTTTAACACCACTCACTCATCTTCCCCTTGAGTTAAAATATGAGCAAATCACCCGTTTTCTCCACGAACCATAACTCAATTGGTAACTTTTATTAATTAGCTTCAATTTGCTCATATTTTTGCTTCGATTAGCTTTAATCCTTTTAATCAAAACTATCATTATAGGGATTAGATCGAGTTCGTATTTATCAAGCAGCTTAATTATGTTCATTTTCATCTCTTGATTGATTTTTTCATCGAGGGATTACTGGTTTTTCATGTTTTAGTAAGTGGGGAGGTAATGTTTGTGATAACTCCGGTGAGCGGGCGGCTTCGTCGTCGGCGTTCCTGGACCTTCTGTGCGTGAGAGAGGTGTAGCCGCGGGTTGGGCGCCTGCAAAACAACACCGGAAGGGGGGTTTGGCTCCCACGGCGCCTCCGGTGTAAGAGTAAGAACAAGCTTTGGAGAAGACGAAGGTATATATGTTCGTGTGATTTAGAGGCTGCTGTGTATATGTGTATGTGCGATGGCTGCTGTGTGTTTTGAGTGTGTGAGTGCAAGAGTGAAAATATTTCCCAACCCCTAAACCCTTCAGTCTTGGGGGTATATATAGCCCCAAAGTAGGGTTTAGGGGTAGTTACCTCTAAATCTGGGCCGTTGGATGCTGGGACCAGAGGATGCCTGGCTTGGGTGGATTGCTTACACGTGTCCAGGGGAGGACCACCTCCAGAGTACCCTAACGGCATCTGACACGCGTCGTGCTTGTCTGGTGTGCTGGTTGTTGATAGCTGTCATAGTCACGTGCCCACGTACCTTTGCTTGGCGGGTTGTGGGATGTGCATGTGCTCGCTGGGACTTTCCTCATTGTGGTTTCGGCCCTGATCCGGATCCGGGTATGCAGGCGGATCCGGATCCGGGAAGTAGGATAGGCCCGGGCCTGGGCTCCTATGCTTGATTGGCCTGGGAGAGGGGGGTCTTAGCAGGTTGGTTGATCCTGCCTCCCTTTAGTCCAGGTTGACACCTACCCGGGTCTATTATGCCCTATCATTTGCCCCCCACTCCCTTATGCAGATTTTCTGGATGAGGGAGTAGACTAGGATCGCATATTTGGCTTAGAGAAAAATTTCTGCCCCTGAATCTGGTGCAATGGATATCAATCCGGATTAAAGTATAGTAGTTTATTCAGAAAAATTTCTGCTCCTGGTTGCCCCCCAATCCGGATCTGGTGTAATGGATACCAATCCGGATTAAGGTAGAATAGCTGCTCCAGAAAAATTCATGTTCCTGGTTGCCCCCCAATCCGGATCTGGTGTAGTGGATACCAATCCGGATTAAGGTAGAATAGTTGGTCCAGAAAATTTTTTGCTCCTGGTTGCCCCCCAATCCGGATCTGGTGTGATGGATACCAATCCGGATTAAGGTAGAATAGTTGGTCCAGAAAAATTTCTGCTCCTGGTTGCCCCCCAATCCGGATCTGGTGTGATGGATACCAATCCGGATTAAGGTAGAATAGTTGGTCCAGAAAAATTTCTGCTCCTGGTTGCCCCCCAATCCGGATCTGGTGTAATGGATACCAATCCGGATTAAGGTAGAATAGCTGCTCCAGAAAAATTCATGCTCCTGGTTGCCCCCCAATCCGGATCTGGTATAGTGGATACCAATCCGGATTAAGGTAGAATAGTTGGTCCAGAAAATTTTCTGCTCCTGGTTGCCCCCCAATCCGGATTGAGGTAGAGTGGTTGCTTTAGAAAAAGTACCCGGATTGGGCCTGGGTGATTTTTGCTTCCAAATCTGTATCTGGATGAAAATGATCCGGATCAGGGCTCTTGATCCGGGTAGTGCGTAGTGGAATTTGAAAAGTCGAGGAGTTGTAACGTCCTTCAGTTTATTCCCTCCCACGAATTTGAATTTTTGGGTAGTTATTTCCTGAAAACTCGGCCCATAATCATTATGGGTTTTAAATGTGTTTTAATATGTATATAAAGGGTTTTTTTTTAACTGTTTTTTCTTCCAATCCAGCTCTTCCACGTGGCAGGGGGTTTTCTCTCTCTGTCTTTCTATAAAAGGATACACCTCCCCCTTCTTTTCTTTTTTATTCTCCCAAAAGAAGCCGAAAAGTCCTTTGTTTTTTCTCCTTTTCTCTCTCGCTTCTTTGCAAAACGCGGTGCTTGCGGTTGATTGCTGCCGTTGTGTCTCTGGCCTCTGCATCGATCTCCCATTAATTTGTAAGATCTTCATTTGCTGCTTCATTTTATTCTTCAGTTTTTATCTTCGATTTTGTTCTTGCTTTTTGTTCTTCGATTTTGCATACGTCGACTTGATAGTAGATACCCCTCTTTTTTGCTTGTTTTTGTAATGGTTGTGTTTGATTTTGTTTGATTTTGATGTTTAAAAATGTTTAGATCTGTGCTTTTTTGTTTGTTTTTGGCTGTTTTGTTGCAAAGGAAATCGTGTTTTCGGGTTCAATTTTTCTGGGTTCTTGGGCCTGTTGTTGCTGTTGTTGGCTTAAATGTATGTGTGTATAGGCGAAAACCTTAGGTTTTGCTCTTTGATTTTCAAAAGTAACTGTTTGTGGGTTAGGGTTTTGATTTTGATCCGGGTCGAGTGTATAGGATCCGGATCTGGGGGAGGTTTCTGTGTAGAATTATATGACGGGTTTTTAAGGTGTTTTTGGGTTCTTTTGATCCGGGTATATGGGTTTTGTTTTAGGTTTTTTGTTGCTATGGGTCCGGATCTGGGTATTTGCCACCAAGATCCGGGTCTATGGGGGTTTTGCTTTTGTGGTTTGTAGTTAACATGATCCGGATCGTTGATGTTTTTCCGGGTTGGACTTGCATTGGTGGTCCGGGTCATTAGGTTATGATTAAATTAACATAACGTACCTGATCCGGACCACTTAGTAAGACAAATAAAATATGTAGTGCACAGATTAACTGACCTTCAATTTAATAGGTATATGGTCTGGACCAAGGAGCGAGCTATGAAAGTATATAATTGCTATCCAAACTTTTCTGAGGAAGAGAGTGATCCGGATTCGTCTGGTAGAGAACAGATCCAGGGTGAGATGGTTAGAAAGGGGTCTGGGTCCGTGGGAACAATTACGAGCTTCCGGTTCAAGAGGCTTCCAGAAAACTCTGTTATTTTTACGCCAGAGGGCCGCTGGTCTGATATTAAGTATCATTTCGTGAGAAAGCCACCCGGGTTCGAGGATAGCATTTATTATACCCGGGTCAGATATGAGAGGCACGAGGATGGGCACCCGGGTATTTATGACCAAGGTGCTCTGGAAGCAGCTTTTGCTTCCTTTGGGATCAACCGGGATCATTACCAGCTGAAGGATTTTCATGCTGAGGCTAACCCGGGTGATATGGACAAGGCGATCCGGGCTGCTTTTCAATTAACCAGTGATATTGCTTGGAGGTGGCCCGAACCGTATGAGAGGATCTTCCATCATCCTGCGGATGGTTTTGTTCCGGTTTGGCTGGAGCATCTAAGGTCCGGGTGGAGCCCCAGGTGGCACATTTTTCTGAAGCACCTTTGTAAGTATGTCTACAGGATTTCTCCTATGCAGATAACTCCGAATGGGATCAAGTCTATGACCTGGTTCATAGCTTGCTGTAACAAGTCCGGGCTCCTTCCTACCTTCAAGTTATTCCACCATATTTTTTACCTTTCTAGGTCAAGCCAGAAACCTTTCTACGAGCTGAGGTTCCGGGCAGCAGAGTGCGGATTCGGTCCGGGTAGGTCCAAACCAGTTATGCATCAGACCTCTTTGAAGCATTGGAATGGGGAGATACTGATGTTGAAGGGTTACGATTTGGAGTATCTTCCTTATTTCACGGCTGGGGAGGTTAAGACGAAATTCAACCCAGAGATCTTAGAGGGGGAGGCTGTAGACCAAGTTAGAAAATTTTGTGGTAGTCTCGGGTTCCAGCCAACCCGGGATACGTTTATGAACCATAAACTCATGTTCCAACTTGGCTGTAAGTTCTTTTTTAACATCCAAGCTTGGAGAACCGGATTACCTTTCTTTTGCTTGTAACTTGTAATCTTTGGTCCGGATCAACATACCTTTTGTTTTTCACTTGTAGCTGATTTGCATAAAATGTCTTGACATGGTCCGGGCTTACTGCATTATTCTATTTCCGGATTTGGTAGTCTTTGCATTTTTATCGATCCTGGCTGATAGTTTCCCTTTTCAATTTTTCAGGTTTGCCGCATTACAACCCTGCATCCCGGGCCATAATGTCTTCTTCAGCTTATGCAGCAGCTTTTAACTCGTTGGGATTGGCGTACAAGACAACAAAGGGGGCCCCTGGTTCCGGATCCGGATCTGCGGATGCTGAGGGTGGTGCCGAATCTTCTGCCCCCCGGAATGTGTCTGATCCGGTCAATGTGTCCTTGGCCAAGGACCCGGACGTTCAAGAAATTTCTGAAGAGGAACCTCCTTCGAAGAAGAGGAAGTCCGCCCCGGGAAAGCCTCCCCGCGGAAAAACTGTTGTTGCTGACCGGGTCATATGCGATTCGGAGGGGAAGGGACCGGATGGGGCTCCTATCCGGGTAGGGACAAAGAGCCTTATTGATCTGGCCGGGTTTATGTCCAGTATCCCCTCAGAAGAAGATTGGGAGGAGGTCGAGGGCTACAACATGGCTGCTGCCTTGAAGAGGGTCACCGGTCAATGGGGGCAGGTAATTTCTGGATTTTTATGCTCTTAGTTCCGGATTATGCCCCGAATTTACTTTGTGCTTTGCTCATAGTATTTTTTTTTCTTTTCTCAGCTTGGGAGTGCAATATCCATTTGCTCCGACGTTGCTTTCACTGATCTCAAGGAGGCCAACAACCGGACCAAAGCAGAGAAGATGCTTTCTGATTCCCTGAGGGGTGAGCTGGAGGAGGCCCGGGAGGGGTTTCGTGTAGTGGAGTCCGGGTTGAACGGGAAGCTGAAGGACTCTGAGACCCGGGCTGAGGGGCTGGCCCAGGAAGTCGAGAGGCTGAAGGCCGAGCTTGCTGCCAAAGAGAATCTGAACAAGGAGGCCATCATTGCTGAGTTCAAGGCCAGCGATATCTATGACTTCGAAGTTGCTCAGGCCGGGGTTCCCGAGGTACGCAGATCCTGGGTCGTTGTAGAGCGCCATATAAAGACTGACCCTTTTGCTTCATGGGATAGCTTCATTCAAGAGTTCCTTGCTGCAAAGGCTGCTGTTGAGCAGGGTCAAGGGGAACCGGAACCCTATGATGGTCCGAGCCCCAGTTTCCTCTAGATCCGGATCAGCCTTGCAAGGCTTTTCGGGCCCAGCCCATGTAATTTCATTTCTAGGATTCCTTTGTTTCGTACTTTGATTTGAACCGTGTAATATTTGGATTTATTCCGGATTGATGTCAATCCGGATTAGCCTTTGAATTTCCTTTGAAAATATTTGCTTTTCTTCCATATTTTGTTATCTTTTTGTGCAATCCGGATCCTTGTCATGGCCCCTAATCCGGACTTGTTTCATATCGGGTTTGGTCCGGGTATGGGACAGTGTCCGGATTGATGTCTACTTTTTTTCTTTGTTTACTTGAAAATTTGCAACCTGGATTTGAATGCTAATCCGGGTTGTTTTTTGCTTTTAAATTTGCTATCGATCCGGGTATATGACCCACCCCGGTTGATGTTTGCTTTTCTGCTTTATGTACTTGGAAAATTTAAGTACATAATGGTTTTTTGCAACCTGGATTTAAATGCTAATCCGGGTTATTTTTTGCTTTTAAATTTGCTTTCAATCCGGGTATGTCTAACCCGGATTTGTGATTGCTCCATCTACTTAGAATTTTTCTAAGCAAATAGTGGTTGCTTTCGTTTTTTGCTTCTGACCCGGGTGTGAGAAGGTATCCGGGTTATTTTTTCCTTCCATAACTGGTAATTTAAAATAACTTTCTGAGAAGGGAAAATTCTTTTCATTGATTTGCAAATTTTTTCATACAAAATATCGGATCATAGATTGGTTGCTTGCCATAGGCTACAAGTTCTGGTTGCTTTTCTACTGGTAGAATTTTCTGAGCCTGAGTCCATGCCATGTATTTGGTACTTCAGAGTCATCCATGTTCATGAGCTTGTATGTTCCTGGCCTTAGAACTTCCTTGACTTTGTATGGGCCTTCCCACTTTGGCATTAGTTTTCCAGTGTTTGTGGGGTCTGAAGCTTCCGTGTCTCGAAGGATCAGGTCTCCAACTTGAAAGTTTTTGACCCGGGACTTCTTGCTGAAGTGCTCTCTTGTTTTCTGCTTATATTTTTCCATTCTTGCCACTGCCTGGTCTCGGACTTCGTCGATTAGCTCAATATTCGTTCTGAGCCCCTCCTCATTTGCTATCTCATCAAAGTTGATTTCTCGATGGGAGGGGGATCCTACTTCAATTGGTAGCATTGCTTCAGTTCCATAAGCCAGCTTGAATGGGGTTTCTCCTGTGCTTGTTCTGGGGCTTGTTCTGTATGCCCAAAGTACATTAGGCAATTCTTCTGGCCATTTGGTTTTGCTTTCCCCGAGTCTCTTCTCTATCCCCCTGAGAAGTATTCGATTAGTTACCTCAACTTGACCATTTCCTTGAGGGTAGGCTACAGAAGACTTCTTGTGTCGGATGCCCCTTTCTTGAAGGTAGGATTCAAATTCTGAACCGACGAACTGTGGACCATTATCTGAGACAAGTACTCTCGGGATCCCGAATCTCATCAATATGTTGTCCATGAACTTGATGCAGTCTTGTTGGTTTATTGTTCTCATTGCCTTTGCCTCTACCCATTTTGTCATATAGTCAATTGAGACTAGTAAGTACCTGAGGTCTCCTCTGGCTCTGGGAAAGGGTCCCATGATATCAATTTCCCATACAGCAAATGGGATTGGTGACAAGACTGAGGAGGGTAGGACTGGGCTCATCCGTGTCACATTGCTGAAGAGTTGGCATTCCTTGCATTTTTTCAAAGTCTATCGAATCTTGGTGGATGGTAGGCCAGTAGTACCCCTGCCTTATGATTTTGTGAGCTAGTGCTTTTGCGGACATGTGGTTCCCGCATATTCCTTCGTGAACTTCCATAAGGCAGTATTATGCCTCTCCTGGGCCTATGCACTTGAGAATTGGGGAGGAAAAGGTCCGGCGATAGAGTATTCCCTCTTCCATGAAGAATTTCGAAGCTTTTGCCTTTAACCTTTGAGCCTTCCTTTTATCCTCCGGGAGCTCTCCCTTCTCCAAGTAGTTAATGAATGGAGTCATCCAATTCGGGCTGTTTTCTATTTCCATGACTTCCTCAGATTCTGTGCTTGGCTTCTGCAATTCTTCGAAGTAGACGGAGCAATCCAGGTCTGATGAATTTTGAACAAGTTTAGATAATGAATCAGCTTCTGAATTCTCCTCTCTGCTGATTTGGATGACTTGGACTTTTGGTATGGAGGCCAGGTAGCTTTGGACCAGCGCCTGGTAATTGGCTAGAACTGGATCCTTGGCTATGTACTCGCCATTTGTTTGCTTTACGACGATCTGGGAGTCGCTGTAGATTTTGAGATTCTGGATCCTGAGTGTTCTTGCTAACTTCAATCCTGCAATCAAGGCCTCGTACTCTGCCTGATTGTTTGTTGCTGAGAATGCAAAGGAGATTGCTGTTTGGATTTTGAACCCCTCTGGGCTCTTTAGGATGAGCCCGACTCCCGATCTTTCATTTGTTGATGAACCATCAACTTTGAGAGTCCAGGCTTCTGTTTCTTGATCTGTTTTTCTCTCAGTGTCAATGCACATGGGCACGGGGTCTTCTTCTGGGAAATTACATTCTATGATGAAATTAGCTAGAGCCTGGGCTTTGATTGCTGTTCTAGGGATGAAAGTGAGGTCGAACTGACTTAGCTCAACTGCCCAGTTTACCAACCTCCCTGAGACATCTGGCTTGTGTATTATTTTCCTTAATGGTTGATTTGTTACAACTCGTATTTCCCTTCCCTGGAAGTAGTGTCTGAGTTTCCTGGATGCTGTGATTAAGGTAAAAGCAAACTTTTCTAGACTCGGGTACCGGGTCTCTGCATCTTTTAACACTTGGCTCACATAATAAACTGGTTGCTGTTTCCCATTCTCTTCCCTGATCAAGGCTGCTCCAACTGCCAGGGCCCCTGCTGACAGGTAAAGGGATAGGGGTTCCCCGGGTTGAGCTTTCGTTAAAACAGGGGGTTGGGAAAGGTACTTTTTGATTTCTTCAAATGCGCTTTGGCATTCCTGGCTCCAATTGACTTCTCTCTTGTTGGTTGCTCCTTTTAACAGGTCAAAGAAGGGTAGGCATCTCTCAGCTAGCTTGGAGATGAATCTTCTTAGTGCAGCTAGTGATCCTGCTAGCTTCTGCACATCTTTTTGTGTTCTAGGAGCCTTCATCTCTTGGATTGCCTTTATCTTTTTTGGGTTGGCTTCAATTCCTCGGTTTCTTATCATGAATCCAAGGAATTTTCCTGCCCCTAATCCAAATGTGCATTTTTCTGGATTGAGCCTGAGTGAGTATTTTCTCAAGTTGTCGAAGCATTCTCTCAGATCTCCTATGTGCCCGGGGACGCTTGTGGATTTTGCAATCATATCATCCACATAGGATTCCAGGTTCCTTCCAATCTGGTCCTTGAAGATTTTATTCATTGCCCTTTGATATGTTGTTCCCGCATTAGTCAATCCGAACGGCAGCATTACATAGGCATAGACCGCCCTGTGGGTGATGAAGGCTGTCTTTAGAATATCTCTGGGATTCATTTTTATCTGGTTGTACCCCGAGTAGGCGTCCATGAAACTTAACATCACGTGCCCAGAGGTTGCATCGATCAATTGATCAATATTTGGCAGAGGGTAGGGGTCTTTGGGGCATGCACTGTTCAAATCTGTGTAATCGATACACATTCTCCACTTTCCGTTTGCTTTTTTCACCATCACTACATTTGCCAGCCATTCCGGGTACTTGACCTCGCGTATTATTCCGGCTTTCAGTAGTTTATCAATTTCTTCATCGATTGCTTTCTGCCTTTCCGGGGCAAAATTTCTTCTCTTTTGCTTGACTGGCTTCCTCTCTGGGTTGACGTCCAAGCTATGCATTGCTATGGATTCATCCAACCCGGGCATTTCTTTCGGGGTCCAAGCGAATATGTCAGAGTACCCTTGGAGTAGCGAAACCAGGTCCTCTCTAAAATTAGCCTCGAGCCCGGATCCTATCTTTATCTTTTTGGAAGGATCGCTTGTATTGATCAGAATTGTTTCTGTTTCAACGGCAGCCTCTATCTTGGATTGATCCGTATTTGATACCATCTTTTGGATCCGAGCCTCTGTGTTGCTTTTCATATAAATCTGAGCCTGGGCTGTCATCTCTTTATTGTTTCTTTTTCCAATTATTTCTGGGTTGGTTGCTTGCACAGTAGGGTTGGTTTGGCCAAGGCCTAGGCTCAATTCAATGCCTCTTGTGACTTGGTTGCTTTTTTGCTCTTCTGAGCTTGGTTTGGTTGCTTTCGGATTTGAGAGGGACTCTATTACCTGAACTTCTTTCCTCGCGTCATCCCTTGAGTGGGGGCGATGTTTCTTAATACTTTGTTGTTTCCGGAGTACCACGGCCTTTCTCTTGTTATCTTGGTGGGTTTCAGCCATTACCAGAGCCTGGCTGTAACATCTTTCAGCTACTTCATAGTCTCCCTTGATTTCTCCTACCCCGGTCGGAGTTGGGAATTTGATTTTCAAATGTGATATGGAGGTGATTGCTTGGATCCTGGTCAAGGCCGAGCGTCCGATTATGCCGTTATAGGATGAAGGAGTATTGATCACGTAGAACTTTATCACATGGGTAACTTGGTTTGAGCCCGATCCGAATACGACTGGCAAGTATAAAGTTCCCTGAATCGGAACCAAGTTGTTCCCGAACCCATACAGAGGGTCCTCTTAGCATTCATTGGAGCGTACGCTCCCAAGCTTCATCCTGTCCACGGTATGCTTGAAGAGTATATTTACTGAGGATCCATTATCGATCAGCATCCTTCTCACTTCGTTATCAAAGATGTCGAGTGTTACCACCAAGGCTTCGTTGTGATTTGGGTTGACCCCTTCATAATCTTTGTTGCTGAATGAGATCATCATCTCCGGGTAGGATTGGATTGAGAATACCTCATCTCCTGAGCCCGGGCTCCTCGGGGGTGAATGTGAGCCTCCCAGGACCACATTTACCACATTCTTACCTTTTCTTTGTCTTTCCTCTCTCTGATTTTTCTCCCTTGAGATGTATTGATTCAAGTTGCCTTTCTTGACTTGATCTTCGATAAAGTATTTTAAAGAGAGACAATTTTCAGTCTTGTGCCCATGGGTTTCATGATAGTCGCACTGCCTGTTGTAAGGCCTGCTCTCTGGGGGAGTCTGCATTGGCTTTGGAGGATAGTAGAATGGCTTTCCCTTGATCTCCTTCAGTATCTCTTCCCGGGTTCTGTTTAGTTGCGTCCATTCTGGCTCTTGCCTGGGCTCCCTTTGCTGCCTAGGGGGATCGTGATCACTTTTGGACTCTGTTTTAGGACCCAATCTTTGGAAAATTGGGGTGTTTTGTACCACATTTGTTTGCTGGGTTTGGTTGCTTTGTTTGAACTTTTTCTCCTGATGGTAACCCCCTTTCGGTCGGTCATCAGAAGATTTGTTCATGTTCCCTCCATTCCGAGTCATTCTCATCGCCTGGAGAACATCTGTTGCTTTTATGAACCGGGCTGCCATGGAATAAGCCGCGGTCAGGCTTTGGGGCTCTTTGTTTATCAACTCCACAATATACCTCTCATTGTGTTCTGGATCCAGGTTTCTTCGAAATATGCTTAGAGCCTCCCTTTCATCGAGATTCGAGACTTTGTTGATGGCTTCCTGGAACCTCCGCATATAGGCTGAGAGTGCTTCGTTATCATATTGGCGGATTGTCTCCAGGTGGCACATGTGCATTTCATGTGTTTTATTGGCTCTAAATCTTCTAAGGAAGGCTCCTCTGAATTCTTTCCAGGAGTGGATGCTTCTTGACGGGATTCTGCTGAACCATCTTTGAGCCCCCCTTTGAGGGTCGAGGCGAAGAATCTGGATTTCGTCAAGTCATTGTAATAGTATATCTGAGCTATCTATTCAAAGTAGTTGAGGTGCTCTTCCGGATCCCCCAGTCCGTCGAAAGAGTCAAAGTTGTAATGTTTGAGATTTTTCTGTCGAGGGATGGCTTCTAGGGAGTGACTGAAGGGCGTGAGGGTCTCCCCAACTTCCACCCCGGATTCTTTCTCCATTTTTCTCTGGAGCTCGTAAATCATGTCCTTGAGATCTTTCTGACCCTCCTCTTCGTCATCAGAAATAAGTTCGGGGGTAGGGTCCCTCCAAGTTCTTTTGCCTCTTGCTTTAGCTAGGAGCCTCTCCTCCTCCAGTTGCATTCTTTTCTGAATTTTTTGCTCCAGCTTTTCCTCTTCTTCCTTTCTTATCTTTTCTCTCATTTCTTCTAGCTTTTTCTTTCTGGTTGCCTCTGTCTCCTTTTTGCTAGGTTCCTTCTGATTCTTCTTTGCCTTGGCCCCAATTCGGTCGAAGACAGATCTCCTGGATTGCTGAGAGTCCCCGGACTCTTCTTGCTCATCATCTTGCTCAAATTCCATCTGAGCCCGGGCTTGTTCATCTCTGTAGAGTCTGATTGATTCAGCAAGTTCGTGGCTTGTTAAGTTAGCCATATGCTCCTCTGCAACTGGAACATTGGTGTACTTGTACTGATTGAGCTCTATGACATTTCTGGCATCCCTTACCGGGGTATGCTGCGTCAGTGGTTGCTCCTGGAAGATCTCTCTGTCTCCAGGTTCTTGGGCTTGAGAGGGTTCTTGATCCTGAATGTGGGTACTGGCGGAGGGCCTACCAGCTGTACTTTTTCCTGCTCTTGCCATTACCACAATTGTGCAAACAACTGACCAAGATTTGAGGCTAGAAATGTGGATCTGGGGTTGCTTATTTGAAGATTACAAAAAATTTCCAGAATAACAGCAAGCAAACTTTTCTGGGTTTTGCTAAGAATGATACTAAACGAGAATAGCAGGCTCTTTAACCCAAAAGAAAATATGCAAGCTAAAACAGTTCTGGGTTTTAAAATCACCAAGACTATCAAACCCCAGGCTTCAAGATTACAAAAATTATCAAACCCTAAACAACTAAAACTTAACAAACAAGGGCGGTCTCACACAATCGAGGCCCAAGTCAACAAGCTCATATAAACGTGGCTAAAATGAAAACTCATATTCAAGAAAGGGCTTGGTTGTTTATGTTCTTACAGGTTTGGAAGTGGACTCTCTCAAGAGTTTGCTGATGGAGATGAATCCAGGGGCACCGAGACCCAAGGATGGAGCGCCCTCCTTCTAGCGCCAAATGATAACTCCGGTGAGCGGGCGGCTCCGTCGTCGGCGTTCCTGGACCTTCTGTGCGTGAGAAAGGTGTAGCTGCGGGTTGGGCGCCTGCAAAACAACACCGGAAGGGGGGTTTGGCTCCCACGGCGCCTCCGGTGTAAGAGTAAGAACAAGCTTTGGAGAAGACGGAGGTATATATGTTCGTGTGATTTAGAGGCTGCTGTGTATATGTGTATGTGCGATGGCTGCTGTGTGTTTTGAGTGTGTGAGTGCAAGAGTGAAAATATTTCCCAACCCCTAAACCCTTCAGTCTTGGGGGTATATATAGCCCCAAGGTAGGGTTTAGGGGTAGTTACCTCTAAATCTGGGCCGTTGGATGCTGGGACCAGAGGATGCCTGGCTTGGGTGGATTGCTTACACGTGTCCAGGGGAGGACCACCTCCAGAGTACCCTAACGGCATCTGACACGCGCCGTGCTTGTCTGGTGTGCTGGTTGTTGATAGCTGTCATAGTCACGTGCCCACGTACCTTTGCTTGGCGGGTTGTGGGATGTGCATGTGCTCGCTGGGACTTCCCTCATTGTGGTTTCGGCCCTGATCCGGATACGGGTATGCAGGCGGATCCGGATCCGAGAAGTAGGATAGGCCCGGGCCTGGGCTCCTATGCTTGATTGGCCTGGGAGAGGGGGGTCTTAGCAGGTTGGTTGATCCTGCCTCCCTTTAGTCCAGGTTGACACCTACCCGGGTCTATTATGCCCTATCAGTTTGTGTTTATTTTGTGCTTATATTTGTAGATCATACTAGAATTTGGTTTGTTGTGTTTATGTGTAAAAAAGGTTGAAGTTTTAATATAGTTTCGAGAGCTATTTCTTTATTCTCAGAACAACATTAGAGTGAAAAAACAAAACTGTCCTTTCTGCATTCACAATAAAACCCTGAAATTTTTTGCTCCGAGAATAAAGAAAAATAGTTCTGGAAGTAACATTTCCCTTAATATATTATTTATATAAAAGTTTGATTTTTAGGGGGTTGTGTTTCATGTGCTGCTTGTAGTGGCATTGTAGTGGAACAAAGGATTAATTGTTGGAGGTACTAGCAGTGGCGAATATTGAGTGGGAAGAGTCACAATATTTTGGCATTGCTTTCTAGAGCTGCTGCTATATTCTGCGTGTGTTTAAAGCTCTCTTTGGATTGGGGGTTGAGAAGGGAAGGGGCAGGTCCAGTTACGTTGGGTCGGACTGGGTTGAGTTAGATTAGGTTGGATTGAAAACTTCCCTTATTTGGATGTA
Organism: Apium graveolens; assembly: GCF_009905375.1. Lineage (NCBI taxonomy): Eukaryota > Viridiplantae > Streptophyta > Magnoliopsida > Apiales > Apiaceae > Apium > Apium graveolens. The sequence goes on from NC_133652.1 coordinate 10,437,362, forward strand.
AGGGTTAAGGATGAGGTTGGACATGTCAAATCTGAAAATTTTAAAAAATTGAACACAAAATTAAGTTTATAAAATATATTCAGATTTTAAAAAAAGTTGAAAACACAATTAAATTTTAATTAGACACTTAATAGTTGAAATTTTATAATAGATAATTAATTATTATATATATGTATTACGTCATATAATTTTCATGTATTGATATTTTAATTAAAAAAGCATAATTCTGCTAGTATTATAAGACGTCTATTCATAAGAATGGAGTTTAAATAAAGAAAAAATAAAAAAAATGGGACACAGCTAGCGGACGTAATCTTTCCAACACCCCGATTTAGGGTGTTGAAACACTCCCCTTTTTCAATGGAATCAGAACCTTTATCAACCCCCGCCAAACCCCTCAAAAACCCAGCCCTCAATTTCTAACTTTTTCCCAAATAGGGGTTGTGAAATCTGAACCCCTCTTGACCCAACCCATCCCTCCCCAACCTCCCATCCAAATAGAGCCTAACTATCATACATTAAAATTAAGCTAAAATTTTACAATATCAATTTGAAAATTTAGAAAATTTCCCATTGACATACTCTATGATTACATAAATATTGTCTTGCAGTTGAGTGTTCAAGGACCTTCTCCTGGTCTTATATTGATAAATCTGAAGACACTGAGAAGGCTCGAAGCTTTGATGTCATTATTGTGGATATAATTGCTTCCTTATTGTCATGTGATGATATTACCATACCTTCGAAACTTAATCTTGAAATAATTTCCAGCATTGGCACAACTGGGATGAATTGCATGCAAAAGATTCTTCCGGGGCTGGAGTGTTCTTTATCGGCTAGTTTATCTGGAGTTTACGTATGGGTATTTTATTATCTTTTCTTTAGAAACCATACATTTTTTTTGACAAACAATGAAATTTTATTAATCATAAATCACTTGCTAATACATTCTTAACTCCAATAGGAATAGAGGTCCTATCGAAATCTCGATCTGGGAAAGAAAATGACAGACACGCTAACTCATGTGCCGCCATGTTAGCAGATCATTTTACGAAAAACAGAGACGTTGTGTTTAGTTCTTACAAAAGACCACGACAATACTGAATAACCTGACCAAATGGAGAATGGAGTTTGGCTTTGCTTCGAACTGCTTGAATAACAGTGAGGCAATCGGACTCCACCAACACATCCCTCCACCCTGCATTTTTTATCCAGCTTAGGGCCTCTTTGACTGCGAGAGCTTCCGTCATGGTTGCTGAGATTAAGCCCATATTGTACTTCGTTTTCGCTCCCACAAGGATACCATCACTGTCTCGAACAACCAGACCCATACCCGATGCATTTTCCTCCGTAAACATCGTTGCATCCACCGATATCTTCATAAAACCTGACTGTGGTGCCACTCATGACTCTTTTCCATCTCCCTCAACAAAATAAGGATACTGAGATGGTGGTTTCTGCTTATGGGCTTGCTTCCATTGTAGAAGATATTGCTTGGCTCGTGCAATCACTATATTCACGCGAGTATACTTATTGCTCCACACGACATCATTCATTGCCTTCCAAATAGACCAACACAAAGTTGCCACCTCTGCTCTTTTATCATTGTCACAAAGGTCTAACCCTCTACTCCACCATTGAGTTATGTTTGTGTAATTACCTTGAGCCAGTCGAGGTAGAACTCTCTCCCAACATTGAACTGCTAAAGCACAGTTACAAAAAATATGCTCAATTATTTCCTCACTCATTCGACACGATTTGCATACTAAATCCACCTGTACATTTTTCCTGAACAAGCATAGACATCGAGGGTAAACAATTAGATAGTGACCGCCACATTAAGTTCAATACCTTCGCAGGAGCTTTTATCCTCCAGGTTTTCCTCCAAACACTATCTTGATGCTCACGTCTCCAAATGTTTTTCTGGGCTTGCAAGAGACGGTATGCACTTCAAAATGTGTAAGCCCCCGAGGACTCCTTACTCCAGTACACTTCATCATCAGTGAGAGTCTCAGATAACTGAATGCTTCAAATGCATTGTTGGTCCCTTATATTAAACATATCTCTCAATATTTCTTCGTCCCACCTTCGATTTTCCCCATCCATGATAGCACTAACTTTGTAACTTTCCAACCCCGGATTATTGGATGTGACAAACGGATTATTCTCATCCCAAAGCCACGGTTGGCCCAATATACTAACTGAATTGCCAGACCCAATTTTCCACCGCATTCCAGCTGCAATAACATGCTTTGCTTCCCATATGCTTCGCCAAATAAACTTTGGGTTATTACCCACTGATGCATCCAGAAAACTACCAATTGGGAAATACCTTGCTTTATATATCCTGTTAACCAAGGTGTTGGGTTGTGAAATAAAACGCCATGTTTGCTTCCCAAGAATTTCCAAGTTAAAGTCCCGAAAATCCCTGAACCCCATACAACCACTTGATTTATGTCAACTTAACCTCTCCCAACTCATCCAATGTATGCCCCTACTATCGTTCTTTTTCATATTCCACCAGAACCGAGATATACTTCTCTCCACATCCTTAACAATGTCCAAAGGAAGGAGAAAAATGTTCATAGCATAAGTTGGTAAATCCTGAACAATCGACTTCACTAGAACTTCTTTACCCCCTGATTAAATATCTTACCATCCCAACTTTGAGTGTGTCTTGACACTTTATCTTTCAGAAAACCCAATTTTACTACCTTACTTTGCTTCATCATGTTGGGCAACCCCAAATACTTGCAATCCTCATCTGCTTCCTCCATCTGGAGCATACTACAAATCAATTATTTATTGTCCATGCCCGTGTTTGTGCTGAAGAATATAGAGGACTTCGATTTATTCACTTTCTGCCCCGAAGCCGTTTCAAATTTGCTTAAAATCTCCAACATATATTGAGCTTCACTCACCCATGCCTTGCAATACAGATATTAATCGTCACCAAACAATATGTGGTTAATGGAAGGAGCATGTTTACAGACTCGTACTCCTCGAATCAGCTTTTGACTCTCAAACCTATGCAACATAGGTGACAGACCCTCCGCACATAATATAAACAAGTATGGGGATAAAGGTCCCCTTCACGTAACCCTCTAGGAGGTAAAATCGGCCCAATTTCTCTATTGGCATGTATAATATGATATCAGACAGTCATAATACACTGTAAAATTAAGTGAACCCACCTACTTTCGAAACCCATTTTCAACAGAATGGCTTGCAAATAACCCCACTCAATGCGATCATAAGCCTTGCTCATGTCAAGTTTCAAAGCTATATAAGCATCTCGACCCCTTCTCTTTCGTTTCAGTGTGTGCATAATTTTGTATGCTATCATGACATTGTCTGAAATTAATCTTCCCGACATAAAAGCGCTTTGATTTTCAGAGATAACTTGATCAAGCATGCCTTTTAATCTATTTGCAATGACCTTTGTAATGATCTTTACCAACACATTACACAACGAAATTGGACGAAGGTCCCCAACCACCACAGGCGAACTTTTCTTAGGTATTAAAATGATATTCGTGGCATTCAACTCCCTCACCATCATACCAGTACTGAAAAAGTCTCGAACCATTTTTATTACATCTGTACCACAATATTCCAGTACCTTTGATAAAAACCAGGTGTCATCCCGTCCGGACCCGGGGCTTTGTCCGGGTTCATTTGAAATAATGTTGCATTTAATTCCTCCCAAGAAATAGGTTATAACAAAGTAGCATTTCGTTCAACTGTTACAGTAGAAGGAACGTAACTCACCACTCTGTGCCAATCAACCTCAGTGGCTGTGAATAAATTAGAAAAATATCCCGACATTAAATCTGCCAGGCCACTGTCCCATTCCACCCACTCGCCATTATCATTCTTGAGCTTATGGATCTGGTTGTTCCTCCTTCTATTCGAAGCATATGCATGAAAGAATTTACTATTCTGATCCCCAGCTTGCAACCAAAGCTGCTTTGCTCTTTGACGCCAAAACACCTCCCTCTGCAAAAAAAATTTTGTCAGTTCGGTTCTTGCTTCTCTAAATTTTTCTCTCGAACTTTTATCCCTTCCCCCCTGTACTATTGCATGACTTCCTTACAACTTTTAATCCTGCCACTAAAATTGCCTGTAATTTCCTTGCCCCATGTAGACAAGCTCTGACTACATATTTTCAGCTTTTTAAAGATACTCGTTTCAGCTTCGGAAAACCATCCATCTTTAACCAAAATTTCGCACATAGGCTCCATCATCCACGCATTTTCAAACTTAAATCTGTAAAGAGTTTTTGGTCTATTAAAAACTTGGGGAACTCATAAAATATGACCGTGATCACTCGATGTACCTTCGAGATTATAAAGTTTTGCCATGGGAAACATAGACATCCAATCTAAATTAGTCAAAGCTCTGTCCAAACGCACCTCCATCCAATCCTCCGTGTCTCTTCCCCGTTCCCAAGTGAACTGGTATCCTACTAGCTCCATATCCACGAGGCCTACATCTTGCAGAGCTTCATTAAATCCTTCTATAAGCCAGTTCGGATATTGAGAGCCCCCTATCTTATCAGTTGCATCGACCACATTGTTAACATCACCAATTACACACCAAGGCAGGTTTGAGTCCCTCGAGAGATTGCGGAGAAGATCCCAGGTTCGACGTCTCAAATTTTGATTTGGTTCTCCGTATAATCCTATGAGCCTCCATGAAACTCCTTGCTCCGTGATTATATTAACATCTATATGATTCTGAGAAAAGCCCAACAGCTCTACTTGATCTTTTTCCTTTCAAAGAAGAGCTAATCCCCCACTCCTACCAACTGGCTCAACCACAAACAAACCCTGATAACCCAAATTCACCTGAACCCATTGCATCTTCGATTTTCTCGTTAAGGCTTCACATAAGAAAATAAATGTAGGCTTTTCTTGACGAACCACGTCAGTTAGGAACTGAATATTCCGGGGAATGCCTACCCCCGACAGTTCCAACTTAGAGTATTCATAATGATTGGCGGGTCTGCCTTGTAGAGCCCGCCATTAAACTGTTTTTTAAAACTAAGTCCTCAGTCATGTCTGTATTTGTTTCTTCCTCATTATTGTTGCACTAAGGCCCACTTGCGTTGGGCTCCTCTATTCTCCTACGCTTTGGGTCGACAATGTGAAGCCCAGATTCTTCATTTAAAAATATAGATTCTTCCGTTATTCGCTCCTTATTAACATTTGTTTGAGATATATTTTCACCAATCACTACGCTCTCTGCGAAATTATCTCCCACCACAATCTGTTGAGAAGCGATAGCCATATCCATTCTGTTACCTGAATTTTCGGGATGTTTCCCCTTGACTGAGTCTTTCCTCGTATCCACTTTCCTTCCCTCCTCCTCAGTTTGTTTAGCCAGAAAAACTACTAGATTTTTTCCACCTTGGCGTAACCACTTAGCTCCCATAATATGGCTTCGTCTTCTTGGCTCTTCTTTCATCCATGCACCATAAGGTTTCTCTATCTGTTCTATTGGGACCTCGAATATTTTATCACAAAATTTCTCGCCATGTCCTATCATTCCACAAATGAAGCAGAAAGTAGGAATGCCTTCGTATCGAAAATTAACCCAACACCAGTTTTCTTGACTTTTGCGTAGTTTCATTCTTCTTTTCAATGGCTTTGTCAGATCAATCGTTACTCGAACACGAAGATACTCCCTCCAAACTCCTACAAAGTTGTTTTCATCTGACTCTACAAACTTCCCAATATAGTTACCCACGTCTGTGACTACTCTACTTGACATTAATCCAGCATTCATTCCATGCAACTATTCATTTCATGCAACTGAACCCACAAGTCCAACTTATTTATCTTCAGTGACCGAGGATCATTTCCTTCTTTCATTCTTTCAAATATCAAATGGAACCTACCAACCGTCCACGGGCTTCCCTCTATTACTCTGGTTATATCCACCTCGTGCTAGAACTGAAAAACATATATGTTTCTGTCCACCTCTTTAATGTAAACTCCTTTCCCCGGTCTCCATAAAACAGCCATTCGGTGTTGCATTTCTTGGAAGTCTATATGTGACTCTGTTAAAAACCTCCCGACTAGGCACCACCGCACATCTATTTCAGACAGATCTTCTGTATTTTCCTCATATGCAATGCCTCCTTCTTCCTCATCATCCAGTTTGAATCTCGCAAAACTCTCTTCCATCTCCTTGACTGTGTCTTGAATATTCGCCATAACTACAGTGTATAATGACTAAATGATTGAGAACAATAACTACTAATCAAATAAAAGAAATGAAACGAGATCAGTAACTAGGGTTTATACGCTCAAACCATGGCATAAGCCAAGACATGGCGAGAAAATCCATTGAAAAAAGAGTTAAAACAATGAAGAGAGTGATAGATTTTACATAGGACAAACTAACTAAAATCTCATTATTTTACTGCAGCTACTAGAACCCATACGTTTAGTTAAAAAGAAGGTTGATGCAATGTTCTTGCTTTGGCTGATTTATTTACATATTTTTAAGGTAATATTTACTTTATTAGGGGTTACATGATAAAAATCTTCTAAATAGTCATCGGAGTACCGATGTTACTTACCTTAAATTTGAGGATATTGCATACATTTGTTTTGGTTGCTTTATTATTTTATTATTTGGTTACTAATTTGCACCCATGGATGCGGATTCTATTTATTCTTTTTTGTTAAAAAAGCAACACAATTTTGGTATAGATTAATAGGGATCCTGAGCTTCTTGGTATAACGACTGCTCTACTGGAGTGTTATATTCCTTCAAACTGATAAAATGGAGACTACAATTAATTTTGGGTACTCAACCTTTTTTGTTTAGTTTTGACATCATACATCTAACATGAGGTGTACTCTTGCAATACTATAAATCCTTTTTTAAATGGTATTATTAATTTTGATTTCACTAATTTTTGGTACCATCAACTTTTGGTTTCACTTATTATATCTTATGATTCTACTTTTGTATGTCTTTTAATTCTACTAAAATTTTGATTACACCATTTATTCGTATTATACTTCTACATATATTATGATTCTATTAAGTTTGATTTTATTTTTATTATCTTATACTTCTACATGTTGTATGATTATATTAAGTTTAGTTTTATTTTTGTTTCCTTATACTTCTACCTATTAAGTTTGGTTTTATTTTTGTTTCACCATTTTGGCTTTAAGCTTTGTGTTATTTATTCCCTTGTGTATTGCTAATTCAATATATAATAAGTTTTTTGTTTCACCAACTTTTGATTTACCCTTTTTGATTTTCATTATAACTTTAAATGTATAATTTTTATTCCTTTTTTTACTCATATATGACTTATAAAATTATATGTATTAGTTAACCCTTTTTTAATTACAATTATTATATTGATTTCAACTTAGTAACCTTATTTCCCATATGATTCAATAATATAATTTAATAAAATAATAAAAATTTTGAAATCATATAATAATTATAAATTTTTTATTATACTCATAACATGAATATCGTATTCAATAGTTTCGGTTGAATTTTATGAGCAAAAATTAGAAATTGTGGCATGCCACTTATATTATTATAATTTTCAATAATTATTTAATTAAATTAACTAGGCCCGTGTTTCGCACGGGTTATCAACTAGTATATGTAAAGCATTAAAGTTCTATTATCACCGAAACGGAAAGTGCTGGTAAATATTAAACTATATAAAAATTCTAAGTTTCACAAAAAATGTTAGAAATACTTTTGAGTTAAAGACAAATCAAGTATAAAAATGTAGGTTACTAGACTTGTTAAATAAGAATCTGGAAATACGATAAAATTGACGATGGAGCAAATGATATGGGAATGGATGGGCGTTGCAGTGTGGGTATATATTTTTGAGTTGGTTCAGAGTTTTATGTTGTAAAATATTTCCTGGACAATTTAATTTTGACTATGTTTGTAATTAAAGATTAGTTTGTATTATGTAGTTTATATATGACGTGCGTAGTTGGTCAATTCGATGGATTTGATAACATATATATTCTTTTTATTTGATGACTTGAGAATAAATTGAAGAATTCTACGATTTCAATTAGTTGGTCTTGTTTTTATAATTTTGGTAAATTTTTATTTTGGAATATATATTTATTTTTAGCATTTGGTATTTGTGGGTGCATAAAATACAATCAGTGGAGGTTAATGTATAGTTAATAGATATCAGTTGGGATATAAAAACTGATGTTAATGGTCCCAGACATCTGCTAAGAACCGATGTGAAGGATTATAACAATTGGTGTCTATCTGGGTATAGAGAAAGGTCTTACGCTTTTAAATCCGCTATAGGCTGATGTTAAAAAGGTAGCCTGACTACGGTTCCTAAAATTAAACCGATGTTAAAATAGTCAAACACATCAGTTCTCTTTCGGTGTCTAATCAAACCTCTAACATCGATTTTCATTTACATGCGATGTAAAAAGGTAACTTTGACATCAGTTTCATGTTTAAAAAGATGTTAATGTTGTTTTTTAGCTTGTAAATTAAATGTTAAAGTTTATAATTATATCATATTAAAGCTATACTCAAGAGGTTGTAATGCAATTTTTGTTTAAAAATAAAGAATATAAATCGTGTTTTACTAGAAAACGATGTTAAAGCAGTTACTAGATATTAGTTCACAACTGATGTTATATGGGGTATCTTTCTACACCTACATAGATATTGGTTGGGAAAATTGTAGAAATCGGTTACTGACTGATGTATATTGTAATTTTTCTAGTAGTGATAGGAAAGTAATATACGAGCATATTCATTATGAAGAATCGAAAACTTATCAGATTGCCTAGACACTAATTTGACCTATATAATAGTTTTCTCTAATTCCTTAACAAAATAACCTAAAATAAGTTTAATTTTGTACATTAACTTCTATTATATAATATCTTATCATATTAGCATAACTTACTATAAAATAGATCAAAAAGTTTAATTTTTACAATAAATCATAACATTCAATATAAAAGATTTAGTCATCGATAAAATGTGACTTTCTTTTGCTAGGGAGTTAGATGTGACTTGTCAATGTTTATTATTGAAAAATGGGAAACCCGATTTAAATGGATTGGGTATAGGTTTTGATTTTTTCAAACCGAACCAATCCAACCCAATTAATAATTATATATACACTAAGATGTTATTATTTTTCGTACACCTCTTCGGCTCATAACAATTACATAGCATTCATAACAATTACATAGCCCATTTAGGTCTAAAGGTTTTCGTAGAAGTTAATTAGTTACATTTTGTGTGCATTAGTTCGACTCTTAACTTATTTGTGGTAGTCTGTTACTCTGTTATATCCCTCGTTCATGCTTGTGGGTCTGGTTTTGCATCATTGCCTGACTTTTATTCTCAGTTTATATATTGTTCGATAAAAAATTATTTATTTATTAACCTGAACAAACCGATCTGAACCGAATTAACTTAAATGGGTCGAATTATAAATTTATATTTTATTGGTTGGTTTGATAAAATCTCATAACCCGATCTTCCCGAACCGTGTACACCCCTGTGTGATAACAGTTGTTTATTTGATGTCGGGTGGAGTTAAAATATATAGGAAATATGTCAGTATTCTAAAAACTAGTCAATTAACTAACTAAAAGGAGTTAGGGTGGTCTCTGTCGTGATAAATCGAAAATTGATTAAAATACGTTTTTTTCAAAAATGGGTTGAAAGTCGGCGATTTATGTCAAAAATTGGTCGATTCGGTCAGTGAAAATTAATTAAAATTTATTTTTTTGGTAAAAATTTAAAATCGAAAATAATAGATGATATTAATTAATATAAAAAAGATTAGGGTTTTTTAAGAATGCATTATTTTTAAAACTTTTTTTCAAAAGTATGATTTTTTATAAAAAATGATTTTCAAAAATATAATTTTTAAGTTTTATTTTCAAAAATAAGGTTTGCAGCTCCCACGAGCGGAAATGCAATTTTTACTTTATTTTTTTCAAAACTGATATTAAGATTGATTCAGTTGCAAACTTGAAAAGCAACTAATACAACTTAAAACCAGTCTCACAAACAACTTTTTAAAACTAAATCAAAAGTTGCAGATATTTGTGTTGATTTTGTTTGCACCTGATAAAGAATATAGAAGAAAAAAAATTCGGTTTTATTATAATTTAAGTTTTTATCAATTACAAAAGAATGGGGTTTTATACATCCAACAAGTAAACAATAATAAAGGATAACTTCCTAACAAAAACACCATTATAATTATGAAATTATTTAATATTAATAATATTATATATGTTAACATCCCTGCTTAAACTCACGATGGTGAATTGAGAGTTTGCCAAATAAGAAACAAGGCCACCCAGTCAAACAAACCAAAATTTGCAACACCAGAAATAAGAGTATTCAAACGAATAAAGAAACAGAATCATAAATCCAAGGAACCAAAAAACTTAAAAGTGAATCCAAAGCTGAGCACAAGCGCAAAACAAGACCAAAAATGCAACCGCAAGACCAAGAAAACAGAGTATTCAATAAGTAAGAGAAGAAGTAGCAATCATGTTATCTAATAATCAACTAAAACAACTTCATAAGTAAACCAAATTTGTAACTAATATTAAAATGGCAAACGAAACTGAATCCAAATCTAGAACCAAATTCAATAATCAATACAATCCAATCCAACATGATCTAAATTATAACCGAATCCAAGTGAGTAAACTGTATTCAATCCTCAACCAAATAAAAATTGTATCTAAATTTAAATTGTATCCAAATCTAATCAAGTGACGTGAATGGTCAGTGTTCCTAAAGCACCAAATATAGTAAACCAATAAGCTAAATCAATCCTGCGAAGGGTCGTTGTGCCTATATCACCAAATAACTAAACCAATCCTATGAATGTGCCAATGTGCTTAAGGTACCAAATAAACTAAATCAATCCCGCGAATGGCCAATGTTCCTAGAGCACGAAATAAACTGAACCAATCCCGCGAAGGGCCGATGTACCTAGAGCGCCATATAAAAAATAAAAGGCGAAGAAAGTATACAGATGTGCCTAGAGTACCCCATCATAAACACGAGAAAGGCAAAGGAAGATGATAGGGAAAAAGGGAAACATCATTAAAGAGAGATATAGAGTGTGTATGAGAGAACCAACCAAAATCATTGGAAAAAAATATACCAAAATAAATTATGTTTATCCTAAAAAGTCCAACCAATTTAAAGGAAAAAAAAGCAATCATAATTGAAACTCAAAATCATTCAAGAAAAAATTATCAATGTGAAGAAAAAGATGAAAAGAAACAATATTCGAAACTTATGTTTTAAATCCACCATGTGGAAGCCAACTCGAAATAACTCACCAACAATCCTGGATCGAACCATGACTTTTGATACCATGATAAAAAATTTAGAGGAGAGAAAAATGGGGTTTTATTATAATAATTTGTTCTTGATTGCAATAGGATTGTGGTTTATATAGCCAACAAGCAAGCTGTAACATCCCACATCGATAAGAATAAGAGTATTTGAGACCTTTAAAAATACAAGTCAACAACTAATGTGTACCAAATCGCTAGCTTTTTCGGACTGACTTGCAGTGGGTTGTTGGGTCCGGAACACATTTAGTTGTGGGCTTGTATGTTATAAATGGTATCAGAGCTCTAACTGGCCGGAATTACATAAGCGCTGCCCAGGTTCCGTATGTTTGTTTGTGAGATCGATGAGGACGTCCCACATCGATAAAAATAATAGTATTTGGGACCTTTATAAATACAAGTCAACAACTAATATTTACTCTAATATTTACCAAATTGTTAACTTTTTTCGGACTGACATATGGTGGGTTGTTAGGTGCAATACGCATTTGGTTGTGGATTTGAATGTTATATAAGCAATAATAAAAAAGAACTTAATTAGTGAATGCAGTAATATTTTATCTCGTGCAGTAATTGTGGCGCCCTCCAAACCCGGGTCAGAAGTTTGGGATCCACACACACACACACCTTATTTATAACCTGCTTATAACAATAATAATATGCAGTGACCCTACTTACCAACTACCATAGACCGCAACAGGTTAAAGTATGTACACAAGCCACACACACACACTTATATTATAAACGTCCAAATCCCAACTATTCAAACTTAGAACTGAACATTTAACATTATTACAAACTTTTACAAACTTAAACTATCTCAAAAGCTGTCAGCTAGCTTAACTCGATCAACCTGGACCCCTAGCTCCCGCACTGGATTGGGGATCCTTGCTACGAACTGGTTCCTTCTTAACTGGAAAAGAACATAAACAACATCGCACAAATGAGCTAACTAGCTCAGCAAGTCACAATGACAAGACTTAGAATAATGATCATCAAGTGAAAAGGGTTAAGGTATCAAGTGAACAATGATTAATGGTTTAGAATTGGATATTATATTTTTATTTTAAAACCAAGGTTAGGCTGCTGATCAGTCACGCACTAACCCCGAGGAAGGCACACAGCTCTGCTCTAATTACTGGATCAAAGGCACACATTGGCCTAACTTGACCACCAATCCGGTCTGACCACCAATCCGGTCCATAATTTAATAAACCAATCCAATTCTAACATAATAACAGAATAAACAATGTAAAGCAATAAACAAAATCATAAGCAACATTGGATATTCAATAATGAAATGGTTTCAATCTTCACAAAGGATCAATAAAGAATGGCTGTTAGGTAATGAAAGAATTGGATAACAAAGGAATCAAAGTTTCAAGGTTGCAAGGATTTGGTCTTTCAAAACATAAGGTACAATGGTTTGAGTATGTAAGCAATTTGATTCAGTGTTTGGCATTTAGTTTGTATGTATCTCTGGAATAGTATCGTATATATGTGGTTCGTATTCGGGTATACAACAATCAATGGTTCAGAAAAAATAAGGTTTACGGCTCAAAGATCAGCAACTGGAATCAAGGTTTAGGGTCCAGTGCTTTAAAGCACTTGCAATATAAAACAGGACTATCAACAACTTGTATATGCAATCAAAACACAAAACCCTTTCCAGAAATGGCCGAAAAATCTCAAGAAACTCGCCGGTTTCCGGTGACACGACGTAAACTTCAAAACACAACTCCGTTCAAACCATGAATCGTCTATTAACGAGCTATACACCAATCGATTACAAATTTCATGAGGAACAAAACCCTCTATATTTCAACATCTAATAACCCCTAGAACAAAAAACCCTAAATTCCAATTAAGAACATTCATACGGGTTATAAACCCTAATTTTAAAATTCAAAAATTAAACTCAATTTTGAACATGTTATTGAATTCCAAATCAGTCATATGACATATGAAAATCATCAGGAAAATAAGCTCTACAACATGCAAGCATCAAATCATTCAAAAAATTATCTGAACAAAAATTCATATTTTAAATCAAAATAATTCAAAAATAAATAAAATTACAGAAAATAAACCTTTGATTCTGCAGTGAAACAAGTTCTGGAATCTGAAAGTACACTCCAAATCCTTCGTTTTGGTTACTAGAGCTTTCCAAACGGATTTCAATAACATCTTGAAACTGTAGTTTGATTCTCAGGAGGTTTTATGAAATTAGGGTTTTTCTCTGAAAAATTCTATAATTACTGTTTGCAAATGATTTTCGGTACGAAATAAAATACGGTAAATGCTATTTATAATTACGGAAAATTAGAATCCCGTTGGATCATTCCGAATATAAAATGGTACGTTTATTTATAAAAACAGATCCAAATGGTACTGGTTTTCGGGATAATGATCCAAATCAGTACAATTTGTATTGTGGTCTTGGTCTCAGTGCCTGGTTACACGTATTACGAGGTGATAATTGTAATAGTTTAATAAAAAGATCTCGTTTATCGAAAATACGAGTTTTATTAATTTACCGAAATGAATAATGTATCGAAAATATTACGCCGGGACCCGCGCAGGACAAACCGTACGCCGGATCGAAAAAGTCGAAACATGGAAAATGCACAGAATATTGCAATTAGGTTAGGAAGGAGTTCTCGGAAGAGTTTCGGGTTATAAGAATGTAAAAACGGGTGACGTCGGTTGGTTCCTGATTGTATAAAATAGTTTATAGATACTCGGAAAAAGAATATATAAGATCCATATATTTCCTATAAAATCATAAATCAACATAAAAATAAATAAGAAGATATGACAATTATCTATATTTTATTTTGGATATATATAAATTAAAATACTCAATTTATGTTATTTTTAAATATCCAAACACATATACCACTTAACAAATACTTCACAGAATAAACACGAAACATGCATAATATTTATTTATTAGCAAAAATAACTACACGATATATCCCAGATATTACATCCTTCCCCCTTAAAAGGATTCTGTCTTCAGAATCTCCTAAGAAAACAAATGAGGGTACTTTTCTCTCATGTCACTTTCTAACTCCTAGGTTGACTCTTCAACCTTTGGGTTTCTCCACAGTACTCTGACTAACTTTACCACTTTATTTCTTAACACTTTCTTTTTTTTTTCTAGAATCTCTATCGGACTCTCTATATATGATAAATCTGTTTGAAGCTCTATTGTCTCGTATTCGATTGCATGACTGGAGTATGGATTATACTTCTTAAGCATCGATACGTGAAAAATATTGTGAATGTGCTCCATATGCAGAGGTAACGCCAACTCGTAAGCTACTTTGCCAACACGCTTTAGAATCTCAAAAGGTCCAATATATCTTGGGCTCAGTTTTCCTTTCTTTCCAAATCATGTCAATCTTTTCCATGGCGGTACTTTCAGTAATACCATATTTCCTTCTTCGAATTCCATATCTTTCCTTGATTGATCTGCATACTTCCTTTAACGGTCTTGTGTTGCTATCAATCTCTTCTGGATAACTTCAATAATTTCCTTCGTCTGTTGTACCAATTCAGGTCCAAGTATTTTACGTTCTCCTACTTCGTCCCAATATACAGGAGATCGATATTTGCGTCCATAAAGAGCTTCATAGGGTGGCATCCCAATACTGGCGTGATAATTGTTGTTGTAAGCAAATTCTACCAAAGATAAATGCTCGTCCCAACTTCCTTTAAAATCAATAGCACAAACACGTAACATGTCTTCGATTGTCTGGATTGTTCTTTCGCTCTGGCCGTCCGTCTGTGGATGGTAAGCCGTATTCATATTCAATCTCATTCCCAAACATTCTTGAAAACTTTTCCAAAACCTCAAATTAAATCTCAGATCTCGATCGGATACGATAGACACAGGGACTCCATGACGAACTACGATTTCTTTCAGGTACATATGGACTAACTTGTCTAGTGAAAATCTTTCATTTATAGGCAGAAAATGAGCTGACTTGGTAAGTCTGTCCACTATAACCCAAATGGCATCATGATTAGCTTTCGTTCTTGGTAATCCGACTATGAAATCCATGGCAATATACTCCCTCTTCCACTCTGGAATCTCTAATGGCTGCAACAATCCGCTTGGTCTCTGATGCTCTGCTTTAACTTTCTAACATATATAACATCTGCTAACCCATTCTGTAATTTCCCTCTTCATATCGGGCCACCAATAATTTTCCTTTAAATCTCTGTACATCTTGGTACTTCCTGGATGGATTGAATACCTTGAATTATGAGCTTCCTATAAAATTTCATTCTTCAACTCCATTACTAGGGGAATCCAAATTATAGAAGAAAACCTAAGAATACCTTGATCGTCCTTTTGCGTGCATAATTCCTCTCCTACCAAACGATTAATGTCCTGATCCATTATCCATGCTTGACACTTTCTTATCTTTTCTAACAACTCCGGCTGGAAAGTCATACTATACACTTTTGCTTCATCAGGCTTGCAAACTCTAATCTCCAATTCCAGTTTCTGAAATTCCTTGTATATCTCTTCGGGTACTGAAAACACCTTCAACTTTTCTTTCTGACTTAACGCGCCCGCTAAAACATTTTCTTTACCGGGATGATAGTTAATCGTGCAATCATAATCCTTAATCAACTCTAACCACCTCCTCTGTCTTATATTAAGCTCATTCTGTGTGAATATGTACTTCAAGATTTTATGATCCGTATAAATCTCGCATTTCTCTCCATATAGATAATGTCTCCAAATCTTCAAAGCGAATACTATGGTTGCTAGCTCCAAATCATGAGTAGGATACTTTTGTTCATGTGGTTTCAATTGCCTTGACGCATACGCAATAACCTTATCGTGTTGTATCAGAATACATCTGAGTCCTTTATGGGAAGCATCGTTATAGATTACAAAATTCCATTGGTCATCTGGAAGCGACAAAATAGGTGCCGTGATTAATCTTCGCTTCAATTCCTGAAAACTTTCTTCACATTTATCGTTCCATATAAACTTTTCATTCTTCCATGTAAGCTTCGTCAATGGTGTTGCAATCCTTGAGAAATTTTGAACAAATCGGCAATAATATCCCGCTAATCCCAAGAAACTTCTTACCTCTGTTGGTGTTCTCGGTGTTTCCCAATTTGTAATTGCTTCAATCTTCGCCGGGTCCACTTTGATCCCTTCATTACTGACTATGTGTCCTAAGAACTAGACTTCCTGTAACCAAAATTCATACTTCGAGAATTTAGCATATAACTTTTTCTTCCTAAAAATCTCCAAAACTATCCTCAAATATTATGCATGATCCTCTTCTGTCTTTGAATAAATCAAAATATCATCTATAAACACAATAACAAACTTGTCCAAGTATTCCTTGAAAATTCTATTCATCAGGTCTATGAATGCTGCCGAGGCATTGGTCAATCCAAAAGACATCACTAAAAATTCATAATGTCCATACCTTGTTCTGAAAGTTGTCTTTGGTATATCCTCTGGCTTAATCTTTAGTTAATGATATCCCGATCTCAAATCGATCTTGGAGAAGTACTTGGCTCCCTTCAATTGGTCAAATAAATCATCAATTCTGGGTAACGGATACTTGTTCTTGATTGTAAACTTGTTGAGCTCCCGATAGTCGATGCACAGTCTCATGCTTCCATCCTTCTTCTTGACCAATAGTACCGGTGCACCCCACGGGGATACACTGGGTCTGATTACTCCTTTTCTCTAACAACTCTTGCAATTGCTTTGCTAGTTCCTTCATCTCAATGGGCACCATTCTGTGAAAGAGATATGCCCTCAGTCCAATCATATATGAGGATTTAGGAATAACTTTTATGTAATCTGTTTTAATTTCATTGATATTAATAAAAGACTTGTTTTGTTTTTATTGTGGGTTCTATCTATTTAAATATTTAAATAAGATATACCACAGTTTAGAGTAAAGCTTTTTATGGATTGTGATGAGATCATAATAATGAGACCTAAAAGATGATAACTCTAAACTTAAATAGTTCCTGGTCGTAGGATTACTAACTGGTAATTAATAATCCACAAAGATCGGTACATACTATGCTTGCTTCATTATGAAGGATGTCTGTTCTCATAGACATTTGTGTGGTGACACTATAGCTAGTATGTAGGTGCTTATTATAGAATAAGTTCACTGAATATGACTCACACAGCTGAACAACTGATGGAGTTCACTCACGTGTCAGCAATTTTTCGTATAGTGATAGTTGTACAAGTATCCTTAGACTTGAGGTCATCATAGTCATCTTGTGTACACTGAACTATGCTTTGGTTTAGTTCTTAGTCTCAAGGGACAATTATAAGGGCTCTACTGGGTATAGGAATTTGTACACGAAGATAGTGTATGATCAATAAAGGATCTACCCCTTCTAGTGTAGGAAGAGAATGTTCAATGCTGATCCACTTATGTTAGTTCAAGAATCTCTGCCCAGAGTGAATGAAATTAGAAAGGAGTTTCTAATTTACATTAAATAGAACTAAGTATAGTGAATGGGAAAGCAAGTGATTAAATAAGATAGGCTTGACACAAGTTCCATCCCTTGTATTTAATCGTGACATTGCAGGGTAGAAGGAATTGATTGTACGGTAACTAATCACTGAATATGTTCTTGGTATTCTAAGCAGTGAATTCGTATTATCCGGATAGTCGCGATATGCTGAGAAGTATCCCTCACGATGTAGAATAAATATGATTAATTAATTAATCATATTTAATGAATTAGAGAATTTATATAAATAATGATAAAATAGTTTTATTATTATATATTTCTACTACCGGCTTAATATTGAACCTACAGGGTCACACCATAAAAGAGAATGATTTAATGGTGGAGGAATTAATTAATAATGGCTGATAATTATTTATTTATGAAATAAATAAATAATTGGCAAATTTAATAATTGATTAAATGAGATTTAATTGATTATAAATTAATTAAGAAAAGGTTCTTAATATTATTAATTAAGAATTTAATTTTTGGAAATTAAATCAAGTGAGAGAATTATTTCTAAAGAGTTTAGAAAAAGGATTAATAATTAAAAGGTGTTTTAATTATTAGTGAGAATAATAAAGGGTTAATAATAATAACATTTTATGGGAAAATTTTCAGCTGAAAATTTTGCCTATAAATATACTATTATAAACCCTATTTTTGCCAAAAACCAAAAAGATTTACAAAACCCTAATTATCTCCATCTCCTCCTCCTTCATTACATCGTTTTCTTGGTGAATATTGATGGAGTGCTTCACACTTGAGGAGCAGCTGCTAAGGATCTCCGTTCATCATTTTTGGATCGCCATTAAAGACCTTCATTTTTCCATTAACGTAAAGCTTCTTAAGGTAAACATACTGAATTACGAATTAAATATTATTTTTCGCATGGATCCTGCGGAGGGTTTCAGTTTTTTTAAGATTTAAATTTACGTTTTCGCTACGTTTATGTGCTAAAAACCCTTCATTCTGTACGGGGCCTTGGATACTGGTTCCATTCCAGGTGCTAAGTCGATCGCAAACTCAATTTCTCTGTCTGGAGGAAGTCCTGGTAACTCATCGGGAAACACGTCTGGAAATTCATTGACTACTGGAATATCTTCAAATTTTGCTGGCTCCTGACTTCTATTAATCACATAAGCAACGAAATGCTCACATCCTTGCCGTAGTAACTTTTTAGCTTGAATAATCGTTAAAAACTTATTTGCTTGCTTCTGACCCTTAAACGTTACTATCCTCTCGTCTGGCGTCTTTGCCATTACCTTCTTATTTCGACAATCTATCTAGGCATCGTGCTTAGATAACCAATCCATTCCTAAGATAACGTCAAACTCTCCTACCTTAAATGGTATCAAATCTACATAAAACTTATTACCAAAAATCTCAATCTCAGAATTCCCACAAACTTGATTAACAGATATACGTTCTTGATTTACTAATTCCACAATCATTATTTCATTTAAATACTCAACTGAACAGTTTAACTTACTAATAAAATCTTGAAAAATAAACGATCGAGTTGCTCCCGAATCTATTAACACTTTGGCACATAAAGAATTCACATTAAGCGTACCTGCCACGACATCAGTATCCTGGATAGCGTCCTTCACAGACATATCAAAAACTCTAGCCCTTGGAGTCTCATTCACTGCTGGGGTAGATCCCATAATTCTCAATGCATTACTGACTGGGGCTGGTGTCTTGCAGTCCCTAGCTATTTGTCCTGGCTTCCCACATTTAAAGCATATAAATCCAATAGCCGGAACCTTAACCGCTGGATTCCGGGTAGGCTGATCCTTGTTTATTGGTTCTCTCGCTGGCTGATTGCGGCACACCCTCGAATAGTGCCCTTTCTGATTACACTTGAAACAAACCACGTTCAACTAATTACAAACTCCTCAGTGCTTCTTCCCACATACCTGACAATCTGGAAAAGTTAGCCTCAACTGGTTCGGCTGATTCACATTGACTGGACGGTTACTTTGACCTCCGTCGCCTGCATTTTGCTTTTTGAAATTAAAATTTCTCTCTGGCTGAAACTTGCCCTTCTTAAAATTTGGAAACTTCCCTGGTTGTGATTGTCCTTCATTTCCTTCAAACTTCCTCTTCTTAATTTCCTTTTCTTTCTGTGACATCTCACTCTCAATTTCTGCAAATGGCCTTCTGTACAACTCCTGCATAGGTATCCAATTCAAATATAGCTACCTTCCGTCTAAATCATGGCTTCAGACCTTGTTGGAATCTCTTGGCCTTCTTCTTATCAGAATTTACATATGATGGCACATACCTTGACAATTCTTCAAACTTACTTTCATAATCAGCTACCGACATATTTCCTTGCTTTAGCTCTAAAAACTTCAGCTCCATCTGATCCTGAACAAACTGAGGAAAATACTTTTCTAAAAACAATTCTTTGAACCTCTCCCAAGTAATAACGTCTGTACCTTCCAATATCTTCACAGTCTTCCACCAATAGGTGGCCTCATTCTTCAAATAATAACTTGCAAACTCCACCTTCTGTTCTTCCTTCACTTTAATTAAAGCAAACGACTTCTCTATTTCCTTTAACCAAACATTCGCTTCAATCGGATCTAAGGAACCCTTGAATTCTGGTGGGTTTACCGCCTGAAAAGTTTTGAAAGTTACCTGGGGATTGGTTTGTCTTTATTACTGTTGTGTCAGGTGAACTGTTTGTTGAGCCAAGATTTGAAGAATCTGGGCTATTGATGGGTCCATGGGTCCTGGGTTTGCATTCTGGTTAGTATCATCTTGGTTGTTATTGTTGTTGTTGGTTTCTTCATTCTGGGTGTTGGTGCGAGTATTTCTTCTGGGAGGCATTTTCTGTAAAGAATCAAACAACTTATTTAGCTTTTAAATCAAATCCTTTGCATAAAAGAAAAGTTTTGTAAAACAGAAATATCTCTTTTTGAAAACAGTTGTAACTATTGAACTAAGTAAATTGCATGCTTCTTTACAGAATATAAACAGTTAAGGGGACAGGGTATATGGTATCACAAGGGTATAACTGGTACAATAAATAAAGTAAAGTAAAACAGGTGCAGTAATGTAAATGACAATGCTGGAAAGGAAAAGGTACTGATATATATATATCAAAAGTTTTAGGTAGTACAAGCGTTAAAACGCTTCGGAAGTAAAAGCAAAAGGTACAACAAACCTACTCACTAGTCATCAGATCTAGTCTATAAATACAACCCAAAAGTCTACTGATACATACTACACACTATTGTACATACTAAACAACCACAACAGAACTGATCAACATCTCCATCTCTGGATCTAACTCCAAGGAAACTCTGGTCCTCCCAGCCTCTCAAAATCCTCCATCATCTCACTAGCCCATCCCATAAGTGCATCACGGCCTCGACCAGGTAATGTAGCTCCATGTAGCCTAGCCTCAAGAATCCTGCATGTCACATGGATCTCCTCTCGAAGCTCCCTCACACCACGATCAACATCTGTAGTCCTGATGATATGTTACAACTCTCGGATCTGTGCCAACAAGGAATCACGCTACAATAAAAGAGCCTCATACCGGTAATAAGGAACAGGATGCAATGTAGACTGGGATGGGGGCACCCGTAACTGAATGTCCAGTGGAATCTGAATCAGCTGGTGGGGGTCCTCTGATAGGTGGTCTCATGCCTGGGGTGGAATAGCCTGCAGTGGTACGGGCTGCAACACAGGTGGAGGTAAAATAGCCAACAATGGTGGAACAACAGGACGTGGATCTGAAGATGGTCCTCCAACTGAGGGCTCTGAGTGATCAGCTGGTATGGAGATGAAAGAGTCGGCCATTGCTGCTATCTGAAATCATATCGCAATATAAGAATCTCGAACTACAACGCGAATTATACTAATACCTGTTATACCGTCGCACTCATCCTCTCGACATTCTATCTTTCTATTTCCTTACTTCTAATCCTAACCCTCTACCCATTCCCGTCAACCTAGTGTCAGTGACTTTTAACCTGTAGCTCTGATACCAAATCTGTGGTGCCCTCCAAACCCGGGTCAGAAGTTTGGGGTACATACACACACACACACCTTATTTATAACCTGCTTATAACAATAATAAAGATAATAATAATATGCAGTGACCCTACTTACCAACTATCACGGACCGCAACAGGTTAAAGTATGTACACAAGCCACACACACATTTATATTACAAACGTCCAAATCCCAACTATTCAAACTTAGAACTGAACATTTAACATTATTACAAACTTTTACAAACTTAAATTATCTCAAAAGCTGTCAGCTAGCTTAACTCGATCAACCTGGACCCCTAGCTCCCGCACTGGATTGGGAATCCTTGCTACCAACTGGTTCCTTCTTAACTGGAAAAGAACATAAACAACATCGCACAAATGAGCTAACTAGCTCAGCAAGTCACAATGACAAGACTGAGAATAGTGATCATCAAGTGAAAAGGGTTAAGGTATCAAGTGAACAATAATAAATGATTTAGAATTGGATATTATATTTTTAATTTAAAACCAAGGTTAGGCTGCTGATCAGTCACACACTAACCCCGAGCAAGGCACACAACTCTGCTCTAATTACTGGATCCAAGGCACACATTGGCCTAACTTGACCACCAATCTGGTCTGACCACGAATTTGGTCCACAATTTTATAAAACAATCCAATTCTAACATAATAACATAATAAAAAATGTAAAGCAATAAACAAAATCATAAGCAAAATTGGATGTTCAATGATGAAATGGTTTCAATCTTTACAAAGGATCAATAAAGAATGGCTGTTAGGTAATGAAAGAATTGGATAACAAAGGAATCAAAGTTTCAAGGTTGCAAGGATTTGGTCTTTCAAAGCATAAGGTACAATTGTTTGAGTATGTAAGCAATTTGATTCAGTGTTTGGCATTTAGTTTGTATGTATTTCTGGAGTAGTATCGTATATCTGTGGTTCGTATTCGGGTATACAACAATCAATGGTTCAGAAAGAATAATGTTTACGGCTCAAAGATCAACAACTGGAATCAAGGTTTAGGGTTCAGTGCTTCAAAGCACTTGCAATATAAAACAGGACTATCAGCAACTTGTATATGCAATCAAAACACCCAACCCTTTCCAAAATTGGCCGGAAAAAGCTTAAGAAACTCGCCGGTTTCCGGTGACACGACGTAAACTTCAAAACACAACTCGGTTCAAACCATGAATCGTCTGTTAACGAGCTATACACCAATCGATTGCAATTTTTATGAGGAACAAAACCCACTATATTTCAACATCTAATAACCCCTAGAACAAAAGGTCCTAAATTTCAATTAAGAACATTCTTACGGGTTATAACCCTAATTTTAAAATTCAAAAATTAAACTCAATTTTGAACATTTTATTGAATTCCAAATGAGTCATATGACATATGAAAATCATCAGGAAAACAAGCTCTACAACATGCAAGCATCAAATCATTCAAACAATCATTCGAACAAAAATTCATATTTTTAATCAAAATAATTCGAAAATAAATAAAATTACAGATAATAAACCTTTAATTCTGCAGTGAAACAAGTTCTGGAATCTGAAAGTACACTCCAAATCCTTCGTTTTGGTTACCAGAGCTTTCCAAACGGATTTTAATAACACCTTGAAACTGTAGTTTGATTCTCAGAAGGTTTTATGAAATTAGGGTTTTTCTCTGGAAAATTCTATAATTACTGTTTGCAGATGATTTTCGGTAAGAAATAAAATACGGTAAAGTCTATTTATAATTACGGAAAATTAGTATCCCTTTGGATCATTCCGGATATAAATGGTAAGTTTATTAATAAAAACATATCCAAACGGTACCGATTTTCGGGATAGTTATCCAAATCAGTACAATTTGTATTGCGGTCTTGGTCTCAGTGCCTAGTTACACGTATTACGAGGTGATAATTGTAATAGTTTAATAAAAAGATCCCGTTTATCGAAAATACGAGTTTTATTGATTTACCAAAATGAATAATGTATCGAAAATATTGCGCCGGGACCCGCGCAGGACAAACCGTACGCCGGATCGAAAAAATCGAAACATGGAAAATGCCCAGAATATTGCAATTAGGTTATGAAGGAGTTCTCGGAAGTGTTTCGGGTTATAAAAATGTAAAAATGGGTGACGTCGGTTGGTTCCCGATTGTATAAAATAGTTTATAAATACTCGGAAAAAGAATTTATAAAATCCATATATTTCTCATAAAATCATAAATCAACATAAAAATAAATAAGAAGATATGACAATTATCTATATTTATTTTGGACATATAAAAATTAAAATACTCAATTTATGTTATTTTTAAACATCCAAACACATATACCACTTAACAAATACTTCACAGAATAAACACGAAACATACATAATATTTATTTATTAGCAAAAATAACTACACGATATATCCCAGATATTACAGTAATGATATCCCTGATATCTTTGATCAGATTCTCATAGTTTTCTGGACATCCGTTGTCCATTAATTGTTCGCACAAAGAACATTAAAAGCACTTTATAAAATTTTAGTTTAATTTTAATTATATTATTACACATTTCACAGTAAAATTAATTTTAGTGATTTATCATTTTTTACTTATATATGTGTTTTTCATGACTTTTATTTGTTTTTTATTTAAATTTATTTTCTGCGTTAAATTTAACATATTTTAAATAAAATAATGAAATTAATTTTTAAACAACAAACATTATAGAATTTTAATATTTAATATAAAAGTTGAACTGATTAAATCAATTACAACCTTAAATGTAATAAAAAAATAAATTCAATTGTTTATTTGATATTAGCTGATTTTGCTTAAACTGTATGTTTACAAATAATTTTAGAAAACATTGAAATCCTAATTTTTATTATACAAGCATAGGTAGTTTTGATAATTTTTGATAATTATTTATTTTAAAATAAAATACATTTCCGCATTTGTAGTAACGAAATTAAAACAGATGAACTTTAACCTCACAAGTTCATAAGGCCCATGCTCCACAGTTATCTATACTCTTCTGGTAATCGGTGAACGACTATATAATATTAAAACATGCATTTAAAAAATAAAGATGGTGTAAATGTAATTCAGATTATTGTGTGAAATAAAATTTTACTATATTTTGTGCCACCCAAAAAGAAATATAATTACAATAAAATTTATTATATTATTGAATAATAATATTATGCATGTTAACAACACCGATTACATTTCTAAAATTGATTTACAAGACTATAACAACAATTATGGTCGAGAAAAACATGCCAGACAAACCAAATCAACCTAAAAAGCAACTGTAATCAATTATATATTTTTATTTTACATTTTATTAAACTGTTACTATATGCGAATCCATTTTTTACTAGAACTAGTTGCAACTTATAAACAAATCCACACACAAATCAAAATACATAAAATAAAATCAAAAAATTTACAGGGACATATCTATGAATACACATTGTAAATATTCATATGCACATAAATAATCACCCAATAATCGATTTTTCATCGAGATTTCAACAAATCAAATATGTGTGTATGTTATGCAAATCCTTTATTTATATAATAGCAGAACATGCACATGAAATTCATGAGATATTTTATTCTCGTGAAATTACAGATTTGCCCGTGTGTTTACTATATTTAAAAAATATTGCTATTGGAAATCGAACCCAAGTCTATACCATTAGACTATAAAGTTCAATACCACTATGCTTATATGTCATTTGTGTTTTATAATTATACTCTTAATATGTATTATTTTGTGAAATATTAACTATTACAGCAACATAGAGACGGTTGTAGAAAATATTTAACAAGCCAATGCCAAGACAACAATTAACGAAACAAAACATGAAGGTAAAAAGCATGCATATCAGTAACTGTAAGAACAAAGAAAGGTCAAAATTTGTACCAGACACCATAGCTTTAGCAGAATTATAAACAAGCAGAGGAGCAGAAACCATAGGTATGAACAGGTACAAATAAACAAGAAAATTGGACAGCCGGGTCACCAGGCCTTGTCAAAGATCATGACTACTCTTGAAGAGATAATTGCCCCCACATGTTGTGTTGGGATGCTTGCAACAACTCCTCCAGGATAAAACAGCTCCGAGCTTGGTATTCACAGTAACAACAAACTCAACTTCGACTAGCACCTCACTCGCTAGAAAACCACTAACTGTGTTTGTGTTTGGGAGAGAAGATAAAGTAGAGAGGAAGAAGAGAGAAAATAGAGAGTTTTGTAGATGTGTTTTTTCTCTGAGTTTACACCTTCTGTTTTCTTTCGTTATTTATAGTACAAGAAATGAAATATAACTGACAGACTTAAATATTGCATTAACTCAGCCGTTACAGAATATAATATTTAATTCTCGGTCGTTACAGAATATATATATTAAATTCTCAGCCATTACAGAATATAAATATTTAATTCTCAACCATTACATAATATATATATATATATTAAATTCTCAGCTGTTACAGAATATATAAATATATATTCAAATAAGTTTAATTAAATCAGAGTTAACTAGCTCAGCTCATACAAGCCCAGTCGAGTCTAGCCCACATATCAATAAACTTATTTTTCCAGTTAAAATAATATTAAATCAATATTTAATTTAAATTAATTATTAGAAGAATCTCATAACTCTTTCAGGTTCCCCGCTTTAACTCAATTTCTCTATGGATTTCATTAAGAAAAATCTTAAACACA
This sequence comes from Apium graveolens, assembly GCF_009905375.1. Taxonomy (NCBI): domain Eukaryota; kingdom Viridiplantae; phylum Streptophyta; class Magnoliopsida; order Apiales; family Apiaceae; genus Apium; species Apium graveolens. The sequence continues at coordinate 10,464,009 of NC_133652.1, forward strand.
TACATGAAAGTTTAAGTTCCCATATCAAGGAACAACTTCCAATCATTAGATTTTAGAATTAACATCAAGAATAAAATATATGATCTAAAATTCCATTTTTCTAACAATCCCCCACAAATCCATACAGAAATGCGTTCAGGTTTCTCATCATGACTTGTTTTTCAGAGTCGGTATCCATCCAGGTTTGAACCCTCCTAAATCCTCTACTTCGATGGCAACCGGATTTAGATGGAATGTTTCACCTTAAATATTAATCCGTTTAGTGTAACCATGTTCCATAGATGACGACAAGTCAACGGCTATGGTGCCAATCTACGGCTTTGAGACAGTAATGGTCTTGTCTCGATCATGTTCGTCGAATGCTTCAAGGAATAACCCTTTCCTCTAATTGCGACCGCACAATTACATTCGCTTAGCTGGGCATCTTCAGAGATATACTGCTCCTATCTCGTCGAATGACTTGATCCCATTCAGAGTTATAACACTTTTACTTTTCTAGCAGTGTTAGTACCTTCTAGGTTTACAGGGGATAGACTCGGATACAATAGTATCATCTATGTAGCAAAGGTACTACCAATCCATCCTCACAGCTTGTTATTACCACATTGAATACACTTCGAGGGATCTCCTCTCATGTGTATTGGGTTCCCACTGTTGATGAATTATGATGGGTTGACGATCCCATCCCCAACCTTGACTTGAGGACCATTGCAGGTTCCAGTTCTTTAGTCAAAGGATCAGCTATATTATTTTGAGTTCCTATGAACTCTATAGCTATATTCCTATCAGACATTAAACCCCTTATAGACTTGAGTCTAAGTTGGACGTGTCTCTTTGTTTTAGCATTATGCTTTTTACTGCTAATCTTGTCAATAGTTATTCGACTATCATAATGAATAACAATGGCAGGAAGCGGACTGCTTACTACATGTATCGCAAACATAAGTCCATGAACCATTCAGCCTCCGACCCCGTGGCATCAAGTACACACAACTCGGCCTCAATTGTAGACCGAGTCACTATAGCCTGTCTGCTTGACTTCCAGGATATTTCTCTACCTGCCAAGGTGAACACATATCCAGTCACTCCATTGGAACCAGACTTCTTAGCTATCCAGCTTACATCACTGTACCCTTCAAGTACACCAGGAAATCTCGTATATTGTAAACTAAGGTACATTGTGCCTTTTAGATATCTAAGTACCTTATCAAGAGCATCCCAATGAGTTCTGTTTGGACAACTTGTATATCTAGCCAGCGTAGACACAGAATATGAAATATCTGGTCTAGTACCGTTAGCAAGATAATGCAAGCTCCCAATTATCTGAGAATAACTTAACTGAGACACGGGTACTCCTTAAGTATTCTTGACAAGGACAACTTTAGGATCATAGGGTGTACTAGTGTTTCTACACTATGAATAACCATATTTCTCAAGTATAGATTTCTCTATATAATGAGATTGAGTCAAGGTTATTCCTTCAGCAGACTTAATCAGTTTGATTCCAAGAATCACACTAGCCTCACCCATATCCTTAATTTCAAAGTACCTTTTCAAGAAATCTTTTGTCTCGTTAATAATCTCAATATTGGTTTAACAATAAGATGTCATGCATATATAGCCACAAGATAACACACTCATTATCTTTAACTTTGGTGTAGACACACTTGTCACTTTCATTAACCATATAACTGAAAGGCAATACAGTTTCATCAAACTTTTTATGCCAGTCCCTGGGAGCTTGTTTCAATCCAAAGATGGACTTGATTAACTTACATACTTTCCTTTCATTTCCAGATATAATAAATCCCTTAGGCTGATCCATATAAATCTCTTCTTCAAGTTCACCATGAAGAAAAGTTGTCTTTACATCCATCTGATGGATGATAAGACCATGGATGGAAGCCATTGCTATAAACATTCAGATTGTTACCATCCTTGCAACCGGAGAGTATGAATCAAAGTAATCAATTCCTTCCTTTTGCTTAAAACCCTTAGCTACCAATCTAGCTTTGTACTTATCTACTGAGCTGTCAGGGTTCAACTTCCTTTTAAAGACCCACTTGCACCCGATAGTAGAACACCCAGGAGGGAGATCAACCAACTTCCATGTTCCATTAGAAACAATAGAGTCAATTTCACTCTTTACAGCGCCCTTCCAATTCCTAGACTCCAAAAAATCCATAGTCTGTCAAAAAGTTAAAGGTTCGTCCTCGACATTGTAAGTGATAAAATCACCTCGAAAATCCTTAACTACCTTTGCACGCTTACTTCTCCTCGGTTACCATGCTTCCTTGTGAGTAGAGCTACTACTAGGTTCCGCCCCCACATTTGACATCTTTTCCACATGATCAGGAATAGAACTCGATGTGTGAGTAGGATCTTCCTCAAAAGTCTTTTCAGGTATTTCAGTCTTGATAGGGTAGTCATCCTCAAAGAATGTAGCATCTCGAAATTCAACTATCGTGTTTGCCACTATACCATCTATGTCAGATTTTAATACTAGAAATCTCATAGCTATAGTGGTTTCAAGATAGCCCAGAAAGATACAATCAACAGTTTTCGAACCTAGTTTCTTTCTCTTGTGTTCAGGGACAAGCACCTTAGCAAGGCACCCCCATACACGAAGATACTTAAGACTAGTCATCCTGCCTTTCCATAACTCCAAGGGTGTCTTATCCATGTGTTTCAAATGGACTATATTCAAAATATGGCACACTGTATTTAGAGTTTCTCCCCATATGTATTTAGGCAACCCAGAGTTAATAAGCATACTATTAATAATATCTTTAAATGTTCTGTTCTTTCGCTTAGCAACCCCAATAGATACAGGTGTGTATGGTGGAGTAACTTCATGAACTATACCATTGTTTGCACAAAATCTATTAAAAGTGTTACTCGTATACTCACCACCTCCGTCAAGTCTCAATCGTTTAAGTACATTAGTAGTTTGTTTTTCTACTTCAGTTTTATATATAATGAGTTTACTAAGTGCTTCAGCCTTATGTCTAAGTAAATAAACATAACAATATCTGCTACTATCATCAATAAAAGTAATAAAGTATCTAAACTGGTCCTTGGTCAACACACCACCAAATTCATAAATATCAGTTTGTACTAAATCTAACAAGTCTGAATTCCTAACAATATTATGAAAAGGTTTCTTTATTTGTTTAGCAGACACACATACTTGACATTTAGAATTCTTTTATATGGTATGTTTTGGAATCAACTCTAAGTTCATCATATTCTTAAGAGCACCAAAGTTTAAATGACCTAGTCTAACATGCCATAAATTTGAGGATTCAACATAGTTAACAGAAGGAAAAATATCATTATTCAAAGTCCCCAAAACGGGTTTATCATTAATAACAAATAAACTATTTGACAACTAACCCTTGCCAAAAAATGTACCAATATGAATAAGAACTACTTTATTACATTTGAAAGAGATTTCAAAACCGTTAGAAACTAAACAGCTTCCACTTATTATATTTCTACGCATGTCGGGAACATGATGCATTCTAGTTAGAGATAGAATACGTCCCGAAGGGAACTTCAGGTCCACATTTCCTACTTCATGTACTTGAGAAACACTAGCATTCATCGTCACTGTCAGGCTATGACTCTGTTGATAAGATATAAATAAACTAATATCAGCATAAATATGCACATTAGCTCCAGTATCTATCAACCATTCATTTTATAAATAGTTAGAAAATAGTACAGGGTTGGAGGAAACATACCGGTCAACGTTGGTTTCAGAAGTCGTGGCCTCACCAACAACCATGTTCACTACGGGCCCACTTGCGGTTCCAAGCACAGCATTCCCTTGCGTTACCACCTCGGTTTTCTTCTCTTTCTTTGTAGGACATTCCATACTCCAGTGCCCAACCTGCCCACAAGACCAACACGGTTTGTTTGCCTTTGGTTTCTTGTCCTTGTCCTTGTCACTCTTAGATTTATTACTATTAACTTTCTTAGCAACAACCTTACTTTTCTGTCTACAGTTGCTACATTTACCTTCGAGCTACCGTGCTCAGTTGTGTTGTTCTTGAACCGAGATTTCCAGCATAAGGTTGGTCCAGGTGATCTCTCATTTCTGTCTTTTCAGGGAGAGAGAGAACTCCTCCCAAGACTTTGGAAGCTTTTCAATCACACTCATAACCTTGAACTTTTCAGGGAGGTCCATTCCAGACTCCTTCAAAGCATGCACTATCATATCGAACTCATGCACTTGCTCAGTCATGGACTTATTGTCCACCAGCTTGAATTCAAGGAATCTAGCTGAATCAGTATTGTGTGTCTAGTCTAGCTTCTCCCATAAGAGTTTTGTAGAGTAGGCATCAGAAGAATAAACATCTCACAAGGTGTTCGTTAGAGCAACCAAAATGGCCACCCTAGCCAACATGTCCTTCTCAGCCCACTTCGTAAAAGCATTAACTGTGTCAGCCTTTTTCTTGATCCACAACCGCTTTCTGATACTCCACAACCGGCCATAAACCCTTTACAGTCAAACACAATTTCATCATTTTCTTCCAATGAGAAGAGCCGATACCACCATTGAACTTCTCTGGCAAACCAGTTAATTCAACGACTTGTAGAAAACTGTAAGTGGTCCAATCAATGACCCCAACATGTGCACCAGAACTACCACCACTAACAGGAACCTCAGTTTTTCTAAACATTATGCTAAATAATATATAACTAATTATCTCTTCAAGAATGTTCGAAATATTAACTACTACAACAACATAGAGGCAGTTATATAAAATATTTAACAAGCCAATGCCAAGATAAAAATTAACGAAACAAAACACTAAGGTAAAAAACATGCATATCAGTAACTGTAAGAACAAATAAAGTTCAGAATTTGTACCAGGCACCATAGCTTTAGCAGAATTATAAACGAGCAGAGGAGCAGAAGCCATAGGTATGAACAGGTACAAATAAACAAGAAAATTGAACAACTAAGTCGCCAGGCCTTGTCAAAGATCATGACTGCTCTTTAAGAGATAATTGCCCCCACCTGTTGTGTTGGGATGCTTGCAACAACTCTTCCAGGATAAAACAGCTCCGAGCTTGGTGTTCACAGTAACAACAAACTCAACTTCGACTAGCACCTCACTCGCCGAAAAACCACTAACTGTGTTTGTGTTTGGGAGAGAAGATAAAGTAGAGAGGAAGAAGAGAGAAAATAGAGAGTTTTTGAGATGTGTTTTTTCTCTGTGTTTACACCTTCTGTTTCTTTCGATTTTATGGTACAAGAAATGAAAGTGTAACCGACAAACTTAAATATTTCATTAACTCAGCCGTTACAGAATATAATATTTAATTCTCAGCCGTTACAGAATTTAAATATTTAATTCTCAGCCGTTACAGAATATATATATATATATATAATTCTCATCCATTACAGAATATATGTATTAAATTCTCAGATGTTACAGAATATATAAATATATATTCAAATAAGTTTAATTAAATCAGAGTTGACCAGCTCAGCCCATACAACCCCAGTCAAGTGTAGCCCACATATCAATAAACTTATTTTTCCAGTTAAAACAATATTAAATCAATATTTAATTTAAATTAATTATTAAACGAATCTCATAACTCTTTTAGGTTCACCGCTTTAACTCAATTTCTCTATAAATTTCATTAAGAAAAATCTTAAACCCATACATGAAAGTTTAAGTTCTCATATCAAGGAACAACTTCCAATCATTAGATTTTGGAATTAACATCAAGAATACAACTTATGATCTAAAATTCAATTTTTCTAACATTTGTCACATAAAAGTTATAGAATAATATTTTTTTAATCATCTTTTTCTTTTTATATATGTTCATTTAGTTGCCTATATCTGTAAAAAAAATTAAGTTACTATTAAACTATTCAATATTAAAAATATAAAAATAACTATTTTACAAAAAAGATAAATAAAGTAACACATAACATGTAGTATTTAATAATAATGTAATACTTTTAAAGTAATTGTTATAATATATAATTAATATGATCATGTATGCACTTATACGAATAAATAATAAAACTTAGAATACGAGTTTACTTAATATTGATATGATATTTATTACATATAAAAGAAGTTTATTCATATTTAATGATCATGTATACACTTATGATATGTGTTTGTTCAATATTGATCCAATATTTTTGTTAAGTGCTCTTTAGATTAAAATCACTAATATAAGACATATGGACATTACATCAGATAAATAAATAAAAAAATACAAGATTATAAAATTAATTATTAATACTATTCTAACAATTATTTGTTTGAATATGATACAAGATTATGTATAATGATTGATTAGTCAAAAAATATATTCTACGTTACTTATACCCAGTGTTCTAAAATTCGGAATTCGGGTTGACTGGTGAGTCTACCGAGTTACGAGTACTCCGATTACTCGGGGAGTACTCGAATTAAAAATCGGATGCATTAAATATTTCTTATTTTTAAATTAATTATTAGTATATATATAATATAGTAAATTACTTAATATTTTAAAACCAAATCAACCAAAAAAATACATATCACTCTCAATTTTAACAAAATATATTTCCTAAATAACAAAAAGATAATTATTAATTAGTTCATATATCATGCTTGAAACCCAAGATTAGATGAGCTTCAGAATCAAAATCGTTGTCAATTTTGTACATAATAAGTAATAAATGGACAAGAGGTTGAGATAAACGAGTGCATTTCCAAAGGTTATTAATTAAATACTCCCTCTGTCCCACTGGGATATTTACGTTACTTTTTGGCACGCTTTTCAATACTCGTTTAAAATATAGTTTCATAATTTTTTTAAAAAAATTTTTTTTGAATAAAAGTTTTATGTTTAAACTTTTATTCAAAAAAAAAATTTATTGAAAAAATATTATGAAACTATACTTTATAGAAGTTTCAAAATACGTGCCGAATAGAAACGTAAACATCCCAGTGGGACGGAGGGAGTAATTATGATATTATGTTATTTCAATTTTTTATTTTGTTTTCATTTTTTTGAAATTTTTAATATCAAATCCGAGTTGGACCGAGTTTGAGTCAAGTTATGCCAAGTTTGATCCAAGTTAAACTCACAATCGGGTAATTATCCGAGTAATAAAAAATCAGTTCGTAAATGAGTCCGAGTCTGAGTACTCGCCTGAGTTATCGGCCGAGTCAGCCAATTTTTAGAATACTGCTTATACATCATAGATCATGACGATGATATATCGTCTTGACAATTTTTTTTGGAAATATAGCTTTCAACTTAAATGTCTAACTGTTAAAATGATAATTTTCCGGAACTAGCAATCAAGAATTCAATGAAATAAGATACTTTTTAGCACATATTGAAAATAATATACTTTTTAGCACACTAAAACGCATCTTAAAGGGGTATTTTTTAGAAATGCAAGGCCGTTGTAGTGTTTCTTTTTACCACAAATTTTTGATTATAAAAGAAGACTAGAAACACATGTTTAATTAGCATTTACACGAAGTCTATATTCCTAGTATACAAAAAATGCATCGCATATTTATACAGCGTAAATTTAAATTGAGTTTATTAATAACCACACAGACAATTTATATAATATGGGGGGCCATTCACGTGCTATTGTATCTGATCCCTTACACTCAAAATATCTTTCTATTAATTAATTATTATTTTAATATTTAAAAGTTTATGATTGTGTCTCAGTCCGTTAATATCATTGCATTTCTGTCTATAACTTTACGCAACACGCTCTATGGTTTTAGAGTGCCATTGACCTTTTATATTCATTTTGTATTATTATTTGAAAAAAATTCTCATGAAATAACTAATATTGAGAAATCTTATATCAAGTACAAATTAATTTTTTTAGGCCTAACTGCTATAAGTTCTCACCATGGTCACATGATCACATTGTGAAATTTCGTAATATACGCTAACAAATGCGTATATAACGTAAAATTATGACAAACATTTAAATGTGCAAAATTTCATCATTACTTGACTACTGAGTTTAATATATATATATATAGGGGGCTACTCCAATAAAAACCAATTTATAACAGAAACTAGAAACCAAATAATATTTTTTTTAAATTAATTCGAATACAGTGAAATACAGTGGTATGCAAATCGATCGTTGAGAGATGTAGAAAAATACAGTGAAATCGGATTTTAAAAAAAACTTACGATTTGACGGGAAAAATCAAATTAAAAACGGAGGGAAAAGATGAAATTGGATGTGGGAGGGTGCAGAGTAGTTGGGTGGGGTGATTTAGGGGGGGGTCATTAGATTAGGTAGATCTAATGGCTTAGATCGGTTCCTAGTTTCTATTTTAATTTTAGTTTGTATTTGATCATTCCCCTATATATATATCAACTTTTATTTTATTTCACTTGAACATACGACGGTACGAGCCAGTTAGTTATATGTATTACCTTTTATTTTTTATATAAACACCTACTCAATTACATGGCACATACAAGAACATGATATGTCAAGTCTATATTAATCGGCTTTTTTTTCTAAATATATTAATCGGATATGATTGTTAATTGATTTATATTAGGTATCCTTATAATCAAAAAATATAAATACATGTTGCACAAAAAGAATCTAGAAAATGAGTCGTGACTCGTACAAACTATTATGCTAGTTATACTTAAGTAAAAGTTAAAAGTTACACTACAACCAAAGTGAGAGTGGGAGTAAAGAAACGTGTATATAACATTAATAATGAGACACGAAAATTGTTTCCTGGAACTATGAAAAACACTGTATACCTAAAAAAATGTATGCAGGACCGTGTAATTGGAAATAAAAAGGGAAAATTAGGTGGCAGGTGAAATTATTTTTTAAAAAATACGTATAAATTACTTAAATATCAGTGTGGTATTATTTTTATAAATTTTATAAAAGTTTAATGAAATTTAATTAACATTAAATATTAATGAATAAATTACTTTCAATTAATGCTCTAATTAATCAGTAAAAGATACCGGACAATGCCGATTTACATCTTTTAATACACGAAAAAAGAAGTTTTTAGAAAAAATATGTATTTAGGTGAAATATTCAGATTACAACTTAACAAGCATGGGTACTATGTATTATATATATATATAGGGGAACGATCAAATAGAAACTAAAAACTGTTATCAATCTTGTGCGATAAAGACATTATTATATATATATTGAATATATAACTAATTCACATGAACATTGCTAATTCTTAAATCACATAAGCATATAAGAATTAACAATTAAATTACGAGAAGGGTTTGAGAAAACAAACAGAGATTGGATTTAATCTCGAGTCCAGAAAACTGTCTCCTTAAAGCAGTTTCGCCCCGCACCATCTGTGTTTAGCGACCTGCTTCCCAGGATAAAACGAGATACTAGTATAATCGATAGATCGAATATACTCTCAGCGAACTTGAACTGAGCCCAAGAACTATCACCGGAATATTGAAAAAATTTAAGACTAAAGAGACAGAGAATAAAAGAGATGACTCTTATTTCCTCGACTTAATTAAACTGGTGCCCGAAGACTCTATTTATAAAGAGAGGCTTGAAAGGACTTGATTTGCTTTTCGATGTGGTACATGGTATTTATAAGAAAAACTAAGAAATAGGTTTGTACTATTCTCGATGTGGTACAAAACCACTTTTCATATTAAAAGGTAAAACTTTGGAACATCAGTTCTCATTCACCTTTTACTCATTTTGAGCGTGTAAATATGCGTTGGAATCCCCTCGAAGAGGAAAATACGTTCCAATAAATATACACCACTAACACATAATGTGTCTCACTCATATAGAGTCTCAAAATGATTCACAACTTAGTCTAAAATACTAAGTTTGTCCAACAATCCCCCATAAATGAGATTGATGGTCCAGTAGCATGCACCACATAGACAGACAGACGCGGAGCTTGACTTGGTGATAGTTCCGGTGGTCATATATAGCATACGATAGGTAGAGAATGCTCTTTGAACCTTCGCTCGAATAAGTGTATCGACTTTACTGGTAGACTGTATGACGCGATGTCCTTGAACTGTTCGACATTTTGTGTAAACGATGACATACTCATCACTATATCTTTCCTGACTCATTTAGTTCTCATGATTATGTCCATTTTGGCCCTGGAACATCGTCCTGGTTCTGCAAGAGTTTCTAAAGAATTGTGCCTCGCAATTCTCCTTTGAAGCGGTCATACTTCTCTCTTACATAGGTGATCTTTATCTTATAGAGTAACCCGCATTTACTCAACCGAATATTATGTATTCAAACTTGAAATCCTTGTATTCGTCAAAGATCATTAAAAGCATAAAGCTTAACCTCGTACCTTACGGGTCTCACTGTTTCATCATCATAGAAATAGGCTAGGGGTTACCCCCACAGTGATTTGGTCATCATGATTTAGTTGTCCCATTGAACCAAGTTCTTGGGATCTCCAATCAGCAAGGTTGGGTGTCCACCATGACGCCGTTAAGCAATAGGCAAGGCTCATTCCTCTCGATGATTTGATAACTATCTCTCGGTCTAACTAGATTCCCTTGGCTTAAAAAGATTCGCTCAGTTTAAACATCTGGTTAGTGGATCCAAACATTATCATTTGACTTTACATAGTCAATCATGATAATTCTCGTTGAGAATAGTTGTTTAATGGTATTATGTCCTCATCATAGGTGAGACATACCATTTCATACACAACAATGTGATCTCCCAATTTGCATATTGATAACACGATATATGCATATTGAAGACACATTTTCCTTATCATTTAGGAATATCCTTACAAAGTGGCTACTCAGCCTTTTAACTGCATTTATTTTATGCACCAGACTCGTATTCCATCATGAATCGAGCTAAGTTTAGGATTTCCATGACACGGTGTTATGCAAGACATGCCTGTATCATAACAAGACTAAGTCATACTGACAACCCTAAGATTAGTTGTATTGTAACCTTAATATGTAATTCATACTTGTAACACTTAATATCTGTAAAATGTAAATGGAGCATACTGGAGCATTTTTCTCTGAACAGTGTCAAGCCTAAGAATTCTATCTGGAAGAAGATCAAGAAGATCATGCCTCAGAAGAATTATGAAGAAGCTTGGAGTTGAATAAATCTGTTTGATGTAAAACATTCTAAGTCAAGATCTCTACAAGTCACAGAATTAGTGTTATAGAGAAATCATTCGAGAACACCATAATGACTTATCGAGAAGTCATTTAAACTCCAGAGAGTACCGACGGATGAGTAACATCTACCCGACGGATGAGCAATATCTACTCGACGGATGAGGAATGTCTACTCCACGGATAAACCATCACTACTCGACGGATAAACAACATCCACCGGGTATAGAGAACTCAGGAATTGTCTGTCGAGAACTCAGAGAAATCGACAAGTATACATTCATTAGAGAACTCTGAGTTATCGATAAGCCAAAGTCCATTAGAGAACTCTGAGTTATCGATAAACCAAAATTCACTAGAGAACTCAGAGTTGTCGATAAGTCTAGGCAACAATGAAGTTTCAGAGACATCGACAAGCCAACATGCCTATCGAGATGTCGAGTTCTCTTCGACTTAATTGGAGATCTCGAAGTGAAGAAATTTCTCTAAGTACAGAATTGCAGAACAGTTCAATATCCAAGGTTGCAAATCAACAAACAATTCACACAGCTGGATTGACAAGTCTACAAAAAGCAGCTTGAGAGATGTGCAAGATCAACGACAAAGATTAACTGACAGAGGAGATTAAAGTAATCACGGGAAGCTAAAGATATGCTAAAACAGAAATGGAAGATTTGCTTTTCTATAAATAGAAATGACAAGTGATAGTTTAGAAAAGATAATAGCATGTCTATTATCCACCGTGTAAACCACCAGTTAACTGAGTTATAAAGTTAACACTGGTCCTCTAGTTAAGTTAAGAAGAACAATCAGATTAGAAAAATTGTGTGTTCTCTCTCAAGAAAGAAGCTAAGTTCTAAAACAATAACTTAGAGATTTTGTAGCAAAACACTGCTTGATTTGTAATATAAAATTAAGTGAGTTTTGAAGATCTTTGTTTTACATATTTGCTCAACTATTTATGTTTAACATCCATTCTACTAAATCATTAACAACAACCAACTGCTAAAGCCTAAGTCGATCGAAAATCAAACATTTAAGCTAAAACACATTCACCCCCCCCCCCTCTGTGTTGTATTCATACCTAACAAGTGGTATCAGAGCAAAATCTGAAAGTAAACAGATTAGATCTTGGAAAAATGAATACACAGAAAATCAGTAGTATCAAGATTCCTCCCTCTGATAAGGCCAATTACACTTTATGGAAAAAGAAAATGTTGTTGTTTATAAGAATGGCCAATCACCTCTACATTGGTATCCTCAAGAATGGGCCCTTCACTCCTGTAGTTAGAGTTGAGGAAACCACAGATGGAGATATGGTTATTCCAGCTCATTATGCTCCCAAGGATCCTTCTGAGTATACTGAACCTGAAAGAGAGAAAGTTTCCCTAGACAGTGCCTTGCAACTGATACTAATTGAGTCACTTGACAATGTAATGTATAATAACATTGTCAACTGTGACACTGCTAAACAGATCTGGGAAAAGATTGAAATACTTTGTGAAGGATCTGAGGAGGTTAGGTCAAATCAAAGAAGGATATTGATATCTCAGTATGAGGGTTTTATGGCTAAACCAAAGGAGGGTATTACTGATGTGTTTGAAAGGTTTAATAAGCTGATAAATGACTTGCAGCTTCATGATAAATTTGATGATGTTGAAGAAGTGAATTTGAAATTCTTGCTCACTCTCCCTGACCATTTGGAACAAAAGATCTCTGCAATCAGAGAAGGAAGGGATTTGAGTAGAATCACACTGGAAGTGCTCTATGGGGTTCTGAAAAATTATGAACTTGAAATGATTCAAAAGAGGTCATTAAGGGCTGGTCAAGGATATGTAATGGATGGCTCAAGTGCACTGATTGTGAATGAAGGCCAGACTTTTAATGATGAGCAAAGATCCCCAACCCCAGTCATTCCTACAAGTGAGAAAAGAGTCAATGACACTGAAGAGCAAGTCATACTGGAATTGGATGAAGAAGATGAGTTCTACACTCTTGATGAGCTAAACAAATCAATGGCTTACTTGGCTAGAAAATTCTCTAATATTAGAGTAAAGAAACCAAGATTTTTCAAAAGCAAAGGACAGTTCTTCAACAAAGACAGCAGCTGGAAAGGAAAAGGGAAGTATGCTCCTGATAGCAAAACTGGCTACAAAACTGGATCTGTTAATAGATCAAAAATAAGATGCTTTAACTGTGATGAGTTGGGCCATTTTGCTACAAAATGTAGGAAACCTAAGAAAGCAAAGAAAGACAAGGCCTATCTTGAATTGGAAGCAAAGTATGATGCTCTTTTAAAGAAGCAGCAAGGGAAAACTTATATTGTTGAGGGCAAGTGCTGGGATGATTCAGATAATGATGAAGATGAAGAAGTTGGAAATTATGCACTCATGGCCTTGGAGCAAGGAGACTCTTCATCATCTAAATCACAGGTACCAACTCTCACCACAATTGATTTAAATGTGAGTCAATATAAGGAAACTGTTGAAAAGATGAGCACAGAAATGTTCCACATTCATACAAGCATGGTTGCTGCAAATGAGGAAGTTAGCAGATTGAAAAGATAAATGAAAAACTTGAGAGTGAAAAACAAGAGACTGAATTGTTGCTGCTTGAGCTTGATGCTGCTAAACAAGAAATTGCATACTTAAAGAATAAATTAAAGTGTGCAATTGAAATTGAAGCAGTGTCGAGAGAAAGGCTGGAGAAGAATGAAGTGAAGCTGAAATCCATCAAAAATGCTTCTGAGTTGATTGGACAATATCATGAAAAGAACAAGCCATGTGCAAACATTGCCATTGGTCTTGATTATGAGGATTTGAACAACAAGAGGAAGTCTGTCAGTGGCAAAGGGAAATCAACTCAAACTGAAGATGTTCCAATTATTTTGAAGAAAGTTGAATCACCTTTGTTCAAGGCATGTGAGGTGAACTTCAGTGAAGAAGAGTTGATCATCAAACAAGAGATAGATGATGAGGACAAGCAAAAGAAAAATGATGAGACAACTCAGTCTTCCATCTCTGTTGAAACACCAAAAGCCAATCAAGAAACTAAGGAGCCTGTGAAGGAGATTAAAGCTAAACAGGTCAAAAGGAAAAAGAAGAATATAAATGGAAAGATTGGGATAAACAAAAGCAATAATTTTGATTATGTTGCAGATGCTCCTAGAAAGAAGTGTGAGAACTGTGGATCAATGAATCACCTAACTCATCTTTGTAAAAAGACTGTTAGCAATCCACCTGAAGGAGTCTGCAAGTACAATGAAGCTAAGGCAAATGATCCATATTCATTCTGTGACAAGTTTGATTGCATTCCCTGCAACATGAAAGTGATGAAGAGTTGCTACAAATTGAGAATTATTCTCATAGAATCAAAAGTTAGTTCTATATATGAAAGGAAAAATGCTCAACAGTCTATGAATTCCATTTTATCTCAAAACTCTCATTCTACTTCTGCAAAATCAGTTACATGAAGAAAGTACCCAACACAGTTTGAGTAGCTAAACACACTTAATCCTCATTGTGTGCAGGGCAAAGGAAAGAAGGTTATATGGATCATTGATAGTGGATGCTCCAGGCATATGACAGGTGATAAGGCCCTGCTATCATAATTTGGGGAGATGGCTGGCCCTTTGGTAACCTTCGGAGACAACAACAAAGGATTCACAATGGGATATGGCAAGATTATTTCTGGAAATGTTGTCATTGAAGATGTAGCACTAGTTGCTGGATTAGAAGTAAATCTCCTAAGTGTTAGTCAATTTGCAGACAGAGGTTTTCAAGTTGTTTTCAACAAAGAAGATTGTGCTTTTATTAGCAAAAAGACTGGTGAAATTGCTCTTAAAGGAGTAAGAAAGGGAAGCTTGTTTGTTACAGACTTAGACTCAACAAATAAGGATGGAATGTGTTGTTTCTACACCAAGGCATCAGAAGAGCAAAGCAAATTGTGGCATAAAAAAACTATCTCACTTGAATTTCAAAGCAATCAACAGCCTAGTCAAGAAGGAACTTGTGAGAGACATGCCCAATCTGGAATTTGCTCAATTGGAAGTTTGTGAAGCTTGTCAGAAAGGAAAAATGAAAGGATCAAGTCACAAGTCAAAATCTATGAATTCTATAAGTGCACCTCTGTAACTTATTCACATGGACTTGTTTGGGCTAGTAAATGTCTTGTCCATATCAAGGAACAAATATGCCCTTGTCATGGTTGATGATTTTTCAAGATACACTTGGGTTGAGATCATGTACTCTAAAGATGAAACTCCAAACATTATAATTGAGCACATCAAGAAAATTGAGAAGCAAGCTGAAGGAAAGGTTAGTGTGAAAAGATTGAGAAGTGATAATGGAACAGAATTCAGAAACTCAACATTAAGTGAATTCTGCAAAAGCAAAGGCATTGTTCAAGAATTTTCAGCAGCTAGAACACCTCAACAGAATGGAGTAGTTGAGAGGAAAAATAGAACATTGGTTGAAGCTGCTAGAACTTTGCTACAAGATGCTCAGTTGCCAACTAGTTTTTGGGAAGAGGCTGTTAATACTGCATGCTACACTTAAAACAGATATCTCATCAACAAAGCTCATGACAAATCACCCTACTCAATCATGTCTAACAGGAAGCCTACAGTGAAGCATCTACATGTGTTTGGAAGCAAGTGTTATATCCTAAAAGACAACTCTGAATATGTGGGAAAATTTGACTCTAAAGTTTTTGAAGCAATTTTTCTGGGATATTCATTGGAAAGAACAGCCTATAAAGTTTATGTGATTGATTAAAAGAAAATTATGGAAAGCACATATGTGACTTTTGATGATGACAAGTGTCCAGGCTTGGAATGCCTTGATGTAAATGATGCTGAAGCCCTTACATTTGGAAACCTAACCGTTGATAATGATTCTGATGAGGAAAATGAAGTTGTGACACAACAAGTGACAAATGAAGAGATCTCTGAACAAAATCATGAAAATGAAAGCTCTCTTCGGACAACTGAATTTGATGGCACAAACTCAGGGGGAGAAGGAGAGAATGGAAATGACAGTCATGGTAATACGGAAGAAAATGATGAAGGCACTAGTCAATAGACACACACTAGAAAGCGGAATAGGAGTCATACAGTGGAAGCTATTATTGGTGATCCCTCAGCTGGTGTGAGAACTAGAAGTGCAACTGCTATTGAATGCCTACATACATGTTTTCTGTCTCAAGTAGAGCCCAAGAAAACTGAAGAAGCTCTATTGGATCCTGACTGGATATGTGCCATGCAGGAGGAGCTGGATCATTTTGAGAGAAACAAAGTTTGGAAATTAGTCCCTGCACCAAAGAACAGAAGCATAATTGGAACTAAGTGGGTGTACAGGAACAAAATGGATGAAAATGGAATTGTTACTAGAAACAAAGCAAGGCTGGTTGCTAAAGGCTATTCACAAGAAGAGGGAATTGACTATGATGAGACTTTTGCTCCTGTTGCAAGACTAGAAGCAATAAGAATTTTTCTGGCATTTGCTGCACACTCAAATTTTAAGGTGTATCAAATGGATATCAAAAGTGTTTTTCTTAATGGTGAACTAGAAGAAGAAGTTTATGTGCAACAGCCACCTGGCTTTGAAGATCCAGAATTCCCTAACTTTGTTTACAAATTACTCAAGGCTCTATATGGACTGAAACAGGCACCTAGAGCCTGGTATGACACACTGTCAGAATTTCTACTCAAACATGGTTTTACCAGAGGTACTATTGATAAGACTCTTTTCTACAAGAAGCATGATGAAGATATGATCCTAGTTCAAATCTATGTGGATGATATCATCTTTGGATCTACAAATGAAAAGCTTTGTCAAAGATTCTCTAGGCTAATGCAGAGTGAGTATGAAATGAGCATGATGGGAGAATTGAGTTACTTCCTTGGCCTTCAAGTTAGTCAAAGAAGTGATGGTATTTTCATCAGCCAAGCCAAATATGTGAATGACTTATTGAAGAAATTTGGTATGGTGGATAGCTCACCTGCATCTACACCAATGTCTACTGCAACCAAGTTGGATGAAGACAAGAAAGGCAAAAGTGTGGATATTACAAGCTACAGAGGAATGATTGGTTCATTGCTCTATTTGACTGCTAGTAGACCAGACATCATGTTTGCTACTTGTCTATGTGCCGGATTTCAGGCCAATCCAAAGGAATCACATTTGATGGCTGTAAAAAGGATTTTCAGATACTTAAAGGGAACTCCAAACTTGGGATTATGGTATCCTAAGGGAACTGGTTTTGAAGCTGTTGGATACACAGATGCAGATTTTGCTGGATGCAGGGTTGATAGGAAAAGTACTAGTGGAAGCTGTCAATTTCTTGGTCAAAGACTTGTGTCCTGGTATAGTAAGAAACAACAATCTGTGTCAACTTCCACAGTCGAGGCTGAATATATAGTTGCTGGAAGTTGTTGTGCTCAAGTGCTTTGGATTAGAAATCAGCTAATGGACTATGGTCTAGTGTTACACAAAATTCCTATTATGTGTGACAATACTAGTGCCATATTTATAGTAGCTAATCCAGTTAATCATTCTAGAACAAAGCACATTGATGTTAGGTACCATTTTATCAGGGAACATACTGTAAATGGTACCATTATTTTTGTTCCAACAGAAAAACAATTAGCTGACATTTTAACTAAACCTTTGGATGAAGCAACCTTCACTAGACTTGTGAGTGAAATTGGAATGCTCAATTCTTCATCCTAAGGCAAGAACTCAGCTAATGTTTTGCAGCAGATTAATTTCTAATAAATCAACCTAGTTTGATTTAATTGGAAATTAACTGAAATATGAATTATAAATATTTCAGAATCTCTGTATATTTATTTTTCTTTAAAAACTCAAAAAAAAAATTAACTTAGAATATTTCAAATTATAAGTAAACTGCTTAGTTGTTAATTTACATCTTTAATGTGTAAAATTAACACAAGGCAGAAAAACAGCACTCAAAAGTATAGAGAACTGAGTTCTCGATAAGTCAAAATGACTTATCGACAAGTCATTTTAGAGTTCTCGAGTGAGTCCTCGATAAGTCTATTTACAGATTTCTCGAATGACTTCTCGATAAGCTCTACTATGACTTATCGATAAGACCATGAAGAGTTCTCTAATAATGTAAATTCACAGAGTTCTCGACAAGGATATTTGAAGACTTATCAATAACTCAGAACTAAAATAATTTAATTCAATGAATTATTTTAGACAAATACTTTTGAAAAATTTATTCTGATTTCAATTTGATTCAATTCAAATAAATTAGAATTATTTTAGTCCATTTTCGGACAAACTGGGTCTTTATCAGAGTTCTCGATAAGTCATCTTTGACTTATCGATAAGTTACTTTTTCTATAAATACCCAGATTTCTCCATTAATATTAACTTGGAATTTCTCAAAACTCTAAGTAAACTGAATATTTATTACGTCATATCTTCAGTATGTGAACTTAATAAATAACATATCAAAAGAAGCAAAAAGTATGAAAAACTGAACAAATTTAATTCATAAATTATGTTTATAAAAATACTTTTGACATACTTAGTCTCGAATTTTCTCTGACTTATTGACACATTTACATGCTTATATGATTTCTTGCTTACGTGGAAATATGTTAGTCTAATGTTAGCAGACTAGTACATTATTTGTGTTGTTTTGCGTATTCTGATAGTGATAATCATATCTGATTGCTTGCTGATAGGGAAGGTTACTTTTTGTGTAGGGAGTACACGCTTATTTGCATGGGGAATAGTTATTTTAAAAAAAAAAACTAATTTTCTTGAGTACTTGCATGAGGAATAGTCACTAGTCATTTTTAGTTGTCTAGTAGGCTTATGTGATTATTAATCCTATTATCCGGGCAACTCAAGAGTCTCTTGATTTCTATCTTTACTCCCTATATAAATTAAAATGCTTCACTCTTTATCACTCATCACTCTTCTACTCTTAACAAGAACATCAAATTTCAAACTCACCTTCTGTCATCTCTCTCTCTCATTCAAATGGATGCCCCAGTCTTCTACAGACTTGTTAATGGAGCTTATCTACCGGTTCATCATTTGAATGATGATTTGGTGTATTTTGATCCTTTCGGACTTCGTGTCCGCATCAAGGGGTAGTTTACAGCCCCTTTGATGTTCCACTTGAGGTCTTTTACGGACTCTCGTGGGATGATCAAATCGACATTCTTTTCTTTGAGATGGAAGCCTCTTTCGAGCAGGAGAGGCGAGCCAGAGTAGCTGAGCAGCAACGCCTTGCTGCTTTGGAGCTGTAGGAGAGGATCATCTCTCTTGCACACTCCATGTCCAGGGCTTACCAGCGCAGGGCAAGGAGGTTGGAGGCTGAGAAGAAGAAGTCTAAATTAGAGTAGTTAGGATTAGGATT
The DNA here is from genome assembly GCF_009905375.1 of Apium graveolens. Taxonomy (NCBI): domain Eukaryota; kingdom Viridiplantae; phylum Streptophyta; class Magnoliopsida; order Apiales; family Apiaceae; genus Apium; species Apium graveolens. The sequence goes on from NC_133652.1 coordinate 10,483,572, forward strand.
TACTTTATGTAATCTGCATTTTAATGTACTCTATGTTTAATATCAATGAAATTATCTTCTTCTTTATCAATTTGTTTTTGTTGTTTGATTGTTTATGTCATGATTGCCTTGTGTTTACAAATTAATTGATTATCAGTTTTCCTGTCATAATGCTTGCAACTGCATGTCTCAATGGTTATGCCTAATCAATACAGATAAATATGTTCAATGCATTACAGGTTCAACACAATCCACTCAGACAATAACAGGAGATTCAAGTTTCAATCAACATGTATTTGTGTTAAATTACAGCTAAAACATTTCAAACACAAACTAGAACTTTCAGACAAGAATCAGAACTTTCATTAAATATGGAATAGCAACAGCAACGCAAACACAAACTCAAACACAATCCCACTCAGGTAACTCTCAAAAGGAACCTGTTTTACAAAAGGACAAAATCCCCAAAATGTTCTTCAGTTGTTCTGATTGTTTGAGAAAAATAACTGGTATCATAAACATGGAAATTTATCAAGCTTTTCATGAATATCACTTATGCACCTTCATGTGCACAAACAGTCTTCACAGACTGAAAGGTTTGAGGGTAGTACTCCTGAGGGGGAGCTATCTAAATCCTCTCCAATTCAATTGGAGGTTCCTCAAGAAGGAACAACTCCCCTCATAACTCTAGCAGAAGTTGTCTCAGCAGTCAAAGCTAGAAGAACAATTGCCTATGACAATGTCATAAAAAGGGCAATCTTATCACATTTATGTGACAATGCTCTGCAAGGTGCACAAAGGTTTGAGGCTGGTGTACATGACAGTAACCCAGTTAAATCCTCTCCAATTGCAATGGAGGTTCTCACTACAATTGGAGGACAACACACTGTCACAACCACAGAGCAATCTGTGAGTCAAACTGTGACCCCGGTCATAGATGCTTATGCATTTTTTTTGGTGAAATGAGTATGATTAGCCCTATATGGTTTTCCTCTAATCATATGATCACATATTACCTCCTCTCAGCCACCTCTTATTTCTGTAGGTCACACAACATTTGAGCCTTTCATGTGAGAATAAGAGAAAAGATTGAGTGAAAAAAAAAAATAAGAGAGGCAGGATCCTTCCTGGCAAAAGGAGATGTAGATGAATGTATGGATTTAGTAATCATTGTGAGGGAACTCTGACTCTCAAAAGTCATGAGACTAGTGCAGTGAGAATTGGTGAGACCACTTATTCAAAAGAACAGAGAGCTTAGGATTTTTATCACTAACAGATTTTTCTGCAGATCTAAGTGAAACTGCTATTGTTTAAAACTTATCACCATGAATCCCAATGAAGCTTGAAGCTGCAGACAATGTTCCAAATGGACAATGACAACAGCTTGAACAATGTGCATTTAGCTGGATTTTTCTTCCTGGAGATAATGTCAAAAAGGGGGAGAATATATTGCCAAAACAGCTAATGGATGTTGAATAAATCTAAATGCAACTCAACAAAAGAAGACCTGATGGGAAGACTGGTTTTCGTTTCTGCATTTAGTTAAAGTTTTTAACATCATCTATCAGAACTTGTGCATAATTTCATAATGAACAAGTTGGGGGAGATTGTAATATATAATAGATGATGTGAAAGAGTTATGCCTCAGAAGAATGTCAAAGATTACTGGAAGTAATAATATCATCAACAGCAGGCAAGAGCAGAATATCAAAGGATGGAAGATTTCTGAATATAAAACCTGGCTCTTTGTCAAGTTACAGGATAGGGATGTTAGCTAGATATCCTAAGCCAGATTTGCTGAAACTAATAGAGGCTCTAGCTGACACCCCCATCCTAGAAGAATTGGAAATACTTGTGCAAATTAAGAACATAATTGGGAAAGAATCAGACAGCTCAGTCTTTACTTAATTATTGTAAATTGTCCAATGTACAAGTGTTGTATCAGCTTCTGTATCATTTTATTTTCATTCTTTAACTTGGGGTTAGTCTTGTTAACAGGCATGAATTTGTGATAAGCAATCTTCTCACAAATTGGGGGAAATTGTTGTGCAAGACATACCTGTATCATAACAAGACTAAGTCATACTGACAACCCTAAGATTAGTTGTATTGTAACCTTAATCTGTAATTCATATTTGTAACACTTAATGTCTGTAAAATATAAATGGAGCAGACTGGAGCATTTTTCTCTGAACAGTGTCAAACCTAAGAATTATATCTGGAAGAAGATCAAGAAGATCATGCCTCGGAAGAATTATGAAGAAGCTTGGAGTTGAATAAATCTATTTGGTGTAAAACATTCTAAGTCAAGATCTCTACAAGTCACAGAATTAGTGTTATAGAGAAATCATTCGAGAACTCCATAATGACTTATCGAGAAGTCATTTAAACTCCAGAGAGTACCGACGGATGAGTAACATCTACCCGACGGATGAGCAATATCTACTCGACGGATGAGGAATGTCTACTCCACGGATAAACCATCACTACTCGATGGATAAACAACATCCACCGGATATAGAGAACTCAGGAATTGTCTGTCGAGAACTCAAAGATATCGACAAGTATACATTCATTAGAGAACTCTGAATTATCGATAAGCCAAATTCCATTAGAGAACTCTGAGTTATCGATAAACCAAAATTCACTAGAGAACTCAGAGTTGTCGATAAGTCTAGGCAACAATGAAGTTTCAGAGATATCGACAAGCCAACATGCCTATCGAGATGTCGAGTTCTCTACGACTTAATTGGAGATCTTGAAGTGAAGAAATTTCTCTAAGTACAGAATTGCAGAACAGTTCAATATCCAAGGTTACAAATCAACAAACAATTCACACAGCTGGATTAACAAGTCTACAAAAAGCAGCTTGAGAGATGTGCAAGATCAACGACAAAGATTAACTGACAGAGGAGATTAAAGTAATCACGAGAAGCTAAAGATATGCTAAGCCAGAAATGGAAGATTTGCTTTTCTATAAATAGAAATGACAAGTGACAGTTTAGAAAAGATAATAGCATGTCTATTATCCAACGTGTAAACCAGCAGTTAATTGAGTTATAAAGTTAACATTGGTCCTCTAGTTAAGTTAAGAAGAACAATCAGATTAGAAAAATTATGTGTTCTCTCTCAAGAAAGAAGCTAAGTTCTAAAACAAGAACTTAGAGATTTTATAGCAAAACACTGCTTGATTTTTAATATAAAATTAAGTGAGTTTTAAGATCTTTGTTTTACATATTTGCTCAGCTATTTATGTTTAACATCCATTCTACTAAATCATTAACAACAACCAACTGTTAAAGCCTAAGTCGATCGAAAATCAAACATTTAAGCCAAAACACATTCACCCCCCCCCCCCCTCTGTGTTGTATTCATACCTAACACACGGCTGTTAAGTGTGAAAAGTATTCTCGAATGACTTTTAAGTTCTTATAGTCAAATATCTAATTTACATACTATATTCAAATAGTACAATTAGATATCTTTCGTATTGCAGTCCAAGCTCACGAGCACATATCATACACCTTAAATCTCATTGCAATCACTTCCAAGTGACCAATTTCCATTGTACTCTTGCATCAACCCAGTTTACCAACTGTGTGGCCTATGTCTAATTTTGTACAATTTTAAAAAGTACAACAGACTTGCAATCCTTCTTGAGAGATCCTTGTTCATCCACGCTTGGATAAATATAAACCCATTCTAGCTATGACAACTTTAGCTTCGTTGATCTCTTCAAAATTCACATCACCAACATGTGACATCTATCATTTAAGACTATTAAAGTCACGAAGATTGTAATCTTCAAATCAAAACTTTTCAATCTCATCAAGATTTTCAGAGATGATCCTCTTATCATTACTTCTCGTAATGATCAGATCACTCACATGCAATCAATTATGACTTGCATATCATGTGTAAATAACACATGCACACTTGTCAATTCTCTGATTTTGAATCAGTTTGACATCTCATATTAACATATTTCACATTTATGAAATAACTTTACTAGTTATTACTTAAGGCTTCACTTGTTATTGATATTACCAGCTTTTAGCGTCCCAAAAACCAACAATTTCAGTTTGCATCATTACCGAGTTTAAGCATCCTTAAACTGGGAATCCTTATTCACATAGCAACCAATTTTGAGCGTCCTCAAAATGACAACCATGTTATTTATTTGAAGCCATTGCTTATCGTAGCAATATCAAATTTAATATGCCATTATTTCGTGTCAATGTTGTTTCACTCAACATGATCACCGAAAATACAGATTTTCTACTCTTGCTTTATCTAGAGCAACCCTCAGGTTCACGTAAATAGACATTTCTCCAAATATCTATTTAGAAAGACCGCCTCAATGTTTATTGATGCACTTTTAAATTTCACAATACGATAATTTTAGTATCATCTTAATGAACCTTATTCTCAAAACTCAAGAATATTTCATAAATTATATAAAGTCATCACATTTGACTGTAATATTTTATTATCAGTCTGACCTTATACTTCCTTCAGACCCACATATATTTTCCCAATTTCAAAATTCATTTGGGTCCTAATGCTTCTATCTTGTAAGAAGATCTATATATTTTTAAACAAGATTTTGTTAAACAGAACCACTCTCTCTATTTCTTAACATCCTTTCCCCCACAAAGGACATAGAGAGAACATACACAATCCGTTTTCGAGTACACGTGCTAGAAAATCTTGATTTATTGACTCTTAGTAATAGTCAAATTTTCTCTTGATATATTCACTTGTCAAGGAATTATACGAGAAGCGCATTGCTTCTATTAAATTTACGAGTTCACCTTCAAGCAAATTATCAATCTTTTGCTCTCTGCAGGTTCAATCCTCACATTCATCCAATAACTCGTAAGTTCATTTAGATGACTTTTAGTTACAGATCTACTAGGATCTACTAGCTTATCGCATAAGCATTCCTAAACTCTGTAATAGTAATCTTACGAATCTCAAAAATTAGATTCATATATAGGATATTATTAGACTCAACCATTGTCTATGTATCCATCCAAAATATCTCAATTGATTTTGGATCTCATGCTACCAACAAAGGTATTGGTATCAAGTTTCGAGATACCCCCACATTTCAATTATTTTCAAGAATGTTTCATTACATTCCACTATTTATAGAAAATTCAATAATTTTCTATTCTAGATACCCCCACAATTTTAATATTTTACAAAATGTCAGAAAACATTCCAAAACTAATAGGAAATTTAATTATTTCCTTCTGTGGTATCATGTTTAAGGAACGATTAGCCCTTCTTAACTAATATCCTCAAATTCAGTGATAGTCTGAGCTGATCCCAATCGTTTTGCATCTCCCTCAGAGCGCAACTCAAGCCTGCATCTACTCCATTTATTTAATGCGAGTAAGGTGCAACGACCTCATGAATATTCACGTTGCAAACAGAATTTGCCCGGTGATTATTCATCATCAAATTTATTCACTACCATCTTAATTATCTGTATTAAGTTGGATTTACCCTTGAGTTTATAGGGCACCCATCTCTCTATTTAGCTTCAATATTGACTCGACTACGAGTACGAGTGACAAATGTTTTACTATCAAACCAGACAGTAAACACGTATCATGTCACTACCTCTCATCTGAGCAGGTTTTACGTCATTCATTAAAACCTATAAGATTTTAATATAGTGTTTAAAGAACTTCCCGTGGTTCTTATCATTAAAAATTTAACTACCGAATTTCTCTAAAATATTTACATGGTTCACACGAACCTACATTTCTGGCTCACCTACTGGTACAACCAGAAAAGGCCCAAGGAAGAACATAAATCTTCAATAAACCCACATTCAGTGATCCTTGATCAACTGATGCGTTAGGGTTAACAACTTTTCGGATTCTCTTTGAAGTTCAGCATAAATACTGATATCAATATTCGTCGTATTAAGTATCACATGGATCACTATAATAGGCTCGTGTGTCACTGCCGCAGCAGACCGACACCAACACGTGAAAAATCCCAACCAGAAACATATAATTTATGTGCCGACCCATAACCTGTACTCCAGGCCCATTAGGTTTTTAATGTGGAGAATCCTGAGCAATTGTAAATCTGGTTCACTTTAACTGCACAACTCGTCACATTGTTTAACAACAAACATATTACTGCATTATATCCAGTGCAGCACAAGTGAAAATACTAGAACAAATTTTTCCAGTCAAACTAATGTTAACTAACGAGACACGTTACATAATAAAGCAACTTATGCCTCCTTTAATAGCTTTCTAAAGCCTCCATATAGACTAAAAGCATTTTGTTAACAAATAAATCTATTACAATAAGACGTTTAGATCTACATAGTTTGCATCACGTTTATTGTCACCAACCTATGCTTGTAATCTATTTTCTCCAATTAAATAGATACGCGGTAAGGCCTCTATTTATCCAGTATTACAAGTTTGTGATATAACTCCATTATTAAAGATTAAACAATAATAATTGATGCCTTATCATCACTCAACAATGATTAAAATTAATCACCAAATAATCAAGTTCCATCATGAAGGGTCACATTTATGTAGCCATATCATTTAATTGCATATCAATATCATGTTATGAAGTTGCAAACATGCATGTAAACTATAACATATACGATTCTTGTATCAGTATACTAATAATTCCGAAATCAATTCAGAATTAAGAAACTCTAGCTCATATATATTATCAATCACCATGTTAATTAAACAAAACATAATAAGCTATCCATTAATAGCGAAAACATGGACAAATTATAAATTTGGGTTTAATCTACCAATTTATAATAATCAACCCGAGAGAGATGTCACCAAATATATCCACTTGAATATAAGTTGATCATAAATCAATAATCATTAAAGCATCAATAGCCTTATAAGAAACCAATTATCCAACAACTTTGTGCTTACTTTTGCCTCGTACCTGTTATGCTTAAACAAAGCACCACTTAAAATCAAATTTATATTAATTTCAAGCACATGGCAACAAGTGATCAAAGAAATTAACGCACGAAATTAATTAAATTAATGAGGCAAATAATGGCCACTCATATACCCATAAATAAATCCAATTTAAACAATTAAATTGACGTTTGCGTCTTTTCACAAGAAAGTATGAAAATTGAAGAAAAACTGCTTTAAGTTTGATATCAATCTTGTGCGATAAAGACATTATTATATATATATTGAATATATAACTAATTCACAAGAACATTGCTAATTCTTAAATCACATAAGCATATAAGAATTAACAATTAAATTACGAGTAGGGTTTGAGAAAACAAACAGAGATTGGATTTAATCTCGAGTCCAGAAAACTGTCTCCTTAAAGCAGTTTCGCCCCGCACCATCCGCGTTTAGTGACCCGCTTCCCAGGATAAAACGAGATACTAGTATAATCGATAGATCGAATATACTCTCAGCGAACTTGAACTGAGCCCGAGAACTATCACCGGAATATTGAAAAAATTTAAGACTAAAGAGACAGAGAATAAAAGAGATGACTCTTATTTCCTCGACTTAATTAAACTGGTGCCCTAAGACTCCATTTATAAAAAGAGGCTTGAAAGGACTTGATTTGCTTTTCGATGTGGTACATGGTATTTATAAGAAAAATTAAGGAATAGGTTTGTACTACTCTCGATGTGGTACAAAACCACTTTTCATATTAAAAGGTAAAACTTTGGAACATCAGTTCTCATTCACCTTTTTACTCTTTTGAGCGTGTAAATATGCGTTGGAATCCTCTCGAAGAGGAGAATACGTTCCAATAAATACACACCACTAACACATAATGTGTCTCACTCATATAGAGTCTCAAAATGATTCACAACTTAGTCTAAAATACTAAGTTTGTCCAACAAAAACTAATATAAGCCATTAGATCAATATAATCTAATGGTCGTCCTAAAAGCACAACACCTAACTAATATACACCCTCTCACACAATCTCAGTTTTTCCCTTATGTTTTTAATTTGATTTTTCGTGTCAAACGATAATTTTTTTTTAAAAATCCGACTTCGCTATATTTTTCTCCATCTCTCAACGATCGATTTGCATACCATATGTGTTATATTTCGAAGTAATTTTTTTAAAAAATATTTGGTTTTTAGTTTTTATTATAAATTGTTTTTTTATTGGACTAGCCTCATATATATATATATATATATATATATATATATCGAAGTACAATGTAGTCATTTTACCTGATAGGTGATAATGGTTGGAGATACATGGTGTATTTAATTTTGATTTTTGGGATTTATAATAATTCATGAATTTTGAGTGATTTTTGATGATTTTAGTTTTACATGGATTTTAACAAAGTTGTTGAAAAATGTCGTATGATTTTGTTGATTTAAACATAGATTTCGACAAATACCACATAATCTCATAGATTTTGCTAAAATTCAAAAAATATAAAATACACTAATAAATCCATTAAAATTTACTAATTTTTAAAGGGTGAAAAACCAAAACGGGAAACTGCCCAAAATATCAATTAACAGTATTGATCGCCCAAAATACCCACGAAACACACATGCGTATTCGAGTTTTAAAATTTTAACAAAGAATATGCATGACTAGCATGCATATTCCCTTTGTTGGATATACGCATGTTAGTCATGCGCACACCTTACAAAAATTAAAAGGAGACACATGCTAGTCATGCGTATTTTTTGTTAAAATTTTAAAAGTTGAATACGCATTCTTGTAATGCATATCTCATAAGTATTTCGGCGGACACTAACAGGAATGCGTATTTCATAAATATTTTGGGCGGACAGTAGCGTTAATCAATATTTTGGGCAATTGAATTTCAAAAGTTGTGTATTTTGGGTATTCTTTCTTTTATAAAATAAAATCCCTCCGTCATTTTGATTTGTTATCAAAAAGGATTGGACACGGAGATTAAGAAATATGTATAAAGTACTCCCTCAATTCCAAAATATTTTGCCCATTTTGACTTTTTGTATTGTTTATGGTAAGCGATTGACTACTAATTTACGTTTAATCTATAATATAAAATATAGACGTGAGTGATTTTGTTGGATTCGTATTTATGAGTACTTTAATACAATGAAATTTTTATATTTAATACTAATACGAAATTAAAGATATTAACAATCAAAAGTGTGCATTGACAAACGTGTCCAACACAAACTGGAAACGTTTTTAAGAACAGATGGAGTAGTGAAAAAGAGAAAGAAAAGTGGGTGAAGTGCTGGGACCCATTGATTTTTAATGTATAAAAGGGAGATAGCGGGGTAAAAGTAGTGTGAAAATGGAGGAAAAGTGGGGAAATGGAGGGACTCATTGACAATTTTTGGTAAGTTTTGAAATGTAAAGAAATGAATGAGACATCCAAAAAGAAAACTGTACAAAAATGAAAAGGGGGAGGGAGTAAAAAAATTGTGAACTTTTTAATATCATATGATTTATTGATTTTAAAAAAAACAAATTAAATATCAACAGATTATGATAAATTTTTTAAAATCTAAATTAAATACCCCATATTTTAAAAGTTTTTTTTTAACAATGCTTATTACATACCACCATATTTTCAAGGATTTTCTAGTATTCAAGTTAAATATTCCATGATTTGAAAAGTCCAAAAAAAAATCTCTAAAATCTCAAATGAGTACAACCATAAATTTCAATTAATATGCCAGTAAGAGTTGGCTTAGTTGGTTAAAAAAAGGATAATTATCATCTTGGTCACATGTTCGAATCTCAGAGTAAAAGAATTTATGATTTTGCCTAGAAACTGTCGCTTTTACCTTGGTTCACGTGATTTGCAGGTTATTGCGTGAGCCCGCAGGGTAGATTAGCAGCTGCGGGCTAACTACGATAAAAAAATCAAATAATACAAAAAAATCTTAAAATTTTATGACATAGCGCTCCCCTGCCTGGTTAAGAAAAATAAGACGAGCAATTTAATTATTGAATTTTACATACATACTGCATACATGATACACCGATCCACATGAAGTGCGTAAACTGTTTTTATTATCTTCTCATATCTTTAGCATTTTTTATCCGGGTTTTTATTATCTTCTCGTATCTTTAGCATTTTTTATCCGGTTAACAATATGCTAATATAAGAAACGTGGGACCATACAGTCCATATATACTCGTGCTTATTGTTGTAAAAATCGGAAATGGGTGAAGATTGGTCGAGATATCGATTTAAGATTAATTTAAAATTGGGGATTAATCGAAATGATTAAATCGGAGTAAAAATTGAATGTATTATAATATTAAATTATATTTAGTATATTATTATCATTATATTATTTATTTATTAACATATTTATATATATATATATTATATCATAATTTCTATACTTATTCATATTTAAATTAATATATTATTTTAATTTTAATAAATAATTATATATACTCCAATAAAGAAAAATTCGTAAGGATTAATCGAATTTCAAAAATCAAATCGGTCGGATATTTTATAAGAGATTAATCTGAGATTAATTTATTGAATCGGGAATTTATTGAAGATTCTTAGAACATACCTCCTACTTAACAACAACTAATGTGGGACCAGAGAAAACTAGAATTATTTGCTGCATTATTACATGTAACGTATTTACATGTACTACTTCAAACGATAGAACTGCTCCAGTCCCCATGTCCATTTATGTTATCTGACCCCTCCTGTAAGAATCTTACCATTATTTCATCATATTTATATTTCTGGTTTTACTAAAAATCTAAAAAAAATTGTGGGTTTCTAATTTGTTTTTAAAGTTACTGGTTGAAATGGAAGATGATGGGATTGAAGATGGTGCAAGACTTGCCGGAAGTAGCGTCGGAGGAGGAGAATTCCGGTGGGTGGACGGAAGTGAAGTGGACTCAGAGTCACCTCCATGGTCACTTGATGAAGATGTGAGTGTTCATAAAGAAGATTATGGAAGCTCTATTAGGAGAAGATTGATCAAGAAACCAAAGAGACTTGATTCTCTTGATGTTGAAGCTATGGAGATTGCTAATTCTTATGATCACCATAATAAGGTTAGATTTTTTTTTTTATTAAATTTTCTTGTTGTTTTAATTTTATTTTAATTTTTTTGTCAAGTTGAATTATATGTTTATGTGTCACATTCAAATGTAGTCATGTAACTCATGTTCCACTACAAGATAAGGTTGCTACATAAAAATATGTGGTTATGGTTTACAGATATAAGATTTTGCCAAATACAATTAAATTTCACTAGAATTACAAATTCGAAGAATCAGGAAATTTAAGATACTTTGTCAAGTTAAGTTTGGGGGAATGGAATGGGGATTGGGGGAGGAATGGAATGAAGTTGTGAAGTAAACTAAAAATAAAGGAAAGAATGTTAAGAAGTAATGGTGTAGAATGATGAGGAATACAAATTTTCTATGACAAATATTTTTAAAGAAAATGAGTAGTATGGAGAATGGAGTATTCATCCTCCAAGCGGTGGGTTTTAGCCTTTGAGGTAAAGTTCAAATTTATAGGACTGGATCAGAGAAAGGAATGAAAATTATAATTGGTTACCCGGAGAAGAGTGCAAATTTCGTTCCATTCCCTCGCACTACCATTCTCTCCAACCAAAGTACCAGATACACAAACAGGCTTTACTGTTCGTAGATCTTGTAGATAAAGTGGTTTATGAACAAACACAAATATACATGTTCCTTTTAAAATCCTTTTGGCCTTAATCAATATTTTGTCTTATAATTTTTTTTTAAAAAAAAGTTGAGACTTTTCCGATCAGAATATTTATATCTGGACTATTTGCTATATACATAGTATCGCTCTAGTATTATTAATTATTGATAAGAATAACCCATAGGTTTTCAAATAATTTGTGTTTTAAAATTGGCTTAATTACAACTTGAACCTTGATGTATAATGATGTGTACACATAAACCCTTAAAGAAAAAAGTTGTACACATCAACCCCTTATGTATCGAATGTGTATATCTTGACCCTTACTCCAACAATCACTCCTAAATCGTTAAATATTAGGTATCGTGTGAGTGTTAGCTCAGGAAATAAATTTGATAGATACATATCATGTAATATAGGAGGGAGGTTAATGTGTTGGACGGAAAATTGACTTAAGACTTTGGAGAGAAAAAACAATTTTCTATCCCGAAATTTGCCTGAAAATGTGACATTTCATAATTTGAAACTTTTGGCCGAAATAAGGGTCATGATGTATATATTTGATATGTTAAATATATGATTCTATTGGGGCCTTACTCTAACACCTTAAGGTTTTAGATGAGCTGGTTACTCAACATGGTATCAGAGCTTAGGCTGGCGGGAGAACTAAGGTTCGATTCCCAGCCACCCCCAATATTCTCACAATTTAATGTGGACACTAAAGGTAATTAATACCCCAAAGATGGGTGCCGGTGTTCCACTCTTCGACCCATAAATGGGCTTTCGAGTGAGGGGGAGTGTTAAATATATAATCCTATTGGGGTCTTCCTCTAACACCTTAAGTTTTAGATGAGCTGGTTACTCAACATGATACATTGGGGGTTGATGTGTATGACTTTTTTCTTTAAGGGTGTATGTATACATTAGATCATACTTCGGGGTTTAAGTTATAATTTAGCCTTTAAAATTAATCTTAACTGTTTTTTAAATTTGATGGTGATTCATAGCCAAGTTATTTTTTGTTTATGACTTGTCCTAGATTCCTAGTAGAGTCGATGAGGAACTCTTTATTATTAGTTATGAAATTCGCATCATCAGAATTTTGCTTCAAGTATTCTTGTTTTTCTGCTTATTAAGTTATTATTATAATTTTCTAAAATTAATTAGAAACCACTCCGTTACAGAGTGTGTCTGTGTGATTTTTTGCACTGTCATGTCTTAATTGATTTCAGCACTTCACTGGATCAGGATGATTCTACTTGGCGCACTCTTGCATTGGCATTTCAGACACTAGGTGTTGTATATGGTGACATGGGCACAAGCCCTCTCTATGTTTTCTCCGATGTGTTCAGCAAGGTAAACATCAAGTCAGATGTTGATGTCCTGGGAGCATTATCCCTTGTAATATACACAATTGCTTTAATACCTTTGGTAAAGTACGTCTTCATCGTGCTCAAAGCTAATGACAGTGGTGAAGGTATATTTTTTTTGGTCCAGACACTTTCATAGCGTTGGTTTGTTCATAGGTTTGATTTATATCCTGAACTTAATATGCAGGAGGAACGTTTGCACTATATTCATTGATCTGCAGGTATGCAAATGTTAATCTTCTGCCAAATCGTCAGCCGGCTGATGAACAGATTTCTAGTTTCAAGCTCAAATTACCCACTCCGGAACTGGAGAGGTCTATAAATATAAAAGAAATACTGGAACAGAATTCCTCCTTGAAAACACTTCTCTTGCTCCTGGTTCTTATGGGAACATCCATGATTATTGGGGATGGTATTCTGACACCAGCGATATCAGGTATTGTTTTATTTTGAATTCCATATATACTAGAAGCCGCCTAGAAGGGCGTACTTGGAGTGTGGTATAAAGAAATTGAAGTTCAGTCTGCATAACATGAATTAAGTGCAGACAGGTTATTACTAGAATTTTCATAATTTGGGAATATGAGAGTCGATTTCAGACATGTCCTTAATATCTTGGAAGTTATAAGGTCTTATTTGCAAGTTCTACCAGGATCATAGAATATCTTTCTTATCCGCCTAAGGTCGAACTGTCAAAGAAAATGACATGAGCAAAGCCGCGAGTTATTTGAGTGTGTCTAATCACTAATGAATACTGGTATACCTCTTAAGATGATTAGAACAATAAAAGCATTATTTGATCAGTACCTAAGGTTAAATTTACTTTTCCAATCACCATGGACATTCCGCTGGGAAGAAAGGATTTTCACCTTTGTGCTATAGTTACTACAGTTTCAGAATGATAATCCAGAAAACTATATATTCTTGTCTTAACATGCACCCTCGGGATTCTATGGAGAATTAATAATTTAGCACAGCCTTTCCGTATTAAGATATGTTCTCATTGTCAACTTTCCTGTTTCAGTCATGTCTGCAGTGAGTGGTCTTCAGGGCAGAATACCAGGGTTTGACACAAGTGGGTAACTTTCTTATTGTTTTTACACTTGAAAGCAAATTTTAGTCAAATTGTGGACTGACCTACCCCATTAGTTTCTTGTTCTAAAGTATTGTAGATACACTAATTTTTACACTAAATATTAACAGTTTAAAATATATTGACTACTGATGCTAGTAACAAACATTTGAATGAAGGTCCTTTTCTAATTGGTTTTTCTAACAGATGCTCTTGTTATGGTGTCGATTATCATCCTTGTCGGACTGTTTAGCATACAGAGATTTGGGACTAGCAAAGTGGGTTTGAGCTTTGCTCCTGCTCTTGCTTTGTGGTTCTTTAGTCTGGGAGGTATTGGTATTTACAACATACTCAAGTACGATATCTCAGTTGTAAGGGCAATCAATCCAGTTTACATCTATCTTTTCTTTAAGAATAACTCTGGCAAGGCATGGTCAGCTCTTGGTGGTTGTGTCCTATGTATCACAGGTATTTTGGGTCTACTTGTGTTTTTTTTGGTTTTAAAGTTTGTTTTCACATTTCATTCTCCAAATTTAAATTTAAGATAACAGAACCTGTGAACATATTCAAGCGCTTCTATGTCACTCTTTGGCATCAACATTGTTGTCTTTGCTTATCACACTAATGGTCAATATTTATGTAATATTTGTACACTATACCTGTTGTTTTGTTCTTAATATCTAGATAAGTACAGAGTATGATAATCTGTGATTGCAGGTGCGGAAGCAATGTTTGCGGATTTAGGTCATTTCTCTGTACCTTCTATACAGGTTTTTTTACTATATCACTTCTTCTTTGTTATTATATATCCCTGTAAACACTTAATTCTTATTTAAGGTAGGAATACTATATGTGATCTAAATACTAACTTCTGCAGATTGCCTTCTCCTTTGTGGTGTTTCCCTGCCTTCTTCTAGCTTATATGGGTCAAGGTGCATATTTGATGAATTACCCTGACTCAGCAAACAGGATATTCTATGATTCTGTGCCAGGTAATTTTTGCCAAAATGCAACTTCTCTTATTTCCTATGATTCTCTGTGTTTGTAAATTCAATGACGACGGAAATTATCTTTTTATATGTGGTCATTGTGACACTTGCACATTGGTGGACATACAGATGGTCTTTTTTGGCCAGTTTTCGTGATAGCTACAGTTGCTGCCGTGATTGCCAGCCAAGCCATGATATCTGCTTCATTTTCGTGCGTGAAGCAATCCATGTCGCTTGGATGCTTTCCGAGGTTGAAGATAGTTCACACCTCGAGGAGACTGATGGGCCAAATTTACATTCCTGTCATCAATTGGTTTCTAATGATCATGTGCATTCTTGTGGTTGCCACCTTTAGAAGCACAACAGACATAGCAAATGCATATGGTGAGGTTTGCTTTGCTTGGGAATGCTTTGTACTACTTTAGTTAATCAAACAAATATTCTTCAGTAATTTTACACAAACCACTTTTAGTTTCCCAATAACCTTGAATCCTTGCAATAAATCTTAATAACCAAATCTTACGCTGTGCGCCAATTCACTATAACAAGGTTTTTCAATTATATTGTAGGTATAGCTGAAGTTGGAGTCATGATTGTTAGCACTGCCTTGGTAACGCTAGTTATGCTTCTTATTTGGCAAACCAACTTGTTTCTGGCACTGTGTTTCCCTCTTGTATTTGGATCAATTGAGCTTTTATATATGTCTGCCGTTCTTTCAAAAATCATGGAGGGTGGTTGGTTGCCACTGGCTTTTGCATCTTGCTTCCTCTGTGTGATGTACACATGGAATTATGGAAGTGTACTGAAATACCGAAGTGAAGTCAGGGAGAAGATTTCGATGGATTTCATGTATGAGCTTGGCTCCACTCTGGGGACTGTGAGAATCCCAGGAATCGGACTGTTATACACAGAACTGGTACAAGGCATCCCCTCCATACTTGGGCAATTCCTTTTGGACCTTCCAGCAATCCATTCTACAATTGTCTTCGTGTCCATCAAGTATGTTCCAGTACCAGTTGTTCCTCAAGAAGAAAGGTTTCTGTTTCGCAGGATTTGCCCAAAAGACTACCATCTGTTTAGATGTGTTGCTCGATATGGTTATAAAGATGTCAGAAAGGAAGATCACCATGCATTTGAACAACTTCTAGTCGTAAGCCTAGAAAAGTTCCTAAGAAAAGAAGCTCATGAATATGACTTGGAAAGCAGTCTCGTTGAAGAAGTGGATCAGTATGATAGCATTTCAGTGAAGTCAAGAGAACCTGCAGATACATTGGAGGAGCTTACAGTACCATTGATGCATGATCATAATTCCGAAAATGCAGATAGTTCAACAGAAGGTGGTATAGTGGAATTACTACCATCTAGTTCGATACCAGAAGGCGAAGATCCAAGCCTGGAGTATGAGCTGTCAGCTCTATGGGAGGCCACAAATTCTGGATTTACATATTTGCTTGGTCATGGTGATGTAAGGGCAAAGAAGAACTCATTATTCATCAAGAAACTGGTCATTAACTATTTTTATGCATTTCTTCGAAGAAATTGCAGAGGTGGTGCTGCAGTTATGAGGGTACCACATATGAATATAATTCAAGTGGGGAAGACCTACATGGTTTAATTGATGCAACAACATTTTTCTGTGCATTGAATCCCTTTAGAAGAACTGTGTTTTATCTCCATTATTGTTTTTATGGAGGACTTGATGTAGATTGTATCTGTACTATTTTTTTAATTAATTACAGCTTGTGATTGCACTTGTAGCATTTGCATAATTGCTTTTAAATATATAATTCTACGGGCTTCCTCTAACATGTTAAATTTTTTAAAAATTTTAGATGATAGTTACTTAACATGGAGATCAGCGAGTACTCTAAATTCAATTCTCTGCCCACTACCACTTTTTCAACCATAAATGATCCTTCTTGTTAGAGTCAGGGAGAGTGTTAAATATACGATCTTATTAGATCATTATTCTAACACCACCTAAAAACTAATATTATCTTTCAAAAAGAAACTAATATCGTCTTTCAAGTATAAAGATGTGTTCCAACTTCCAAATTTAGTCACAGAAAATATAATTAAATTTGTGTATTTTTTTTTCTGCTTTTTACAAGAAGATGTATATCGATTTTAAAATCCTTCATGTTTTTCACAGAAGTAAGTACTTTTAAAGAAAAATAAAAATAAACTCTCTGCTTAACATTAGAAGTTAATGATAAGCAAAATGTACTTTGTTGGGTTCGAAAAGACCAATCAAGTTTAAAAAAATATAAAGTAAGTAATGAGCCCCATTTCAATTTTATATTTCTGCCCTCTTCTTCTATTCCTTCAGTTAAACTATAATATTCCAAAATTTTATATACAAAATGCTCTGTTATTTTCTACTAAACAAATAAAGATGGCCATGTAACGCATCAAGGGACAAGTTTAAAAATTGAACGATTGTGGATCCCAATATATTTAAATTCTAAATATTTTAGTTGTTTGTTTGAATTATCTCTAGGTTTTTATCTTTGTTTTTGCGTTTAAAGTAACATGTTCTCGAGAAAAAAATATTATTTTAAAAATTTATTATTTTTGGAAGTAAAAATACAAGATGTTCATTTTGAAATTAAAAAAATTATTATATTAATTATTATTTTATCAAAATTTAATATCTAGCGCAGAAATTATAATTTTTATTTTTTTTCTAGGTCACCCAACTCAAAACTGTCATAGGGCCAGAAAATTAAAACAACATTAAAATAGTGAATAGCGTAAATCAAATCAATTTTGGTTACTAACAACTTCAACAATAATTATCCCAAAAGGTAGTACAATCCTCTCAAAGTTGTCTTGGGTCCCACGATTAAGATGAAGTACAATATATTGGACCACATAATTCATTTTACCATTTTCATTTAGTCAACTATCCAACAAATTTGTATTTCATCAGTCACCCTGAGGTGTTAGACACTTGTTTTGAATGAGATTAAGTAATGAGAATAAAATAATATAATTTATTAAAAAGGCAGGTAAATTGGTGTGTACAAACATATTTTTAAGTATATATTAGAAAAATAGTGGGAGTTAGTGGGAAGTATTTCTGTTTATATTTTTAGAAAAAAATAGTTTGTACACACCAATTGTACACACCAATTGAAAAAAATATTTTTAGGTAAATTGGTGTGTACAAACCGATTTTTTTTATATAAAATTTGAAAATATACAATACTTTTTTATGATTTTTAAAATATTAGATTATAATATTAGAAGCAATTAAGGTATATATGTTTACTTATATATTATATTAAAAAATAATTAATTATTTCGGTGTTTAAACTACTCTATTTGATATATTAAGATATTATTTTCTCCGGTGTTTAAACTACTCGTAATTCGAGTTATAAAATATTAAAATATTTTATAAATATATTAATAAAAAGCCCGGATAAAGTCAGGTTCGGCCCGATCTGGTCCGGCCCGCGGATCTAAAACGGATCTTATATTTTTTATGAAGTCCGTCTCGATCCGATTTTTAAAAAAGTCCGGTGCGATTCGTTTTCATAAAGCGGAACTATTAAAAGTTCATATAAAACCTTGTTTGATGAACTTTTTTGCATCCGTAGCTTCAACTAACATGGGATGGAGTTTGGATAAATGACCAAACTAGTTGGTCTGGTCCATGCGGTCACTGTTCATGCTGTTCTTTTATCAGGGTGTACCAATTGAACACATGATAAATTTTATTAAATAATTTCAAAGTCCTTTGCGTACCAAAATAAAGAATACACCACTCAGAAACGTTTCATACTAATTTGAAATACAGTTATGAAATAGAATATCAAAAACAAATATTTCACCGTTTATAATATAATAAAAATATTTAAAATAAGTATAGCCAGAGTTAAAATATTTCAATCAAAACAAAACATAACAATAAATATATTATAAATATTGCAATACAGTTGATAATGTGTACAATATATACAAAGCCTACAATTGAAATCATAAATCAGACTCTATGCATGTTTTGATATCTCGAAATAAATATAAAGATGCGTAAAAATTCTCTGAAAGGCCAACAAAAATATGCCTTGACCTATCCGACTTTCATTAATGGCGCATAAAGCCTAAACCTATAATGTAATATATTTAATTGATTATTTGTCGAACAATATGACAGAAATTATAGACATAGTTTATATTATTTACTTGTAAAAGTTTTAAAATAGTTAATTTTAAGATTTATCTGTCAAAAATATTTCAAGAGGACTATTATTTGACATTACCCTTTCAAAAAAACAAAAGGTTTAATTTATTCGGCGAGAGACATTGTTTGTAATTATTGTTTTCAAACAAGTTTTAATTATTAATTTTAGTTTTCAAATGTTGGAAAACTGTAAAGTACTTAAAGGAAATCTATAGTTTATAATTTTTCAAAATACCATATTTTATGATCCATGCAAATAATTATAATATTTTAATAAATTAAAAGAATAATAATTTCAATTTCAACTTCATGATACCTAAAAACAATATTTAAACTACATAATTTGGTTACCAAGTAAATTACACAAAGTTTTTTCTAGCATAAAGGTTATTTATAGTTTCTAGTGAGTCATGGAGGTGAGTCTATTATTATTAAAAAATAATAATTAATTAAAATGAATTAAATTTATAAATTTAAGCGATTAGCATGCATCAATAAACACAAATCAACAAATCAGAAAATCCGTTCATTAATTAGGATTTTTGACTTATACCTTTAGGTTATGTAGATTGAATTATTTATTCATAAACTTTGGCATATATATTATTGGCTTGAACTTCACTAATTTCATATTATTTTGAAGATTTTTAAATTATTTAATTCAGTTTGCAGATTTATAAATTTATAAGTAGTACTTCCTTCTTTTTTGTTAAAGAAATAATATAGGCCCTCCTGCTTTAGTAAGGTGGTCTTACAAATGCTAAAAATTATTAATTTTATCGATTAATCACATAATTAATGGCTATAAGTTATTTTGTCAATTCGAGTTGATCATTCAATTATTCACTTCTTTTTTCTGAAATAAATATATCAAATTTAATAAATTAAATATAATTTTATGTATAATTATTATATACATAATTATATATACTAATTATGATTCCCATTTTTTAACAACTCTCAGACATATAGGTGGTTGAAATTTGCAAATGTTGCTACGTGGTTAACTAAGAGGGTATCAACATCATTCTATACTTTGCTTTCTATAATTTGGTTGCTAAGATTGAATTATCATTGTCATTAAACCTTTTATTCTTCATATTCTTCATTAAACCCCCATGTTCATCACGTTACTTTCTCTCCCACACAACTCGGCATCTTACCGGTCACTACTACATCCAACATTTCAACTGCAACAATTTCAAACGTAAAATATTTAACAATATTTTTTCTACAAGAAGACGTAAAGGAGAGAAATGGACCCGGTTTGTTAAATAGATATTTTTAACTTTTTAAACATTACAAACATCCACACTACCATTGTGTTATGACTTATGATACATATTTTAAATCATTTTAGCATAATTTCAAAAGAAAATCTAACATTTAATTTTACTTATACAAATTTAAGATATTTGTAAGAATAAATATACATCCATTAATAAAGAAGAATCCTCAAAATACATCACTTTTCACCTTCAACTATCAAAAATGCTCAAATACGCGCGAAACGCCCAAAATACCCACGAAATAGGTATTTATGGAATGCGTAGTCAACCTTTCAAATTTTAATATAAAATACGCATTCACTTTTTGATTTAAGAAGAATATGCATGTTCAACATGCTTATTCACTAAAATACAAAAAGTGAATGCGCACAATAAACATGCGTATTTTTTGTAAAAAATTGAAATGTTGAATATGCATCCCCACATATGTATTCAGTGGGTATTTTGGCTCATAGTACCGTCAATTAATATTTTTTGGCATTTCTCGTCAAATGGTGGATATTTTGGTTTTTAACGCATATGGCCGGTGGAAGTTTAGTAATTATTATGGTTCAAAACTAAATCATTTTCATACATTGTACGGGAGTAAAGTTAAATTTTCCAAAATACTTCTCAGTGTCACATTAATTCGGTGCTAACTATTTTTTATAGTTTATTTTATATTCAATATCACTAGAATCGAATCAAGATTTGGAGATAGAGAAATGATACATTTATCTCTTAGCTGAGGCGGAGTATTCTAATAATAATATGAGATTATATATGTACCCACAAATTAAAATTTATAATTTAAGTAAAATAATTATATGACATTATTGTGCTATTTTTCATTTTTGAATTTCTAGTTGCCTGCTTAATTTGCAGCAGCAGGTCCTTCACATTTTTTCTTCCAAATAAAACATTATCTCCCTCATGTAAATATAAAAGACCATTGTATATAATATTCTTGATAAGTTGCATCACTACATTTTCTTATATATAAGCTTCCTGGAAAGTTCTGTAAAGGGGTCATCATACTTGAATGGGGTCACTGGGACTTTGAAGCAAGCTAACATGGATCTTGAAACTGGGTCAAACAAAAACCATGTCAAGGTACCACTTTCAACTTGTTTCTTGTCTCTTTTTTTAAGGTTGTCTTTCAAGAACTTCATGTTTCTAATGAAAACTACTTATGTTGTTGTGTTTAATGTAGAAAGAATCTTGGAGAACTGTTTTGACATTGGCTTATCAAAGTTTGGGTGTTGTGTATGGAGATTTAAGTACTTCTCCTTTATATGTATTCAATAGTACATTTGCTGAAGACATTAATCATTCTGAAACTAATGAAGAGATTTATGGAGTTTTGTCTTTTGTGTTCTGGACACTTACTTTAGTTCCTCTAGTTAAGTATGTTTTTATTGTGTTGAAAGCTGATGATAATGGAGAAGGAGGGACATTTGCTCTTTATTCGCTTCTTTGTAGGCATGCTAGGGTCAGTTCATTGCCTAATAATCAACTAGCAGATGAGGAATTGTCGTGTTATAAGAAAGAAATTAGTACTAGTCCTGTCCCGGATGAATTCGTGTCGAGGGTGAAATCGACTTTGGAGAAACATAGAGTTTTGCAGAGGATTTTGCTGATTTTGGCTTTGATTGGAGCTTGTATGGTTATTGGAGATGGGATTCTAACCCCAGCTATTTCTGGTAAAAAAATGGTTACATTTAGGAGATTTGTGTTGTGTGAAATTTGTGTTCTTGTTGTTTGGAAATTAATCGGTTTTACATGTTTGTGTAGTCTTTTCTGCGGTATCTGGTGTAGAACAACTGGCTATGCACAAAGAGCATCACAAATGTAAGATTCACTTTTTGCCTCTATGATGGATGATAAGTATCTAGTTTCTTTATTGTGTGTGCCTTTATTTTGATACAATGATCATTTTGATCTTTGCTAGCTAATTTCAATATTTTGGGAAATATTTTAATGAGATTCTTTTTCATATAAGAGTGATAAGTTGGTTTAGGTGGAAATCCAATCTTTTCTTGCCTTTATGAGTGACAAAGTTGGTGGTTGCAATTTGCTTTTAAGTGGTAACTGTTAAGTATTTTTAGTGTGCTTTGATATAAATCAAGTAAATCAGACATCTACGAATACTAGGGTATGTAATTTATAGTAATAATGCAATTTAGACAGGGTTTGGAGGGTAAATAAAAAGAAAGCTGAAGCTACTGTTCTGCCCTTGTCAATCCTCCAGATACATCTGAGACATGCTAATTGCCTTCTCTGCCATCCCTCATCACAAAGCATGACCCTGGAATTTTAAGTTCCCACAAATTTTATATGATTATTACTTTAACAAAGCGGCATGATATAAGCACAATCCATGAACTGAGCATATAGCTGTAGAGAAGTGAAACTTTGTTGTGCCTATTGGTGGAGCTGCAAATTCAATATTTCAGATGATAATGTAGGTTGTTTAAGGCCAAGCTAGATGATGATGTGGGCTGTTTAAGACCAACCCTGATGATAACCTATAATTTTTTTACTAACTTTGGGAATTAAAACTTTAGTCCTCATCCAAAACAACCCCTATACCCCTCCCTCTCCATATAAATTAAGTGATTGCATTTAGCCACAGACGTGTAACAATGAAATAACTTCAGTATTGTTGTCGTAGACGTGTCATTATGATAGAACTGAAGTGGTGTGGTAGCAGAAGTTAATTGTTGGGAGCTTTTATGATTTTTTGCCGAGTTGAAAATTTAATGTTGCCATTTGTGAACACGTGTGAATCGTGTGACATTAAAGATACACTTGTGCAACATGAATCAACCAAATCAAGTAATCAGGATGACCACGGTAAGTAATATTTAGTAATAATGTAATTTAGATAGGGGTCGGAGGGTTGATAAAAAAGAAATTTGAAGCTACTTTTCTAGCCTTGTCAATCCTCTAGTTACTTCTGGAATAGTGCTAATGAATCATGTCTTATCTGGTGTCCCCTTCTACTAAAGTATGACGGTGGAATTTTAACTATGGCCAAATTTTGACAGAAGGGTTACTTTGATAAAGCTGCATGATAAAAGCATCATCCTTAAATTGTGCTTATAATTTATCATGACACGCAATCTTTGTGGTTAACGTATCATGAAGCCGTAATTACAAGGTGCCGAATTTTACAGCTGCCATCGATCGGATGATGATGAAAGCCATATAAGGCCAAACCATGTTCAAATATAATATTTGTTTCACTAGACTTAGGCATTCAATTCGTAGTCTTCATCAAAAAACCCTCTCCCCTTTCCAAAGTATAAATCAAAAAAGAAAAAAGTAGTTGATCGATAGGAGACGTTAACTAAGAACAGCCGCAGTTGTGTTGTGATGAAATACCCAAGTAGCATAGGCAGTGGCCCTGATTGGCAATTACCGGTTAGCTATAAGCGGTAACAGATTGAATTAGTTGTTTTGACTAGCGAATTGACTTGGTTGTTTTGACTAACTGAAAAAGCTCTTTTTGAAAATTAACAGGTTGGGTCCAAACCGCTATTTAAATCTTTTTTTTTCTAATAGTTGAATGCACGCACACACGGAGTCGAACTCTTGACCTCCCTTAGAGAAGCCAAGATCTCAACTACTACACCAACCCTTTGTTGGTTAAATTACTATTTAAAAATTTAATCTCCCGATTAACCGCTATTTTAATTTGCTAAGCACCCAGCACAAATATTAGAGGATTCATCTAGTTAAACCTCTAATTTGGTTCAATCCTCTAATTTTTTCTCAAATCTCGAACTTCCAAACACGGCCGGCATATATTGTAGCTATTCTTGAATTATGACGCCATACAGCTAATAATTAGTATATAGCTGCTGATAGCCCGAAATACTGTATTGGTGGTTGATTGTTAGCCGGAGATGTGCCATTGTCAAACATTACAACTAAGCATAGCCGCAGTCGTGTCATGATGATATACATAAGTAGCTTTGACGCTATACATTGTAGCTACTCATAAATTCTGACCCCTTACAGTTAATAGTTTGTATATTGCTGCTGATAATGCACCGGTGGTGGATTGTTAGCCGAAGACGTGTCGTAGCAAAACAACAGAAGTAAGCATAACCACAGTTGT
This sequence comes from Apium graveolens, assembly GCF_009905375.1. Classification (NCBI taxonomy): domain Eukaryota; kingdom Viridiplantae; phylum Streptophyta; class Magnoliopsida; order Apiales; family Apiaceae; genus Apium; species Apium graveolens. The sequence continues at coordinate 10,508,251 of NC_133652.1, forward strand.
GATTGAATTGAAATACATAAGTTGCAAAGACGGTGTACACTGTAGCTACTCATTAAAAATTTACCCCGTACAGTTATTAATATTATATTGCTGCTGATGCAGCAATTTAGTTGCAAGTTCTGGACCTTTTTTTATTTTTTAATGTCGGAATTCTAACATACAAACTAGCAGGACATAAAGAAAATATTTAGCTGCAATTTATGTTGGTATATGATTCACTTTACCGTTTTAAATTAGAATAAACAACCAAATGATTTCTAGAAATTTTGCCAAAACCAAACTTACTGTACTAAAACATATTTAGAACATAAATACGCTTCACTTTATAATATTATGAACTTGGAATGCAGCAATATCCCAGATTGTTTTCAAAATTCTGGATCATGTATAATGCAACTTCCTAAAATTGTTCAAATTTTGCAGATGTTGAAGTACCAATAGCATGCATCATTCTGATCGCTTTGTTTGCACTTCAGCATTATGGCACCCACAGGGTTGGATTTCTATTTGCACCTGTTGTTATTATATGGCTTTTAACCATCAGTGCCATTGGTTTATATAATGTCCTCCATTGGAATCCTCATGTGTACCGAGCACTCTCCCCATATTACATGTATATTTTTCTGAAGAAAACCCAGAAAAAAGGGTGGATGTCCTTGGGTGGGATCTTGCTATGCATAACAGGCAAGTTTATCACCTAAGATGATACTAAATGCTTTAGATTAATGCTATATAAATTAACCATATCTTTTACCCAATATCTAAAGTTTACGACATTATGCAGGTTCAGAAGCTATGTTTGCTGACCTGGGGCACTTCTCCCAGCTGTCAATAAAGGTATTACTTTTGGTTCCTTTTTACTTGACAGCTACTAACTGTTTAAAATCATTTTGTGTTCTCTTTCAAGGATACGTGTTATATTACATACTCCATGTGTCCCGTTCAATTCTATACAGTTTCTTTTTTGGGACGTTCCTCTCAATTGTATACGTTCCAAAATTAGTAAACTTTTATAATATAAAAAATAACTACACCCACTTACATTCACTATTTTCTTCCACTACACCCACTTTATACTTTTAAATATTATTTGGTTCCACCACTTTATCCACTTTTCTTACTTTTCTCCACTAAATTACACTTTTTCTTAACCTCCGTGCCACACCTCCTAAGTATACTAATCAACGGGACGGAGGGAGTATATGTAAAGAACTGATATTTTTCCAAGGACCTTGCAGAGAGGAGACTCACAGTAATATCATAATTTCATAGCTAGAACAACAATAAACTAAGCCTTGAATAAACTTATATATATTTTTGACATCTTGTATCTTAGGTTTTGCAAATATTGTGTTGTCAATGCATGCTACCCATTTTTTATCAAACACTTGACATTTTGAGACAGACAACATCATGAAGCAAATGCTGTTTTAAATTAGGCTAAGACTCTAAGATGTTGTAGTTTGACACACTCTTTTTACCTCTTATCCGATGCAAGTTTTAGTGTTCGAGGGGAAGTCTTAAAGTGTTAGTGTTAGTTAAACAGAACAAGATTAGTAAATAATATGTATAGTCGAATCAGTCTTAAGAATAGAACGCATGAACATTCACTGTCAGGTTAATGCTAATTGCTGGAAGATATATGAATATCTATGTCCTCTAATTGCCTGCAAATAAGTAGTACAGATATATTATTTAGGCTAATGCTACTTGTCGAACCAGCTCGTGTTCCTTCTGCATTTGTATTTAAGTTGTATCATTTGACGCAGCTGCTCTGTAACATATATTATTAATATAGTTGTTTCTTTTTGCAGATTGCTTTCACAACTTTTGTTTATCCATCTTTGATTCTTGCTTGTAACATATATTATTAATAATAGTTGTTTCTTTTCGCAGATTGCTTTCACAACTTTTGTTTATCCATCTTTGATTCTTGCTTATATGGGCCAAGCTGCATACTTATCTCAGCATCATGTGACTGCTCATGATTACGATGTCGGATTTTATGTTTCTGTCCCAGGTAGGTTTTCCAACCATTTTCTTTAAAAGGAGAATATGAGTAGTGGTTGGCCTCAGCTAACTCGAGATATTAATTCCAGAAAAAGTAAGATTGCCAGTTCTGGTGATTGCCATTCTAGCTGCAGTAGTGGGAAGCCAAGCAATTATTACAGGAACTTTTTCAATCATCAATCAATGTTCTTCACTTGGCTGCTTTCCTAAAGTTAAAGTAGTCCACACGTCAACTAGCATTCATGGCCAAATCTACATTCCCGAGATCAATTGGATCTTGATGACCTTATGCTTGGCTGTTACAATTGGATTCAGAGACACGAGACGCTTGGGTAATGCTTCAGGTATAAAAATACGAGAGTGGTAATTATATTTTGCAATCAGTGTAGCAATAATTTTTTGTCTGAAGGAGTACAGATTGTTCAAATTCAATTTGCTTGCGTAATTATTAATGACTCTGTCTTGGCATTTCTGGGATCCAGGTTTGGCAGTAATTACTGTGATGCTGGTCACGACCTGCTTAATGTCTGTAGTTATGGTGTTATGCTGGCATCAAAGCATCTTTCGTGCAATTTGCTTTGTGTTGTTCTTTGGGACAATTGAAGCTCTTTACTTTACTGCTTCTCTTGTCAAATTTCTTGAAGGTGCTTGGGTCCCGATTGCTCTCGCACTCTTATTCATGATAGTAATGTATGTTTGGCACTTCGGAACACTCCAGAAGTATGAGTTTGATCTCCAGAATAAGGTCTCTGTTGATTGGTTACTTAGCTTGGGTCCCAGCCTTGGCATAGTACGAGTGCGCGGGATTGGTCTCATTCATACCGAGCTAGTGTCCGGAATACCAGCAATATTCTCCCACTTTGTTACCAACCTTCCAGCCTTTCACCAGGTCCTAGTGTTTCTATGCGTAAAATCTGTACCTGTTCCTCATGTTGAGGAGGAAGAACGTTTTCTTTTGGGTCACATAGGTCCTAAAGAGTACAGGATATACAGGTGCATTGTACGATATGGTTATCGCGATGTTCACAAGGATGATATGGAGTTTGAGAAAGACCTATTTTGCAGTATAGCTGAGTTTATAAGGTCAGGAAAGTCAGACACCAGCAGAGATATACATTCGGGGAACGATAACGAGAAAATGATGGTTGTCGGAAGGCCTTCAACCAGTGCACAAGGTATACATACGTGGGAAGACAATTTAGACAATTGTGAGATTGTTAGCACGTCAGAGCAAAATGATATACAGTCTCCAGAAGTGAACAAGCCAAAGAAAAGGGTGAGGTTTGTCGTTCCAGAAAGCCCAATAATCGACAGAGGAGCGCAAGATGAGTTGCAAGAACTGATAGAAGCTAGAGAATCTGGGGTGGCTTATATATTGGGACATTCCTATATGAAGGCAAAGCCAGGGTCTAGTTTTATGAAAAAGCTTGCAATAAATTATGGATATGAGTTTTTGAGGAGAAATTCGAGAGAATCTACACATGCACTAAGTGTGCCTCATGCATCCACATTAGAGGTTGGAATGGGTTACTATGTATGATGTTGTTAATAGGTGAGATACAAATGCCCTTCGTTCTTTTGGTATAGATTACAGAATATACAGTGTTGTAAATATTTTTGTATATGGCGACGAAGAAAAATGGAGAAATATAAATCAAATTTTTGATCTAGCAGCTCTATGGTAAAACAGGAAAATATATGTGTCTGATTTAGTGGTGTTATGGCCTTAGAGCATCCACAACCCTCGTGGTCAACTCCCACGGGACACTTACACATTCTCTGTCACGTCATCCGAAATGACCCCATAAAAAAAGTGACCACAATCTATCCAATGTTAAGCCCACTTCCCACATTTGTGTAGCACTCTTGTATTATTATTATATTATATATCTAATAACTGTTTTTATTATTTGATTTTAATTTTAATTTATTAGTATACAAATTTTAATAATAAAATTGAAGTGATTTTTTTTTAAATGTCAGTAAAATAAAAAATATGACCCGTAATTAAAATGCATTATATTATTAAAAACATGAAATTGAAAACAACACACAAGAAAACATAAAATTTAAACGTTACAATTTAACGATTCTCGTTGAACTGCGAGATATGCTCAACCAAGTCATTTTGTAGCTGACGATGTGCCCGTCTATCACGCATCTGCATACTGTTTTGAATATATGTTTCGTACGGGATAGAGGGTTCTTCACCTAAATTTGGTTGCGATAAACCATTTGTTGCATCGTCAAGGTTGGGAATGAACCAAATTGAGTGGCATATGTGTCCCTTTCATCTTCAACAATCATATTATGTATTATGATGCATGCTCTCATGATTCTCCAAGATCTTCTTTGTCCCAAAAGCGTGCTGGACCACGTACAATTGCAAAACGAGACTGTAACACACCAAACGCTCGTTCAACGTCTTTTCGTTGGCTTTCTTGATATTTTGAAAATAATTTTCTTTTCTCACCTTGTGGACGTGGTATCGTTTTAACGAATGTTGCCCATTCAGGATATATTCCATCAGTTAAGTAATACCCCATATTATAATTATTTCCGTTGATTGTATAATTTACCTCTGGAGCACGACCTTGTAGGATATCATCAAATACCGGTGACCGATCTAAAACATTTATATCATTATTTGATCCGGAAACTCCAAAAAATGCATGTCATATCCATAGATCAGATGAAGCAACCGCTTCCAGGATAATTGTTGCAACTCCTTTATGACCGCTCATGAACATTCCCTTCCATGCTTTTGGACAATTTTTCAATTGCCAGTGCATGCAATCAATACTACCCATCATACCGGGAAAGCCACGAGCCTCACCCATCTGCAATAGACGTTGCATGTCATTCGAGTTTGGCTTTCGTAGGTATTCACCCTCAAATATCGTAATTACATTTGAGACGAACTTTTTCAAGCCTTCAACTGCGGTGCTCTCTCCAATACGAACGTAATCATCAACAGCGTCAGCAGATACACCGTATGCCAACATACGCATTGCCGCAGTGCATTTTTGTAAAGGTGGTAAACCTTTTCTTCCCACTGCATCAATCCTCTGTTGAAAGTATGGATCAAAATTTGAAACAGCATCCACGATACGAAGAAAGACATGTCTTCCCATACGGAATCTTCGTCGAAATATATTTTCTGGATATACAGGATTTGGTGAAAAATAATCATTCACCAGACGACGATGACCTCCTTCACGATCTCTGTAAATATTTCTTCGGGGTGTGGATGTTGAGTTATGTCCATGTATTTTATGAAAGAGCTCGAGTTGACGATTTCTTTTAGTGTCATCGAAAAACTCTTCTTCAAATTCTTCAATGAATTCTTCAGTGAAGCTTTCTAGTGTGGGTGTTTGATTCATGTTGATGTGAATTGAAAGAGATGATACGTCTAGTTTATATAGAAGGTAAAAACGAATATATTCTAGCTTCCAACAGCTAGTTTACAAATAAATAAAAACAAGCAATAACTTCCAACGGCTAGTTTACAAATAAATAAAAACAAGCACTAGCTTCCAACAGCTAGTTTACAAATAAATAAAAACAAGCATTAGCTTTCAACAGCTAGTTTCTTGCCATAATTTTCTCAAGTAATTTTGCATGAGCCATCCGCTGAGCATCATTCATTTTTTCAGTATCCGCCAAAATGACTTGTAAATCCATTTCAGCATGCTTCGCCTCAAGCTCCCTTCGTCGAGTCTAAATGTCTTTTTGACGAATTTCATTCACGGTTTCCATTATAGTCATTTTCCTCAAATCATTAGCTTCGAAAGCTTCATATTCTTCAACTTCTGCTGTTGTTGCCTTCCCCTTTCCCTTCCTTTTAGCTGCTTTTGTACCTTTAGGACGAATCGGTTCAAATTCATCAGATGTTGGCGTATCATTATTTCCCTCCGATGAGTAAGTTCCAGAACTACTTAATTTAGTTCTTTTAGAACTTTCACTAGTTTTAGGAGTTCTCCGCTTGGGTTGTCTACGAAGTTCACGCCAATGATTGTCAAAGTTAGACTTCTTCTTGTAATATTTTAAATGAAGTGCATTAGCTTCCTCAATTATGTTGTCCAAGTTTGAACCGCTCCCGACTCTTCGTAGAGCCTCATCATGACACGATCCAAATTTTTGAGCACCTTCATTTATTCGTTGCCACCTTTTTTTCATTGCCATAACTCCTCTCTTAATAACACCAGGATTATATTCTTCACAATATTGACGAATTCGGTCCCAAAATGCATCGGCTTTTTGATCTGTACCGACTAATGGATCGATTGACACATTCAACCATGCACTTATTAAGAGTTTATCTTCAACCCACTTCCACTGACCAATAGTTTCTCGTACCTCTTCGGTTTCCTCGCAATCATCATTTAGATCAATAATATTTTCATGACCAAAGGCGGGGACTTGCGTTTCCGGAGAATTTTAAATATTGATAGGTGTTTGATGGGTTTCAAATTGTGGATTCGAAAAAGGACGAAATGGAAACGGATATGGAGAATTTTGAGGATATGAAAATGGAAATTGAGAATTTTGAGAATGTGGAAATTGGTATTGAGAATTCGAATTTTGTGAATTAAATGCTAAATTTTGTGGGTTTGGAAAATAAGAATTTTGATATGGATATGGAAATTGAGGGTTTAGATTTTGAGGAGTTGAATTTTGATTTGAAGATGGGGGATTATTTGAATTCATCTTTTGCTAATATAATTTTTTTGAGAATTAAGGAGTGTAAATAATAGGTGTTTGGGGATTGGTATTTATAGAAAATAAAATTATAACCGTTATATATACGTTGATATTACAACGTTCATATTTATTAACGGCTAAATCCTCAATGTTCATATTCATATTATTTGCTGAGATGCTACAGCTTTTTGCAAAGTCAAGTTAAAAAACAAAAAAAAATGAAACTGTCCCAGCCCACCAAGGAGGCACCGGACCAGTTTGCTAAAAATGCTGCAATGCAAGAGAGGGCCACTTCCGCCAAGACAAGTCATTTCATTTGTTCCAACGTTCCAAATGACCCCGTGCTGCGGGTGGTCTTATGGTCGTTTCGTCCCTGACCGGTTCAAATTTTGTTAGAGACAATGTGGTGGATAGGTGAGTGTGTTTAACTGTAAACAAGAACTTTACATGTTATCTGATGTTACGGTCCTTGTCCTGACAATTGACAATCGTCGATTGTCAGGGAGTTTACATGCGGTCAAGATTAGAAAGAAAGCGTGATAGTAAAGTATCTACGAGGAGACCTCGTTGCTATGTCTTCTTGAAATGACTACCATTCTGCTAAGGATCTTACACTACTTATCACAAGCACGTATCATGATCTACTTATCATTTCCTTTCTTAACACATAAAGGTTATCATAATCGTTTTGTAACAGAATTTATATATAGGGTCTGTAGGCTATAGATTGAAATTACTTTTAATTTTCTCTTATAGACCGTAACAAACAAGTATCTCCTCAAAGTATGTAAATACATCTTCTTCTTGGTACAGCAGTTTAGAGCTTAAAACACAAACTTTAATGGCGTCTTGTACATCTTAAGATGGTATCAGAACATATCTTCCACATCGATTTCTTCGTCGTCCTCAAAGTTGAATCAATCTAGTTATCTTCTTCTCCGTAAGCTTTTCCTTGCATCTCTTACTTCATTAATACATAGATCTGTTTTTGTGACGAACGATTCATAGATTCTTCAATATTTCGTCATGATTGCTAGTTATTCTTCTTCGATTTTTCTTATCTCTCCCGATCTCTCTTGTTTTTACGGTATTCTCGATCTCTCTTGAATGAATCAATATTCCTATGTTGATGTTATTTTAGGCACGAATTCAATCATGACTACACCACAGTCTAATCGTAATACACACACAGAACATTACTTCCTCTACTGATCGATCTAGTCTTCAACTCATTAAGAACAATTCTCATCCATTGTATCTTCATAACAACGATCATCCTGGTATGATCTTGATCTCTAACAAACTATTAGGTTCTAAAAATTATGCTTCTTGGAAGCGCTCAATGCAAATTGCGTTGTCCGCAAAGAATAAGCTTGTTATCGTCACTGGTGATTATCCTGCTCAAGCTGTCGATTCACCGTTGTTTGTACACTGGAAACGTGTCAATGATATGGTCATTACCTGGATATTGAACACAGTTTCAGATGAAATCAGTAACAGCATGAACTATATGGATAGTGCTCTTAATGTTTGGAACAAATTAGATGAGCGCTTTTCTGCTATTACCGGCCATAAATATTATGATAACATCGAGATTTGTTCAAATTAGAGCAAGAAAATGACTCTATTGAGTTCTATTTCCACAATTTGAAAGGTTTTTGGGATGAAATTCGGGCTTTGGAACCAGTTATTACATGTACATGTGGAGCCACAAAAGTTTGGGAATCTCAGATTGAGAAAACTCGTTTGATCCAATTTCTGATGGGATTACATTCCAGTTACACTGCTGCTCGAGGTCAGATACTAATGATGAGTCATTGGCCTACAGTGAATCAAGCGCTTATGCTGTTGAAAAAGGAAGAAAAATAAAGACAAATACATAGGTCTTTTGTTCCTCTTGTCGCAATGATGGTAAACATGTCTAAATCATCTTCTGGTACTTACACTCCCAATCATTTCAGTGATCGAGCTCCACATCCAGTACAAGAATGTTCTCACTGTCATATCAAGGGTCATACAAAAGAAAAATGCTACAAATTAATTGGGTACCCAGCTGATCATCCAAATCATCTGAACAATAAAGGCAAACGCAGGTTTACTCCCCACCCATTCCAGAGTTAGACATCCTGCTACTGCTTTACAGGATTCTCCTTTTTGTAATGCTGATCCAAGTGATCATTCCTCTTCTACACCTCAGGTTGATCCTTTGATAACTAAAATGGATGCTTTACAGTCTCAGTTGAAATCTCTTATGCAATGCTTTAACAAGTCTCAAGGAAGTTCTTCCTCGGGTTCACTTTCGATTCCCTTCAGTACTGGACAGTACAGTCGAGCTACACACATTGCAGGTACTGCCTTTTCCTTGTTCTCTTCTATACAAATGCCTGATAATGTATGGGTTTTGGATACGGGAGCAACCAATCATATGTGTTGCAATATAGCTTATATGTCTACAGTCACACCACTTTCTGAACCTCTGACAGTTAAGTTTCCCAATGGTGAAACTGCCATTGTTACACACATAGGGTTTGTTTACCTCCATTTATTGTCCATGACTATCACAGATGTCCTTTATATACCATCATTTACCTTCAATTTATTGTCTGTCAGTAAATTGTCTTCTCAAATTCGGTCAACTATTCATTTCAGCTCCACTTCTTGTTATGTGCAGGACCAATACCAGATGAGGGAATTGGTTCTTGGTAATCTAGTTGATGGACTTTATCAATTACTCAACGTACCTTCATCTCCTCATAATGTTCTTGCTTCTCATATTGTCTCCAATTTCTCCTTCTGGCACAAACGGCTTGGTCATATACCATCTTTAGTCTTGTCTAAAATTCATAGTTTAGACATTCCATGTACTGTTAGCAAATGTAATCCTTGTTCTGTGTGCCCTTTAGCCAAACAATGTAAACTTCCATTCTCTACTAGTCTATCACAGGTTGTTAAGCCTTTTGACCTTGTCCATTGTGACATTTGGGGGCCATATCGAGTTTCTTCTCATACTGGATGTCGTTATTTTTTAACACTCGTTGATGATTATACTCGTGGTTTATGGACTATCCTTTTACTGACTAAATAGCATGCTAACCAGTCCTTATAAGATTTTTTTTAAATATGTTCACACTCAGTTTTCAACCACAATTAAGTGTATTCGTACGAACAATGGTGATGAGTTTATTAGTCATGATATGCCTGTTTTTTTGATGTCACAAGGAACTGTACACCGTACTTCTTTTCCGTATACCCTCCAACAAAATGGGAGGGTTGAACGGAAGCATAGAAACTTGTTAGAGATGTCTCGAGTCTTGATGTTTCAAGCTCATTTACCCGGCTCCTTTGGAATGAATGCATACTTACTTCAACATATCTCATTAACCGTATCCCAACCACTGTTTTGGGATTTGTTTCCCCTTATTAAAAGCTATTTAACAAGCCCCCGTCTTATGACCATCTTCGTGTTTTCGGGTGTCTTGCTCATATGACAATACACGATTCAGATAAATTTTCTCCTCGTGCCATACAAACAGTTTTTCTTGGGTATTCAATGACACAAAAGGGTTATAAACTCTATGATCCTTTAATAAAACAATTTCACATTTCTCGTCATGTTGTTTTTAATGAGAATATTTTCCCTATTCTTAATCAAGATGCACAAGGAGCAGTGTTGTTTAAACCTCCTGATTTTTTTTATGATAATACTTATTCAGCCACACCTTTAGCACCTGCTTCTGAGGATTCATTGCCTAACATCCCTAATATCAATCCTCCACCAAATATTTTTATTTCACCACCATCTGATATCGATGATGTTCCTCCCAGTGTTACAGATGACATTGTCCCTGACATCGTTCATTCATTACCTATCATCACTGTTCCTACTCGTGTTTCTTCAAGACGTAGAGTAGAACCTGTTTGGATGAAAGATTATGATATTTTAAAACAAACTTCTCACGGTTCAGTCAATACAGCAAGTACCATTCTTCTGAATTATCATATTAATCCTTCCAAATATAATTTTACTCACTATATTTTTCCTCAACCAATCTATGCTTGTGCTGTCAACAGTCGAACTCTTATACCTGAACCATTTACCTACAATCAAGCTGTGACAGATTACAGATGGGTTGATGCCATGGCCAAAGAACTTCTTGCCTTAGAATCAAATAACACCTAGCAAGTAGTCCCACTTCCTTCAAACAAAAAAGTGATTGGGTGTAAGTGGGTGTATACAGTTAAATACTTATCAGATGGTTCTTTGTATAAGTTCAAGGCACGCTTAGTTGCCAAGGGCTACACCCAAGTTGAAGGTCAGGACTATCATAACACTTTTTCTCCCGTTGCCAAAATGGCTACAGTCCGGACTGTTCTAGTCTTAGCCACTGTGAAACATTGAGATATACACCAGTTGGACGTTAATAACGTATTTCTTCACGGTGATTTACCTGAAGAAGTTTACATGGAACTTCCCAAAGGCCATCCTCTTTATGGATCTAACTATGTCCGTGTCTTATCAAATCCATTTATGGTTTAAGCAAGCATCGCGTCTCTGGTTTGAAAAGCTGGCCTCAGTTTTGCTTGATCTTGGATTTACTCAAACAGTTGCAGACTATTCCTTGTTTGTCTACAAAGCAAATGATGTTTTTGTTGCTGCTCTAGTCTATGTTGATGATATATTTCTCATCGTCACTAGCAATGAGTTTATTTAACATGTGAAGACTGTTCTTCATTCCACCTTTACTATTAAGGATCTGGGGAACAAAATATTATCTTGGTCTTGAGATACATAGAACTAGAGATGGTTTATACTTGCATCAATATAAGTTTATTCATGATCTTCTTGTTGAAGCTGGCTTAGAACATTGCAATCCTTTGTCTTTGCCTGTTGATGTCACTGTCAAACTCTCACCTACTGAGGGCGAGATTCTTTCTGAACCCACAACTTATCGCAAATTTGTGGGCAAACTATTATACTTAACAGTATCCAGACCTGACATTACGTATGTTGTTCATCATCTGAGCCAATTCTTATAGACACCTCGGGTTCCTCATATGATAGCAGTCCAGCGTGTTTTACGTTACTTAAAGGGCACATCTTATCAATGATTGTTTTATTCTGCCAATTTCATGCTGAAACTTGAAGCGTATTGTGACAGTGACTGGGGTTCTACATCGGATTCTTCTGGTATGCTTAAAAGCATCACAGGGATGTGTTTGACACTTGGTTCTTCTCTTGTTAATTGGCACTCTACTAAACAGAAGGTTATTTCACGATCAACTGCTGAAGCTGAGCTGAGAGCTATTGCAGACACTTCCTGTGAGATTTTTTGGTTTACTCTTTTGCTTAATGAACTTCAGGTGCCCCGGTCCCTACCTGTGGTCATTCATAGTGATAACCAAGATGCATTGGACATTACTGCACATCCTGTATTTCATCCAAATACTAAACACTTTGTTTTGGATTGCCATTTTGTTCGACAACAAGTTCAGTCTCAACTAATTCATCCCCGTTATTTATATTTCCAGTGCTTCTCAACTGGCTGACATTTTCACCAAAGGCTTGGGAGTTGAGATGTCCTGCTCATTGGCATTTACTTTCCAGATTGAATGTGTCTCATCCACCTTCAATCTGAGGGGGAATCTTACACTACTTATCACACGCACGTATCATGATCTATTTATCATTTACTTTCTTATCACATAGAGGTTATCATAAACGTTTTGTAACAAAATTTGTATATAGGGTCTGTAGGCTATAGATTGAAATTATTTTTCATTTTCTCTTATAGACTGTAACAAACAAGTATCTCCTCAAAGTATGTAAATACATCTTCTTCTTGGTACATCAGTTTAGAGCTTAAAACACAAGTTTTAATGGTTGTCTTGTACATCTTAAGAAAGGAAACATATAGTCTATTCCACATTGAAGATCTGAATCTGTGTGGTCTAAATTTTTTTACCAAATTCTAGGGAACTACCGGACCAAACAGGCATGTTTCACATAAAGTTGATCATTATAGACTGAGTCGATGTGTTGCACTGGACATACTGATAAGTGACCGCTCTTACAATTTCAGCAACAATTACTATAGTTTACACATCTTGTTCTCTCGTTATTCTGTACACTGTGACCAAATATCTGGTAACGTGTGCTATGAGACTACAATTGCTATGTGTTTATGTCGCAGCACCTTGTAAAGATAAAATATAATCTTAAAATGAAGACTAACTGACACTTTGTATCTCAAAAGTTTGGCTGAATCTCACTTTGGTACCATTACTTTTAATCTTAACAGTTTGCATCCTAAACTTAAAAAACGGTGATTTTTTGTATCCCTTTGGTAGTTTTGACGTTAATTCGGACGTTAACGTTAATTGTCAGAAGGGTATTTTCGATAACATTTTTATATTTCAGTTTCCATTCTAGAATTTTCCTCAAATCTTACTTTGCATCCTTGAGTTTTCTAAAAGTCAATTTATAAAATTTTATGGCTCACACGAAATTTTAAGAATTTTATAATACGATATTACATTATTTATAAAATTTACAAATCATAAAAGTATAAGTTATTTATGAATTTTAAGTATATATTTTAAGTATTGTACAATTAGATATCATATAATATTATATAATCTTGACCATTTAAAATAATTTAAGTATTAGGATTAGACTATATTTAATTATTCTCATTACGCTTATTTTATTTAGCTAATGATTATTTACTCTTTTTTCTTAATATAATACTACCTCCGTCTCATAATTGAGGCTAGCACAAATTATGGTACAATAATTGATTTTTAAAATTTTCTTTCTTTTTGTATAAAAATTGAACATTAAATTTCTATTTAGAAGAAAAGAATTAAAAAAAATCGAGGCAACTATATTTCATAAGAGTTTTTAAAATACGTGTCGAGTCCCCGTCGCCCAATTTAAAGAATTAGGTGGGTTAGAGGGAATATTATATTTCGACTTATTATATTTCATTTTAAATTATATCAAAACTTGAAAAAAGGAAATTAAATTATTTTAGATAAATTAATTTACTTGCTTAAAATAATTGTGGGATGCAAACGATTGACGTATAAAGTTACATATCTAAAATGAGATTCAAGATAAAATATGGGAAATTTAAGTTTGCATAATTTTTTTAAAAATATACATTACCAGAAATACTCTTCTAACAATAGCGTAAGTTTGCATATTTTTTTAAAAAATATATATTAGCAGAAATACCTTTCTGACAATAACGTTAACGTCTGACTTAACGTCAGAAAATGATGCTTATTGACGGCGTTTCTAAACTTTGGGGTGCAAACTATTTTAATTTAAAATATTAAACTTGAAGTGAGATTTAGCCAAAATTTTGGTATGCAGAGTGTAAATTAGTCTAATATGAAAGTGTATCATACAAAGCGATTTACAGAACTGAATCGCAAGGTTTGTGTTTTCGATGCAACAGGATCTGTGACATAACTTGAGTATCAGATCAATTGACAAAATTAAACATAACTTGAGCACTGCTACGTGATATTGACTTTAAATCCACACAGTTTGTACTAATCCATAGACCCTGGAAGCATTTTTTTTCATATTAATCGAGATTTTATGCAAATAGAAGTAAGAAAACTGTATCAGGCTGGGGAAAAAGCCTTATTGTCTGCAAAGCTAGACTTTGCAATTTTCAGAACTTTATTACAGTAATCTCTTCTGAAGCCCAACTAATATTTGACACTTACTAATGGCAATTTTTTAATTTTTTTTGAAAAGTTACCTGTCACCATACAAGATTCGAGGATGACATTGTTTGGTTTTTGTTGTTTGATGTGCTTAAAAAGTTGAAAGTATACCCTACTGGCTTACTTGCAGATCTGGAACTATCCTAGCATTTCTCTATCAAGAATAAACTGGGCCTGTTTTTTTCCTAGGTATATTGTTTCACAATATCTGGTTGTTAGGATATGTCTCGTGTGGCCGTTGGTATTCTTATGTGTGCAATTGAATAACATATCCTCTATCACTTTATCTGGTGGTAAGTCGTAACGGATCATGATATCATACTGGCCTATGACCCGTACGAAAACATAAACTCTGTTTTTTTATATTATAGTTAAGAGAGTAACATTTCTCATTTATCTGTTTTAAAATCCAAATATTGTTATTTGTTGTACAAAACCAACAACCAAAAACCAAAAACATGCTTAATTACTCGCCGCCTAGGGAAAAAATCGAAAGAGGGTGAACAAGAAGACACGCGATATCGCGCCCAAACACATGGTTCAAATTATGGGTGAAGGTGATAATTTAATGAAATTCAAATTCTGTATCAAGAAAATCTGGTGGACTTGTATCATTTTCATGTCAATTATCACTAGTAGAAACTAGAAACTAAAAAGAGAGTGCGATTTAGAATAGAGAAACAAAGGGCATTAAACTTGAAAGGAACACTCCATAACCCCACAATCCACCAACTATGACTCTTTCTCCTCTTCTCAACCAAATGTTTTAAAAATCATAGCTAATTATAAGCTAAAGGAGTACAGAAACTTCAACTTATTCATCATCACAAGACTCCCCTCCCACTATTTTCTATGGATCCCACATTTAGCATGGCCTGTGTAAATTTATCATAATATGTAGCTCTAAACAAACCCAATTCCCTCTTGCAAAAGCAATATAATACCCTCCATACATGTACATGTATATCTAATACCCTCCATAAAATGCTAATCTTCCATTGTATAGATAACATCTCAGCATGTGTAGTTGATACATAATGTGACTTCAACATGTGTGTCTACTTTACTGTCTGCCTAGAGCTTTTTGTGTGGTAGCTAATGCATTGTGTAAACCATAATTTTCTAGTATACAAGTTGTAATCATGTAGGTTTAAAGTTTCGAAACAAATAAATCAAGAAAGGCATTCCAAAAATCACAACTCTGATCAAGATACTTCAATTTGAATAAAAAGATGAAGTGCATGTTTGATATTTCCATCTTGCTGAAGGACGCGAGTTAAAAAAGCATAATTCACGATAATTCCCTTACTGAAAAAATTCAAAGAGTAACAAGAAAGTAAAAGTGTCGAAAAACTTTAATTATATCAATGAAAGGATTACAAACATGACAAAAATCTATCTATGCTTTTATGTAAGTTAAGTCCTAACAGTCCATGGCGAAGTTGTATTAGTGGAAGAACTAACCATGTGTGTATCTGCAAAATTAGAGAACTTATCTTTCCTAGGCCATAGCCAGATCTTGGAAACAGAAAAGCTCTCGCCTTTGCTTCTGTTGTCGATTTTCTTAAAATCAAAATCACCTTCACTTGAAGAATTCAAGTTCTGAACAGTCCTCCTTTTCACGGGCTTATCTCTGCTACTGGGACAAAATGCAACTTGCAATTCTGAATTGTCAACAACATATTGAAATGATCCCATTGAGTAACACCTTCTTGCATCCAAGTTACTGTTACTCGGTTCGGCCACTTCATTAGTATCAATTTTTGCTTCAACATTCGTGCTTCTAAATTTTCCAAGTCTAACCGAAAGCATCCTCTTTTCACTAGCAACCTCGTCAGAATCAGCGGGCTTTTGACCGCAAGAAACACCAATACGAATACTACCTGAAAACCCATCTTCATCTAATCTCGGATCATCAAAATCAAAAATTGGATTCTCCATCGAAAACCCAGGCATAAAAAGTGTTCCTCTACAAAGTGGACAACTCGAATTTGACAATAACCATGTATCAATACAATCAATGTGGAAAGCATGACTACACAAAGGAAGCAATCTCAGCTTATCAAGCTCCGAAAACTCACAAAGACAAACAGCACAATCAAACGGTTCTTTCAAACCCTTAATTTCCTTGTAAAGAAACACGGGTAGAGCATCTATAAAAGCTTGATCCAATCCAGAATCATGTAAATTAAATAGCTGCTGCAACTGTCTCTGGACAGATTCAGAACCAGACATTTCAGGGTATCGACTAGATTGCGAGTTCGATGAGGAAGATCTTTTTCTCATAAGGAATCTAACAAACAAGTGTAGTACACCACAAATGAAAAATATCACAGCTAGTACTACTATAACAACAAGAACTGTTGGACTAATTTTACTACCAGATGATGAATTACTATTAGTTTCATCAGAAGAGTTGCTCACAAGAAGATTTCTTTGGTTGATTCTAAGTTGAATCAAACGCATTTTAGCTAATACAATAAATCAAACTTCATCTACACACACAAACAGCCTCAAATATCAAGAATTTGAGATATAAACCTAACTATTTTACAAGAATATGAATCCTAATCTTGGTTGGATTCACAAGAAACCCTATTGAGTAAAACACACTTAAACATGTATAAAACTCAAATCTTGACTTTTCTTTAGGGCATAAACATAAACATACATTATAAATTAATAACAACTTGAACTTGAAACTTCAAAGGAGCTTAGCTTATGTATTGTATTATTGAATGGAAAATGAATAAATGAAGAAGAGATGTGTGAAGTTAAGCTTACCCCAGATGAGTTTTGGAGCATTTGCAAGACTTGAAAATCTTGAAGTGCATAAGATTTGGAGTTTGAGTTGAGAGTTTATTAAATTTGGGTCACGAGGGAGGAAGAAAGTGATTGAATTTTTTTTGATATTTAAATTGTGCATGACTTGGCAAAAATAAATAAAAAATACAAAAGGTGATGTGTATGAATTATGAAATTTGTATGTGCATGTGAAAAAGACCTTGGGAGTTGCGGTGTGGCTGACGAAAGCAGGGCGTGAGGAACAGAGCCACACACTACATATCAACTGCTCGAACCTTCCGATATCATCAGCGGGAAATGTTATTTTCGGATTACTATTTTTTTATTTTTACAACAAAAAATAGTGAAAAGATCGAATTATTCTTTTTTTTATCATAGATAACCGCATGCGCTATCCTTCGGTGCGTACTGGATAAATCCGATGGACTCACGTAATAGCCTGCAAATCACATGAACCAAAGTAAATCGTATTTAAACGACAAACTCTGACTCATGAATCATAATTATAAATTCTCCTCCCTTGAATTCGAACCTGTAACTTATTCTTGTATTAATTTGGTTAGGAGTGATTTATGTGTATTAAGGAGTTAGTTATGTCATTTCACCCCTCAGTTCTGAAAATAAGAAATATCTATGTAAATAACATTTCCTATCATTAGTATATGTTATTTTCAAAAATACAATTTTTTTTAATAAATATTTCAAAAATATTGTCAGTTTTAAATTTATTTTAAAAAATACAATTTTTATGTTTCTTTAAAAAAATACAATTTGCAATTTCTGCAAGCTGTTATACAATTTTTATTTTATTTTTTTCAAAATTGACTTTAAAGTTGATTCGGTTGCAAACTAGAAACGTAACTAATGCAACCTTAAAATCAAAAAATTTCAAAATTTGAATTTAAGCTGCATAACAGGTTGTAGAGTTTACAAATCGTATTTTTGAAAATGAAAGTTAACAAATTGTATATTTCAAAAATAATTTTGAAAATGATAGTATTTTTGAAAATAAATTTAAAAATATAGGTATTTTAGATAATTTCCCAAAAAAATATTGTATGGGATATGTATGGTTCATAGTTTGTTAAATATTTGAGAAGAAGCCGAATGAGTCTTAATTATTATTTGTATGAAAAATGATTTTCATAAATTTTCAATAAAAATAAGAATTAAGATATATATTTAAAATTCGGTGATCTCTAAAATAATATCACCATCTATACCATCTATTATATATATAATAGAGCAAATAGGGGGTTGGGTGAGATAATTTATTCAAAATTACTAATTTAGCTCTCATTAATAAATAGAAATAATTATCGAATTTAATATCATGTATTAATTACACCTAAGTCATTATTACTCCTTATTAATAAATACAAATATTTGTCATATTTAATAACATATGTTAATTATACATAACTCATTAATATTAATAATTTATATATGTTATCATTTATCATTGAAAATTTACAACCTATAATTTGATATCTAAAATTTCTTAATAATTTCCTATATATAGACTAAATTCTTATTTTTTTTGAAAACTCTATATAAAATAAATTTATTTTCAGCAAATAAAATTAATATGTTAGCTAATCTGAA
The DNA here is from genome assembly GCF_009905375.1 of Apium graveolens. Classification (NCBI taxonomy): domain Eukaryota; kingdom Viridiplantae; phylum Streptophyta; class Magnoliopsida; order Apiales; family Apiaceae; genus Apium; species Apium graveolens. The sequence continues at coordinate 10,527,115 of NC_133652.1, forward strand.
AATGACAATATTAGTTTATCAAGTATTAAACCCAAGAAATATAAGAGATATTATGTTTGTATACTAATAAAAGAGTGGGTTATGAGGGGGTTTATAATAAAGTTGAGATTCTTATTATATGACCAAAACAAATATAAACTAATATTTGTTTGAAGATTTTGAATATATATGATGAAATATTAAAATATCAAGTTCATTGGGGTTACATCAATGTTTTACAATAGTAAGGTGAATCATTTTTTTCATATTAACCAATTTAAAGATTTTTCAGAGGTATAAGTAAATGAGTTAAAAGATTAATGCAGTGTTACGGAAATCAATAATTTCGCTAATAAATTGTTAGAAGGCAACCAAATGATATTATAGAGCAAAATCGGAGCATACAACATTTTTGCCATTTTCGGTCAAAATCGGCGATTTTCTTGCAAAATCGGCAATTTTCCGGTCAAAATTTGACGAACCAAACATACGATTTGAGGCTCTGAAGAGAAGAAAAGTAAGAAGAAATGTACTCAGCATTGAGTTGGTGAAGAGAGACGATTTTAAATGAAGAAATTAGATAGCCGTCGAATGGAAATTGGAAAGATAAGAGAAGAAGAAGAGAGATTCGTAAAGATGATTAAGACTCTTATTATTTTAATGAATAATGCACACAAAATAATGCTATAAATTGGTATGGATGTACAAATGATAACATGACAATTTTACACATCTCATGTACAATTAGTTTACTTATATATTTTAAAAAATATATAAAAAAATATGTCTGATTTTATTTCAATTCAAACATTTAGATAAATTCCCAATTTTCGATAAATCGCAAATCGGTAGTTCAACCGATTTAGTCCAATTTTCAATTTCCATAACCATGGATTACTGACCTAATTATTAATATATTTATCATAAAAATGATGTATATTGAAAAATGTATTCATATTGTCAACTGTACAATATTATATTCAATATGTCGACTTTCATATTCAATCATTACATTTTCTACTAAGGAAAGTAAGAATTACCTCATATTCATTGTATTTTATATCACTAATTGTACCATGTAAATAACTATAATAACTCTTTAATTAGCTCCGTAATATTTCATTGTTATGAGTTGTCTCTTATGAGTTGTAATTATTTTAATGAGAAATGTGTGATTTCATTTGTATCATATTTTGATTGTATATTTCGATTTCATTGCCGCATATTGAATTCATTTTGATAAAAAATACGTTAAGTACGACATCGATCTCAATTTCATAAAATAATATATTTAGTTAATCGATTCATCAGGAAGCAATATGAATATATCATCGATAATTATAATCAAAATAACATCAATTCACGTAATATAGAATATGTCCGTGCATTGCACGGGTTATAGAGCTAGTTTGAAATATTAAACCCGTAAATTGGGGTTTGAATTACAAAAGTGCATCACAAGACCCAAAAATCACAATCGGAGGGTGCCCTCACAGGCCGCAGCTCAGCTGAGAGCTAACACTGGGTGCCAACAAGTGATTATTGCCACTGGGTGATAACAAGTGATTATTGGCCACTGGGTAATTCATGCTGCTAATATTTTTTTTTGACGAAAAAGGCTTACAACCTTATAAATGAGTATTTATTCTCATAAATTTCCGGGGTGAGTGAGAATCGTATCCAGAAATCGGGAACGACAGAAGATAGACTTTTAACCACTTAAATTATCCAACCATACTCAATTTAGTAAAACCCATTGCGATGTATATAGACCTCTGACATTTGGAATACCAATTTTTCTTGACTCGTCCAACTATATTTGATGAGAATATTCCTGCAAGTCAACCTCCTAAGTCAACTAAACATACTATTATTCTTCTAGAAGAAAAGTTAGTTAGTACAGCTGTAATATTTTGATACATAATATGCTCTGTAGTCTTATACACATCAGGAATTAATGTAACAAACAATTTTTGTTCTTGTTAGGTCCCGTAAGAGGGTAATATTAAACTGGAAGGGGGGTTGAATAACTTAATTACCAATTTTAAAATTATTTTGGCGTTTTAAAATAATTTATCCCTTTTTAAAACTTTACCAAGTAGTTATGCAATTTATATGTGCGGAAAATAAAGTGCAAGAAAATAAAATACCACACAGTGATTTTATCCTGCTTCGCGATGGCTCAATCTCTAATAGATTCGCTCACCCCTACGTCCAGTCCCCGAACTCCTCTCCCGAACTCGGGATTTCGCTTATAATAAACTCGTTTCTTTAGCAGGCGGAAAAATCTTTACACTCTTACAAGTATTTGTCTTGGTGCGTAACACAAGGGTTACCACCTCAAAATAAATGTAATACCTACACAACTTATTTTAGAAAATAACTCTCCGCTATTTCTTCAAAGTTGATGTGGAATCCTTTGTGTGGACTTGGCTTCCTTAGCTTTTATCGATCTTGAATCTTAGTGATCCGGTCTTGGGTCTTTCCTCTTCTTCACGGTGCAAAGACTACTAACTCCCTGTTAGTACGTCTAGGACTTGGGTCTCTTAAAACAAGAATCACCTCACGTCACTTCAACTCACTACAAAACTAATAAGACAATCCACAAAACAACAAGTATAGAGAAAAGGCTGTTTTGAACTAGTCTGTTACTGCACCAGCCCATAAGATACTATAATATTCAAATAAGAATATTAAAACTAAATAGGTATACTTGACTTAAGATAATAAGTAATAGTCCAAGTATATTTATAATTACTCCTTTATAGATTAAGTTAATTTTTGGAGTAATATGATAAGTCTTTTATGTAAAGCACTTATGGCTTATAACTTTTTTTTGTATTCTTCTTCTTTATATATATATTTATGAATCGAAAGATAACTTAATTACAACCTCGGAGTTGTAATTATCCTTTAAACTTGTTGGCTTAAGGATTTAATGTATACTTGTGTATTCACGATTATATAGTCAAAGTATACTTTTAACTTCAAACACAATTTACAAGTTTTATTAATCTTAGCCAAGATCCAAATAAATTAAGTGCAAGTAATTGGCCTAAGATTTGTGCCTTTTAAGTTTAGATGAATAATTACGAGTAGTTTATATATATCGGATTATAACCACACGAAAAACTAAAGATGTTATAATGGGTTTATACGATATGTCTCGTAATTGTTTATATACACGATATGTGTTAGTCAAGGTCCAATTAAATAAAGTGCAATTAATTGGCTAACTTGTGGATTTGATTCGTCTTTAAATTTAACGGATAAGTACGAAGTGTTTATAGATCGATTTATAATCCCCCGGAACACTAAAGATGTTAGAAGGAATTATACGATACTTCATAATATTTGATGTGCATAATATTTGTCAGCCAACATCCAAATAAATGAAGTGTGAGTAATTGGCTTACTCGCGAACTTAATTCATTTTGATATTTGATAAATTACGAAGTGTTTATAGATCAATTTATAATCCCCGCAACACTAAAGATGTTAGAAGAGATATACGATACTTCGTAATATTTTATGTGCACGATATTTGTTATCCAAGATCCAAATAAATAAAGTGTGAGTAATTGGTTGACTCATGAACTTGTGTCAAATATAAACTTGCCCTTGGAGATTAAATATTTTTCTTTATAGATCTTCTTTTTGAACTGAATTTTTGAAAATCAAGCACTTATTCGAAGTTCGAGTTCGAATCTTAGTTCTCTTTTCACTTGAGAACTTTCTTTATAAGATATCTCGTATTAGAGTTTAAGATGAAGTAGAGAAGTTAAGTACAAAACTGGAAAAAAAACTCATATAAGAAGCTAAAAGTTACCACTTTTGGGAAACAGTCAAAAAAGTTTGTCGGAAAAATTCGTTGGAGGTTCGGCCGGATTTTGGCACTTTGGTCAAACTTGGGCAGCCCTTCGGGAGGCCGGAGAGTGGAAGTGGATGAGCTCACTTGGTGGGATGAAGTTTGGTTGGGTGAATTAAAGCTTGGATTTCAAAACCTTATACATATGTATATATATCTAAGAGGGAGAAGGTTTTTGAGAAAAAATATGTGTTTAGAATTTGAAAGAAATGAAGAGAGGATACTTCTTAAAAAAATCTCAGAAATTTGTGGCTCTTTAGCTTGAAGAAAATGGGTTGGGGTGGGGGTTTATTTATAGAAGAAGTTATGTGGATTGAATGATGGAAATTTATGGAGAATGGATGGTGGATGATGTAAGTAACATGTATTGATGACATGGAAAGCAAAGTGTGTTAGTTATGTTTCTTTGACACTTGACATATGAGACAAAAAAAATTACGGAGCTTCAAATCTCAGCTGATTTATGAATATAATAATTTCTTTTTCTTTTTCTTTTAATCATTATTTAATCACTTAATTAAGTATTAAGTACCATTAAATATAACCACCTTAAAAACTCCTAAATAAATATCATAAAAAATATGATAAATATATAAATATTATAAAATGATGTCCTGCAAATTTTGGTCAACCTTGGTCAATGGTAACTAGGTCAAACGTGGTAAACTGTGGGACCAACTACCTCGATTTTTGTACCTAGACAAAAAATTTTGAAATGTTACGAAATTTCTACCATACTTATAAAATATCATTTAAATGATTCATACCAAATTTCAAGTCATTTTAGCATATGAAAATATTTTATCTAAAATTAAAAAGATTGTGTCAGCTTTCGCGTTCGAGTAAAATATCATTGGTCTTGAAATGAAAGAGATGGATCTTTTGACCAAAGATTTGACTTGAATACATACTTAAAATATATTTCCTAATATATAAAAATATATTTGGATGGTAAGAAATATTTTTGAGTATTTTTGAATAATTTTCTCCGAGAAATGGCGATTTTACGAGACAAGAGAAAATTACTATAAATATACATGGAATGGGTTATAAAACTGGATATTAATATTCCAACCATGAATATTAATAAACTTTGACTAAAACTCTTTTTATTGATGTGATAATATATTTGAAGCGAAGGGTGAAATATTTTTGATATAGCACGAGACCTCTAAAGAATATTTTCGTAATATTCCTTTTTCGAGTTTGTCGCTTTATTGATGTTGCAACAGATATTTAAGAAACATCATGTCTTAATATTTATTCTTTGATCATATTTCCCATAAAAGATATAGTTTTGATATTTTGGAAAAATGGAATATCTCGTTTATAGTTATATCTGTAATATATTTGAAAATAATTTTGCTAGTTTGACATTTTGACTTTGATTTGGATCAATTAAATTCATGTCCTAATGGAGAGGATATACATGTATTTAAATTTTATGTTTAATCGTAAAAATACCAAAATAAATAACATATCGAAGATATCCTTTCAGTTCTCCCCAATATTCATCTCTCTACTTTCTTCTTCTTCAAACTAAAGTAATACTCCATTAATGGAGCTGACATGATATCGGAGTTAAGATCTATGTATACTTCATTTCATTCCGCTGCTACTATTCGAATTTTTCGAGAAGCGTTTGTGTGATCTCAATCGTTATCGAATCGTATAATTCCGTACAATTTCAAGCGTTCTGTATAATTTCAAGCGTTTCATACAGATTGAGTGTGTTCACAGTTGTTCTTCATCAAATCGTGATTGTTTTATCATCAATTTCAACTCTACAATGACGTCATCTCCATCTTACCTGAAGGTTGCCTCTGGTAATGTTTCAACATCCGCAAATGTTCAAGTTATTGATGCATCTCATCGGTATTACCTTCATCCTTCTAATCATCCAGGTTTGATATTTATTACTATCACTTTGAATGAGCAAAACTATAATCAATGGTTTAGATCTATGAGAATTGCTCTTTCCTCTAAGCTAGAGTTAGGTTTTGTGGATGGAACGTATGATAAACCTGTTAATGCTGCTCTTTTTTTACACCGGAATCGATGTAATGACATTGTAATCTCATAGATTTTAAACACCGTTTCATTTGAAATTCGTCAGAGTGTTATGTATATGTCTAGTGCTAAAGACATTTATGATGATTTGTACATAATATTTTCTCATACAAATATTCCTAAATTTTTCAATTTAAGAAAAGAAATTGCATCACTAAAGCGAGAGAACTTGTCCATATCTACATACTTTACAAAATTTAGGAATCTAAATGATGAATTGGATGCTTTCTCAATTGTTCCTCATTGTGATTGTGGCAAATGCACTTTTGATATCAATATCAAACTTGATATTATTAGTAAAAGTAACAAGTTATCACAATCTTATGAGACTTTCTGAGCAATATACTACACTAAGGGGTCATTTGTTGCTTATGACACCCATTACTAGTCTCAGTGCAGCTTACAGTCTTTTGCTGCAAGAGGGATACCGTCTTTTGCTGCAAGAGGGAAATCAGAGGGAACTAGGTTATAGTCCTTTTGTATTAACATACTATGTTGCTCTCTCTGTGAGGTATATTGACAATTAAGGAGGATTTGTCAGTTTTAATAATCAAAACAGGACTACAAGACAGGGTAATGACAAAAGAGTTATGCATGATACTTCAATTTTGTGTCAACACTACTAGAAATAGTGCATACAACATCGGTACTTAAACATCGGCACGTAATGCACCCGATGTTAAAAGGGTTTTTAACATCAGTTTATAATTAAGCGATGTTTATAAGAATTTTGACATCGGTTTCGTATAGTAACCGTTGTCTATGTTCAAATATTAGAAATGCCAAATAAACATTTTTAACTTTGACATCGGTTGTTTTTACAAGTCGTTGTCTATAACCAATTCTTAAAAAAATGAAATTTAAATTATCATTTTTCTCCAGTTTCAGTATACAATTTTCCCACCTTAACTAAAAATTTCCCCCCTTCAACTCATTTTTCATTTCCTTTTTTTTTAGAATATCTCCCCCTTTGCCCCCTTTACTCACACCCGACTCTCTCTCTCTCTCTCTCTCTCTCTCTCTCTCTCTCTCAAATCACCATTGTAGCTTTCTCTCACAAACATCGACTCCATCTTAAACACCATGATTGTTCCTTTCAAGCCTCGACTTCATCTCCCTCATCTCTCATCTCTTTCTCTCCTTTTTCACCCTCCCTCCCATAAACCCCCTAATTAAGCTCCAAATCGAGCTTTTTCTCTGTATTCTCTCTTTCTCTTTCTCTTTTTTCTTTCGTCTCTCTCAGCGTCTCACTCTCCCTCTCCCATGAACACATCTTAAACACTAATTTACCCTATTCTAACAATTTAGTACTCATAGTTTCACAAATTCAAATCACAAACCCTAATTCGGGCCTTGGTGAAAGCGATTGAGGATATTTGATGAAAGGTAAGGAGTTTGTCTTACTTATGTTTATTAATTGTAGATGAATGCTCTATTTTTTAGTTTATTGTAGATACAATTTATTATACTAAGGAATTGTTTATATTTTTAGGATGGGGAAAGTTTTAAAGTTGATGTTTCGATGGGACAGAGTTGGAGACAAGATTTTTTATCAATTTCTCAAGTTTTTGGTGGTGTACCACACCACGCGTTTCATTTTTATTTATTTTATTAAGTTAATTTGGTTTGTGTAATTTTTATTGAATGTTGAATTTGTGGTTCAATTGATATTTTAATTTAACTGAACTGAGTTGACCTAGGTTTTAATTTTATGTAGAGGTGATTGTAATTTGGTAATTTAAGGTAGAACAAATGGAGTCTAATTCACAGAGAAGGGGTGGAGGAAGTATGGTTCCGATATCGCCATCGCATACTCCGAGGTCGACTGACAAGTAGATGAGAGATCTACGATCGGATGGAGGAAATGTGACTTATAAGCAACACGATAATAAAGAAAAAGGTGTTAATGTTCAAGACATTCTCAGATGCATGTACATTTCTAGGTTATATCTGTTAATTGCGTAATTGTACTTGCTTGAGTATGTATTTATCTGAATGATTGATGATGTGTTGTTTTAAGGCCTTTGAGTGAAAATGAAATTAGAGCACATACACCGGTTGTGATTTCGTGTACTGAGAATAGGAGAGAAGTTTGTTCCGTTCAGACGATTGCTAATAAGCAGATTGATAGAACCTTCATGTTTGATAGGGTCCGTAATATATGTCAAATACAAGTTTATTCTATACTGATTTTGCTATTTTATTATGGATGATGTATCCATTTGAGTTAATATGGGATAAAATATTTAGGTTTTTGGCCCAGTATCGCAGCAAAAGGATCTGTATGAACAGGTTGTATCTCCTATTGTTTATGAAGTTCTCGAGGGTTACAATTGCATTATTTTCGCTTATGGGCAGACTGGAATCGGGAAAACTTATACAATGGAAGGAGGAGCGAGGAAAAAGGTTATTGTTTGTGGTAACAACAATATCTTTTTAATGCTATATTAGTTTCTCTGTAGCTAACAGTTCATATATTTTATGTTCAGAATGGGGAGTTTCCTAGTGATGCAGGTGTTGAGTAGCATGAAAGTTACTCATCTTGAGAGATAACTGATCCATTGGCTCCTGAGGAATGTTCAAAATTTATTGAGGACAAATCTAAAAAGCCCATAGCACTAATTGAGGATGGGATGTTTGATTCCTGTAATGAATTAATCCTGTTTTACGTGCTTTTTCGTGGAGAATATGTTTTCGTAATAATAAATGCCCAGTGTTTGTGTGCGTAATTGGGGACCGTGGGTTTTTATGCTTATATTATGTTTTAGCATCTTCTTTTGCTAATATCAAGTGTTTCTCTAATCTCTAAATTTACTTTATCTACTTTGAACTGCCTTTTTTAAAATTTTAAATTTTATCAGCATTCAATGTTATTTTTTCACAGAATGAAAATGTTCCTTTCTCGGTTAGGTGCTTATGTCTTTTAACGTAGTGTTAGAAAAGGCAAGTGGCGCAATTAAATAAGCACTCTGCAATTCAGGGAATAAAAAGAATGTTTGAGTGTGTATAAATTAGTTTGTGTTGCCTCATTATTATATAGAACTTTGTGTTGATACTTTATAAAGTTTATCCGAACTTTTCTTTCAATCTTCAAGCAGAGCCTTCACCAACAACTGGTTCATTTTTCAATTCGCAACTGATGCATGGCTTCAGTGGTTCGGTTGCATTATCGTTAAGCGGAAATTGCTCCAATAGCGATTCTTTTGATGAACAAAAATCCAGCTGCTTTGAGTTCAAACCTCATGTTGGTTCTAATTCAGTTTCTGGGCTAACAACATCAGGACATCCGGTATTTTCCATGTTTATTATAGCTAGTAATTATCTGCTAATCATTATTCAGTTTAGACATGCATTTTTGGAATTATTTTTATTCTATAAGTATTTGATATTTAATCAGGGTTTTGAGAGATCTAGCTACCATAACTACTACATTTGAATACCATAAAATGATTTCCTAGCATGTATTTTTCTTCCCAAGATTTGTATATGTATTTGACCGCATATAAATGCCAATTTGAACGCCATTCTTCTTATAATGTCTTTCTTGATTTTTCAATATTTTCTCAGATGAAACTAGGTTCTAGAATTTACTTGCCTTTATATCACTGTGCCATAATAAAATATCTTTGTTTCAGATACTTTTTTAATACAATCTGGATATTGATAGATAAACTCCATTTGTGTGCGAGTTCCATTGACATATTGATACTTATTGGTATGAAATTACTTGTTGGTTGCCTAACAATTTACCATATATTAAAGGTTTCATCGGGTTTTTATCAGCAGAAAAATGATCATCTTGAACAAACTCAAAATCAATGCTAGTTTCAGTCATATGTATCGAAACTTATTGGGATCATCACTGCCACGACTAACCAGGTATCCCTCTGTAAATTTATGTAATTTTTACTTATCATACTCTGAAATTTATTTATACATTTATTAAGATACTTGGTATGCATTTGTTGCGATTTACTTGTAAAGGTATCAGTATTTAGGTATAACTGCTTCATGCATGACCAAATGTGTATATTCTCGGTGTTCATGTGAGATTAGTTTTGCATCTTTGAACACATTTGATATTCTTTGGGGACTTATTGGACCTCAAAGAATTTTCGGGAATCTTGGCATGAAAGTCCTCTTATTGCATGAAATGGATGATAGTGACTTTGCAATGTTTTCTCATATAATCTGGCTGGTAAATTGCCCAAAGAAACTTGAAATCACTGCTATTCACATCAAGCTTCGCGCAACAGGTGGAAACAAGACAAAGTCTCGTGGTCCTGGTGCTCTGATGTGGATCACTCCACGGAGAAAGTAAAAACAAAAAAAGGGATAAGAGAAGAAGATGATATTTCAAAAGAACACGATCAATCCAGAAATGTGAACTTTGAATCTCAAATTGCTTAGATCAATCCAGAAACTAAGTAATTTGAATCTAACCTTCAAAATAATTCAGTAATTGAAGTTTGGAGAAAAGAAAACCTACTCATATTTAATCTCAAAACACAAGGTTTATATCATCCATTATCTCCCTTAAAAGATTACATGAGAGGGGTATTTATAAGCTTAGACTATTAGGTCACACACACTGTAGATGGGGTGAATACAGTGTATAATACAATCAAATCGAACTATAATATCTTATGTAACAGAAAATAAACTTTATTAAAATAATAAACTCTGTTACAGTATGGAACTGTTACCTCTCAGTGATGAACAAATATCACGAGAGCTGCTATGGTTACAATGAATAATCTTCTCGAATATGATAACACTTATAGTGTAAACCCTATGTCTGTGTTTATATACTACACAGTTACAAGATAATCGCTAATTGATATGGAATATAATTCTGCTTCCTAAAATATATCAATCAGATATCTTTTCTTCCAAGTATTCCATTCTTCACATAACTCCTTCTTCATGCATATCTCTTCTTATGTTTATCTCGATCTTCTTTCCTTTAATCATCTACTGTCCTTATCTGAACATACTCCAGCACTTAAGTTCTGATATCTAACTTCTGATGATTATCTCCTGATAATATAAGTACTGATATCCTTAAGTCCTGACTTCTAGTATAAGTACTGATTAATGGTTAAGTACTGATTTGTCCTGTTAAGTAAGATCTGAAATCTAAACATAAATCATATTGTAAGTCATATGTCATAGACCTATTTGTATATTCGAGGATTCAACTCAACTCAAATAAGAATGTAATAAGTAAATAGTGGATCATCCTTACCTTCCATATGGGATATTCAGATGGTCTCAGTATGGGAACTCTGATAGTCTCATACCGACTTTGGATTTGTGTCTTTGGAGGTTCTTCAGTTTTTGTAGGCTTAGTTGGAGTTTCTGTGTCAGACATGATTGTGTTTGGATCTTTAACTGTATGTGTGTTAACAGATTAGCTCTGATACCACTTGTTAGGTCACACACACTGTAGAGGGGGTGAATACAGTGTATAATACAATCAAATCAAACTCTAATATCTTAAGTAACAGAAAATAAACTTTATTAAAACAATAAACTCTGTTACAGTATGGAACTGTTACCTCTCAGTGATGAACAAATATCACGAGAGCTGCTAGGCTTACAATGAATAATCTTCTCGAATATGATAACACTTATAGTGTAAACCCTATGTCTGTGTTTATATACTACACAGTTACAAGATAATCGCTAATTGATATGGAATATAATTCTGCTTCCTAAAATATATCAATTAGATATATTTTCTTCCAAGTATTCCATTCTTCACAGAACTCCTTCTTCATGCATATCTCTTCTTATGTTTATCTCGATCTTCTTTCCTTTAATCAACTACTGTCCTTATCTGAACATACTCCAGCACTTAAGTTCTGATATCTAACTTCTGATGATTATCTCCTGATAATATAAGTACTGATATCCTTAAGTCCTAACTTCCAGTATAAGTACTGATTAATGGTTAAGTACTGATTTGTCTTGTTAAGTAAGATCTGAAATCTAAACATAAATCATATTAGCCATGACATTATCAAATATATCTAACATAGACAATAACCCAAACTCAATAGAATTTCAGGAGAAATTCAATATCAGCTTGAATTAGCCAATATCTGAATCCTTCCAGGAAACAAATTCAAAATCCAAACCCGAATTGAAAAAGGACAAAAATCAAATCCAAATAGAAAAATAAAATCCTAAGTGCTTAAAACAAGAAAAACCCTTTCAAGTGAAAGGTAAAAACTTGCAAGCAAAATTCTAATTAATAAATATATAATAATCAGCTACTTGTCCAACTTCATGCATAGCTCATTTATTCCTTGTTGTCCAAGTAAGCTTCATAACCCATGTTTGCATCATCTCCAATTGAACACCACGAGCACACATAACCAAATCCAAGTTAACATATTCATTCCTTGATCCTCATCATTCTCCTCTCCTTTGAAGAAAACTCATCCTCGAGTTCTAAAATATTTAAGAATAAACATATAACGAGATGATTTCTTGTAGAACTTGAAAGATTTGAATTGCAATTCCATGACCAGTAACTTAGGAAGTAATCTTGAAAGAATAAGATAGTTTGTTGAGATAGGTGCATTCAACAAGTTCTCTACCCCCAGAAAATCAATGTGTTCCACGAAGATGATGTTTTCCTTGTACCCGACCTCTTTAGTTTGGAACATATCCTCTAGTACTTGTTTCTCTTCAACAATGCCATGGTACACAAGTTTAATAGATGTATCTATTTGATTTTCTTTAACAACCAATACTAAATCACGTGACTTTCTTTCTTCAGGCTTCTCTATTATAGCTTCTTTTGTAACTGGTTCATCCTTTTCATCGAAACTTGATGTAGTTGCCACACATAATACCTGGTAAACAACAACAAGATCCGCAACATTCTCCACACTAACAAAGTCTTCTTCCTTAATTTCTTCCGATAGAGTAAACTCGCGAAGGGAAGAATTCAATTTCTCGTCTTGTTGAAAATATTTAAATTCCAAAGCAAGATTGCATGCATCATTAAACAAGATATATGGACTTGATTTAACCTTTCGATAAATAGTCAAATTTAATCCATGAATAAATCTTCCAATTTTTATTATTTTCGTCTCCTCCAAGTCACAAATAAAGCGCAATCTATAAAATTCAAAAGTATACTCAGATGTCATCTTCATTATACATTCTAATTTATAATCCAAAGGAATATATTGTGCACGAAGTTTCTTCTTCAAAGATGTCCAAGTCATAATCATTTCTTTTTTGGATTTAACTCTTTTTGCGTTTTGATAATCAAACCACATGTCTGCTTCCTTTGTAAGTTTAAGCGCTGCAATCTTGAATATTTTCATCTCAGTCCAACCTGTATAAGCAGAAATCTTGTCGACTTGTGTAACATATTCAACAAAATCTTCAGTGCTACCCAAACCTGTAAGTCGGGATCATAGACTTCATCACTATCTTTCACCTTAACTAAAATTTTACCCAATGCATCAAACCTCAATTCCATTGAATTAGCAAGCTTTTGAGTACGTTTATCAATCTAATCCAATTTTCAAGTAATTTTCTGAGCAATTCATCTGTAGCCATAAGAAAAATCTGAAAAAAATTGGTGAATAGTACCCGTGAACAGTGCCGATGAACAGTGTCGTGAACAAAAGCTCGTGAACAGTACCCCCCGTGAACAGTACTCGTGAATAGTAGTTTTTTTTGAAACCTAGATCTCCCAACAATTAAGAAATTGGAGAAAAAACCTTGGCTCTTGATACCAAATTGATGTGGAACACTCCACGGAGAAAGGAAAAACAAAAAAAGGGATAAGAGAAGAAGAGGATATTTCAAAAGAACACGATCAATCCAGAAACGTGAACTTTGAATCTCAAATTGCTTAGATCAATCCAAAAACTAAGTAATTTGAATCTAACCTTCAAAATAATCCAGTAATTGAAGTTTAGAGAAAAGAAAACCTACTCATAATTAATCTCAAAACACAAGTTTTATATCATCCATTATCTCCCTTAAAAGGTTACATGAGAGGGGTATTTATAGGCTTAGACAATAACTCAAACCCAATAGGATTCCAGGAGAAATTCAATATCAGCTTGAATTAGCCCATATCTGAATCCTTTCAGGAAACAAATTCAAAATCCAAACCCGAATAGAAAAAAGACAAAAATCAAATCCAAACAGGAAAATAAAATCCTAAGTGCTTAAAACAAGAAAAACCCTTTCAAGTGAAAGGTAAAAACTTGAAAGCAAAATTCTAATTAATAAATATATAATAATCAGGTACTTGTCCAACTTCATGCATCGCTCCTTTATTCCTTGTTGTCCAAGTAAGCTTCATAACCCATGTTTGCATCCTCTCCAATTGAACATCACCACGAGCACACATAACCAAATCCAAGTTAACATATTCATTCCTTGATCCTCATCATTCTCCTCTCCTTTGAATAAAACTCGTCCTCGAATTCTAAAATATTTAAGAATAAGCATATAACGAGATGATTTCTCTTAGAACTTGAAAGCTTTGAATTGCAATTCCATGACCAGTATCTTAGGAAGTAATCTCGAAAGAATAAGATAGTTTGTTGAGATAGGTGCATTCAACAAGTTCTCTACCCCCAGAAAATCAATGTGTTCCACGATAATGATGTTTTCTTTGTACCCGACCTCTTTAGTTTGGAACATATCCTCTAGTACTTTTTTTTCTTCAACAATGTCATTGTACACAAGTTTAAGAGATGTATCTATTTGATTTTCTTCAACAACCAATACTAAATCATGTGACTTTCTTTCTTCATGCTTCTCTATTATAGCTTCTTTTGTAACTGGTTCATCCTTTTCATCGAAACTTGATGTAGTTGCCCCACATAACACCTGGTAATCAACAACAAGATCCGCAACATTCTCCACACTAACAAAGTCTTCTTCTTTAATTTCTTCCGGAAGAGTAAACGCATGAAGGGAAGAATTCAATTTCTCGTCTTGTTGAAAAGATTCAAATTCCAAAGCAAGATTGCATACATAATTAAACGAGATATATGGACTTGATTTAACCATTCGGTAAATAGGCAAATTTAATCCACGAATAAATCTTCCAATTTTTATTATTTTCATCTCCTCCAAGTCACAAATAAAGCGCCATCTATAAAATTCAGAAGTATACTTAGAAACACTCATAGTATCTTGAGAGAGGGATGTCATCTTCATTATACATTCTGATTTATAATCCAAAGAAATATATTATGCATGAAGTTTCTTCTTCAAAGATGTCCAAGTCATAATTTTTTTTTTCGGATTTAACTCTTTTTGCGTTTTGATTATCAAACCACAAGGTTGCTTCCTTTGTAAGTTTAAGCGCTGAAATCTTGAATATTTTCATCTCAGTCCAACCTGTATAAGCAGAAATCTTGTCGACTTGCGTAACCCATTCAACAAAATCTTTCGTGCTACCCAAACCTGTAAAATAACCAAGCTCTATGCCGGGATCATAGACTTCATCATTATCTTTCACCTTAATTAAAATTTTACCCAATGCATCAAACCTCGATTCTGTTGAATTAGCAAGCTTTTGAGTACGTTTATCAATCTCATCCAATTTTTCAAGTAATTTTCTGAGCAATTCATTTGTAGCAATAAGAAAAATTTGAAAAAAAAAATTGGTGAATATTACCCGTCAATTGTTTCGATTAACCATGCCGATGAACAGTACCCCCCGTGAACAGTACTCATGAATAGTAATTTTTTTGAAACCTAGATCTCCCAATAATTAAGAAATTGGAGAAAAGACCTTAGCTCTTGATACCAAATTGATGTGGATCACTCCACAGAGAAAGGAAAAACAAAAAAAGGATAAGTGTAGAAGATGATATTTCAAAAAACACGATCAATCCAGAAATGTGAACTTTGAATCTCAAATTGTTTAGATCAATCCAGAAACTAAGTAATTTGAATTTAACCTTCAAAACAATCCAGTAATTGAAGTTTAGAGAAAAGAAAACCTACTCATAGTTAATCTCAAAACACAAGTTTTATATCATCCATTATCTCCCTTAAAAAATTACATGAGAGGGGTATTTATAGGCTTAGACAATAACCCAAACCCAATAGGATTTCAGGAGAAATTCAATATCAGCTTGAATTAGCCAATATCTGAATCCTTTCAGGAAACAAATTCAAAATCCAAACCCGAATAGAAAAAAGACAAAAATCAAATCCAAATAGGAAAATAAAATCCTAAGTGCTTAAAACAAGAAAACCCCTTTCAAATGAAAGGTAAAAACTTGCAAGCAAAATTCTAATTAATAAATATATAATAATCAGCTACTTGTCCAACTTCATGCATCGCTCCTTTATTCCTTGTTGTCCAAGTATGCTTCATAACCCATGTTTGCATCCTCTCCAAATGAATATTACCACGAGCACACATAACCAAATCCAAATTAACTTATTCATTCTTTGATCCTCATCATTCTCCTCTCCTTTGAAGAAAACTCGGCCTCGAGTTCTAAAATATTTAAGAATAAGCATATAACGAGATAATTTCTCGTAGAACATGAAAGCTTTGAATTGCAATTCCATGACCAGTATCTTAGGAAGTAATCTCGAAAGAATAAGATAGTTTGTTGAGATAGGTGCATTCAACAAGATCTCTACCCCCGGAAAATCAATGTGTTCCAAGATAATGATGTTTTCCTTGTACCCGACCTCTTTAGTTTGGAACATATCCTCTAGTACTTGTTTCTCTTCAACAATGTCATGGTACACAAGTTTAAGAGATGTATTTATTTGATTTTCTTTAACAACCAATACTAAATCATGTGACTTTCTTTCTTCATGCTTCTCTATTATAGCTTCTTTTGTAACTGGTTCATCCTTTTCATCGAAACTTGATGTAGTTTCCCCACATAACACCTGGTAATCAACAACAAGATCCGCACCATTCTCCACACTAATAAAGTCTTCTTCTTTAATTTCTTCCGAAAGAGTAAACTCACGAAGGGAAGAATTCAATTTCTTGTCTTGTTGAAAAGATTCAAATTCCAAAGCAAGATTGCATGCATAATTAAACGAGATATATGGACTTGATTTAACCTTGCGGTAAATAGGCAAATTTAATCCTCAAATAAATCTTCCAATTTTTATTATTCTCGTCTCCTCAAAGTCACAAATAAAGCGCAATCTATAAAATTCAGAAGTATAATCAGAAACATTCATAGTACCTTGAGAGAGGGATGTCATCTTCATTATACATTCTAATTTATAATCCAAAGAAATATATTGTGCATGAAGTTTCTTCTTCAAAGATGTCCAAGTCATAATCTTTTTTTCGGATTTAACTCTTTTTGCGTTTTGATTATCAAACCACAAGGCTGCTTCCTTTGTAAGTTTAAGCGCTGAAATCTTGAATATTTTCATCTCAGTCCAACCTGTATAAGCAGAAATCTTGTCGACTTGTGTAACCCATTCAACAAAATCTTCCGTGCTACCCAAACCTGTAAAATAACCAAGCTCTATGCCGGGATCATAGACTTCATCATTATCTTTCACCTTAATTAAAATTTTACCCAATGCATCAAACCTCGATTCCGTTGAATTAGCAAGCTTTTGAGTACGTTTATCAATCTCATCCAATTTTTCAAGTAATTTTCTGAGCAATTCATTTGTAGCCATAAGAAAAATCTGGAAAAAAAATTGGTGAATATTACACGTCAATTGTTTCGATAAACCGTGCCGATGAACAATGCCGATGAACAGTACCCCCCGTGAACAGTACTCGTGAATAGTAATTTTTTTTGGAACCTAGATCTCCCAACAATTAAGAAATTGGAGAAAAGACCTTGGCTCTTGATACCAAATTGATGTGGATGACTCCACAGAGAAAGGAAAAACAAAAAAAAAGGATAAGAGAAGAAGAAGATATTTCAAAAGAACACGATCAATCCAGAAACGTGAACTTTGAATCTCAAATTGCTTAGATCAATCCAGAAACTAAGTAATTTGAATCTAACCTTCAAAACAATCCAGTAATTGAAGTTTAGAGAAAAGAAAACCTACTCATAGTTAATCTCAAAATATAAGTTTTATATCATCCATTATCTCCCTTAAAGGTTACATGAGAGGGGTATTTATAGGCTTAGACAATAACTCAAACCCAATAGGATTCCAGGAGAAATTCATTATCAGCTTGTATTAGCCAATATCTGAATTCTTTCAGGAAACAAATTCAAAATCCAAACCCGAATAGAAAAAAGACAAAAATCAAATCCAAATAGGAAAATAAAATCCCAAGTGCTTAAAATAAGAAAAACCCTTTCAAGTGAAAGGTAAAAACTTACAAGCAAAATTCTAATTAATAAATATATAATAATCAGCTACTTGTCCAACTTCGTGCATCGCTCCTTTATTCCTTGTTGTCCAAGTAAGCTTCATAACCCATGTTTGCATCCTCTCCAATTGAACATCACCACGAGCACACATAGCCAAATCCAATTTAACATATTCATTCCTTGATCCTCATCATTCTCCTCTCCTTTGAATAAAACTCGTCCTCGAGTTCTAAAATATTTAAGAATAAGCATATAACGAGATGATTTCTCCTAGAACTTGAAAGCTTTGAATTGCAATTCCATGACCAGTATCTTAGGAAGTAATCTCGAAAGAATAAGATAGATTGTTGAGATAGGTGTATTCAACAAGTTCTCAACCCCCAGAAAATCAATGTGTTCCACGATGATGATGTTTTCTTTGTACCCGACCTCTTTAGTTTAGAACATATCCTCTAGTACTTTTTTTTCTTCAACAATGTCATTGTACACAAGTTTAAGAGATGTATCTATTTGATTTTCTTCAACAACCAATACTAAATCATGTGACTTTCTTTCTTCATGCTTCTCTATTATAGCTTCTTTTGTAACTGGTTCATCCTTTTCATCGAAACTTCATGTAGTTGCCATACATAATACCTGGTAATCAACAACAAGATCCGCAACATTCTCCACACTAACAAAGTCTTCTTCTTAATTTTTTTCCGAAAGAGTAAACTCACGAAGGGAAGAATTCAATTTCTCGTCTTGTTGAAAAGATTCAAATTCCAAAGCAAGATTGCATATATAATTAAACGAGATATATGGACTTGATTTAACCTTTCGGTAAATAGGCAAATTTAATCCACGAATAAATCTTCTAATTTTTATTATTCTCGTGTCCTCCAGGTCACAAATAAAGTGCAATCTATAAAATTCAGAAGTATACTCAGAAACACTCATAGTACCTTGAGAGAAGGATGTCATCTTCATTATACATTCTAATTTATAATCCAAAGGAATATATTGTGCATGAAGTTTCTTCTTCAAAGATGTCCAAGTCATAATATTTTTTTTCGGATTCAACTCTTTTTGCGTTTTGATTATCAAACCACAAGGCTGCTTCATTTGTAAGTTTAAGCGCTGAAATCTTGAATATTTTCATCTCATTCCAACCTGTATAAGCAGAAATCTTGTCGACTTATGTAACCCATCCAACAAAATCTTCCGTGCTACCCAAACCTGTAAAATAACCAAGCTCTATGCCGGGATCATAGACTTTATCATTATCTTTCACCTTAATTAAAATTTTACCCAATGCATCAAACCTCGATTCCGTTGAATTAGCAAGCTTTTGAGTACGTTTATCAATCTCATCCAATTTTTCAAGTAATTTTCTGAGCAATTCATTTGTAGCCATAAGAAAAATCTGAAAAAAAAATTTGGTTAATATTACCCGTCAACTGTTTCGATTAACCGTGCCGATGAACAGTACCCCCCGTGAACAGTACTCGTGAATAGTAATTTTTTTGAAACCTAGATCTCCCAATAATTAAGAAATTGGAGAAAAGACCTTAGCTCTTGATACCAAATTGATGTGGATCACTCCACAGAGAAAGGAAAAACAAAAAAAGGATAAGTGTAGAAGATGATATTTCAAAAAACACGATCAATCCAGAAATGTGAACTTTGAATCTCAAATTGCTTAGATCAATCCAGAAACTAAGTAATTTGAATTTAACCTTCAAAACAATCCAGTAATTGAAGTTTAGAGAAAAGAAAACCTACTCATAGTTAATCTCAAAACACAAGTTTTATATCATCCATTATCTCCCTTAAAAAATTACATGAGAGGGGTATTTATAGGCTTAGACAATAACCCAAACCCAATAGGATTTCAGGAGAAATTCAATATCAGCTTGAATTAGCCAATATCTGAATCCTTTCAGGAAACAAATTCAAAATCCAAACCCGAATAGAAAAAAGACAAAAATCAAATCTAAATAGGAAAATAAAATTATAAGTGCTTAAAAACAAGAAAAACCTTTTCAAGTGAAAGGTAAAAACTTGCAAGCAAAATTCTAATTAATAAATATATAATATTTAGCTACTTGTCCAACTTCATGCATCGCTCCTTTATTCCTTGTTGTCCAAGTAAGCTTCATAACCCATGTTTGCATCCTCTCCAATTGAACATTACCACGAGCACACATAACCAAATCCAAATTAACATATTCATTCCTTGATCCTCATCATGCTCAGTATGCACTTCGTGCACTTGCTCGTTCAGGAATGAAAATTGGTCGCATTGGTAATTCTTTTTTCCGGATTAGCTTATGAACTTGGAAATGAGTAGACTATAGCCATGTAAGGAGTTGATAATTAACTTTCTATTTGCCTTTTTTCAGAGGATGTTACTCCAATCCCCACTGATAGCACTCGCAGAAATGGTGGTCGAAGAGGAAGGAGGCTGCGAGTTCTGGTACAGCAGCACATAGCAAGTTGCTTTTGCTTTTAGTACTTAAAAATTACTATAGTATGAGTTGGCTAATGGAATGCTTGTATATTATTTGAAATGCATGCATAGTATGGTATGAGTAATATTTTGGTATTAGACTTATAATTTGGATGAGTACCTTTATGTTTCTGTTTGGATGTTTTTTGTTGGGATGTTGCATTCTTTTGGTTCCCTGTGGCTGTAAATAGTACCAGGATGGCATGCAATTTACAGAATATTAACATCACAATGGTACATGTAAAACGATGTAAAAAATGTACAAAAGACATCATACAAAATAATATTAAACGAAAAAGAACTAAAAAACCGATGTGAAATAGTCATTTGACATCGGTTCTGAAAAAAAACTCAACGTATTTTAAGTCAAATAACATCGGTTAGAGAAATTGGCTGATGTTAAACAAAAAGATTTAACATCGGTTTCGTGAAGAACACCCATGTCTTATCCATCATTTCACATCGGGGGGCTAATTTTACCGATCTCTGATCAAACATTTCACATCGGGCAACTAATCTAACCGATGTTTGATCTAGTATTTCACATCGGTTTGTTCGAAAGAATTTTAATAAATGGTTTTTAGAGCTTGTAGGTTTCATGTTTTAATGGATAAATACCTCATAATATACTCATATTCACCTAGAAATGCTGTAATATAAGTTGAAATTTGTTTCAAAGACATCACATTTAATCTTAAAACTGATGTATAGCACTGTAATAGACATCGGTTGTTAACCGATGTCAAAGACTGATGACATTTAACATCACACGTGAAGACATCTGTTCAGATTTTTTTTAACATCGGTTCTGAACCGATGTCTGATCCCATATTTCTAGTAGTCCAAGTATGTCATATGATATGACATAGTAAAGAAAAATGCTTTTGTGTGCATGGATATCCTGCTTGGCATAGGCTTCATGGTAAACCAAAACTAAGGCCAAAGCCTCAGATCAAAACTGCTCATGCCTATAGTATTGTTGTTGAGTCCAGTAATCAAACTTCTGCAGTCAAAAATGTTGAATCTGTAGGCTTTACAACAGCTCAATGTTAGCAATTAATGACTATGATTCAAAGTGGATTTAAAGAATTCACTGCTATCAACAGTGCCGATTCTGTTTCACATACTTCTTGGAACATTGTTGGATCTTCCGCTAATCATCTAGATGGTAATATCATTCACTTTATTTGTCATACTAATAACAAGCATACTTTAAGTGCTGACAAATGGATTCTAGATTTAGGAACCACTAACCATATCACTTCTCATTTTGAGTTACTCACTGATGTACATGCAATTACCTATGTGCGACACATACCTAATGGTTGTCACACTCCTGTCACTCATGTAGGCACTGTCCAACTTTACACAAATATTTCTTAACTGATGTCCTATATGTGCCTACTTTCACCTACAATTTGTTATCTATTCCTAAAGTCACATCCACAAACTCATGTGCTGTATTTTTTAACTCAAATGCCTGTTATAGACATGACCATATCTTGAAGAAAACCATAGAGATTGGTGAACTTCAAGAGGGCCATTTTTCATAATCCAGTTGTCAGTCACGAAAGCTTGCCAATCATTCCTCCTTCAAAAAGTCAGACATTGTGTAATTCTGTTACTTATCATTCTGTAACAAATTCATTGTTGTGGCATGCTCGTGTAGGGCACCCATCCGTTTCATCTATGAAGTTTTTACCCAACTCAATGTATCGTAATTCTGTTATATTTAGTACTCGTGAAACTTGTTGTTAGGTCACACAACACTATAGAAGGGGGTTGAATATAGTGTTTATACAATCAAATCGATTTCAACACAAGTATGTAACAAAGATCAAGTATATTCAAATAAACTCTGTTACAATAGAACTGTTGTTCTCTCTCAGTGATGAACAATATCACTAAGAGCTGCTAGGTTACAATGTATAATCTTCTCGTTAATGATAACACATATAGTGTAAACCCTAAGATGTGTTTAGATAGTACACAGTTACAAGATATCTTCTAATTGATATGGAATATAATTATGTCTCCTAAAATATATCAATCAGATATCTTCTACAAGTCTTCTAGTCCTCTAACTCTTCATGCATATCTTCTTTTATTTTAGTCCAGATCTTCTCCTGTAAATCAGCCGTATTCCTTATCTGAAGTCTTCCCGCACTTAAGTCCTGATATGTATCTTCTGACGCCTTAAGTTCTGATATTAAGTTATGACTTCAGTAAGTTCTGATTTCCAGTAAGTCCTGATAAGTCCTGTTGTTAAGTTCTGAAAACTAAACACAAATCAGATTAGACATGACATCTCAAATATATCTAACACTTGTCATTTGGCTAAGAAACAAAGATTGCAATTTTCTGATAGTGTTTCTGTCAGTTCTACCTTAATCAAAATTATACATGTTGATGTTTAGGGACAATTTAGTTTTATGACCCATGGAAATGGCAATTACTTCTTGACAATTGTTGAGAATAAGTCTAGAGCAACTTGGGTTTTCTTATTTTCAAATAAAACTCAGATCTCTGTTCTGTTAATAAACTACATAACTTACGTTCATAAATATTTTAATTGTCATATTAAACACCTTCGTTCTGATAATGGCACAGAATTCTTGAGCACCCATTTTTAATCTTATCTTGCTGATCTTGGTATTATTCATCAGCTTAGTTGTACATAAACTCCACAGCAAAATAGTGTTGTGGAACTTAAACATAAAACTTTGCTTAACACAGCTAGGGCCTTGCATGTTCAAGCATCTTTCCCTATCTCATTTTGAGGTAACGGTATACTTACAACCACTTACTTATTAAATCGAACCCCTGTTCAAAGCCTTCAAGGTATGTCTCCCTATTATATTCTTTTTCCGAATCACACAACCATTTGACAATTTGAAGACTTTTGGGTGTTTATGCTTTGCTACTGATACTACTCCTCGTAAGGATAAATTCAGTAATAGATCAATTAAATGCGTGTTTCTTGGCTACCCATTCTCTCAAAAAACATATCGAGTTATGGATATTCAAACCAAACGGGTATTTATTTCTGGAGATGTATTGTTTAATGGACATATATTTCCTTTTAAGAAAATTTATGTGTCATATCCTGCCCCTCACCTCTTTAATCCCGATGTTACTGATTTTATTGATCCTCTATCCGATGGTTCTGTTCCTGATCACATCATTAATTCTCCACCCCTCGACACATCAAGTTTTCCTGTATCATCAACCATATCCCTTGTGCCATCTACTTCTGATCATGTCCTCACTATGGATACCCCAGTACCTGTCATACAACCCGCACGACAAAGTACAAGGCTCAAAGCTATACCAACAAAATTTAAGCATTATGTTGGCTTACCCAGTGTATTGAGTTCATCAGTTATTCAGGTACATCACTTTTCTAAGTTTACTTCTGCACATCAAGTGTTTATTAGTAATGTCACTTTTGTTCCTGAACATACTTCCTACAAAATTGCATGTCAATACCCTGTCTGGTGTGAAGCCATGATTGCTGAACTTATCGTTCTTGAAGCTAGTAAAACCTGGATTATTTTTCCACTTCCCCCGACAAGAATATTGTGAGCTATAAGTGGCTATATAAGGTTAAATTTAATCAAGATGGCACTGTGTAACAATACAAAGCTCGGATGGTTGCTCGGGGTTTTACTCAAACATAGGGTCTCGACTACTTTAAGACTTTTGCACCGATTGCAAAAAATGTCTACAGTTCGTGTTCTTCTTTCATTGGCTGCTGTTAATAATTGGTATGTTACATATATGGACGTGAATAATGCATTTCTATATGGTGATTTGGAGGAGGAGGTATATATGTCCATTTCTCAATGTTATTGTTTGCCTTCTGAATTTGCTTTCTAGTCTTCTCAAATTGCACTTGTTTGTAGACTGGTTAAGTTTTTATATTGGTTGAAGAAGTCCCCTCGAAAATTTTTATCAAGTTCAAATATGTATTACTCCCGTATGGATTCAAACACACCACCTCATATAATAGCTTGTTCATATTAGCTTCCTTCAGTTTTTTGGCAGTCCTTGTTTATGTTGACGACATTCTGGTGGTTGGTAATGATCAACATACAATTTCTCTGTTCAAGACTCATTTGGCCAGTCATTTCAAACTGAAAGATCTGGGTCCAATTAAGTATTTCCTTGGCATTGAAGCTGCTCGTTCAGATAAGGGCATTTATCTTAATCAACATAAATATACTCTTGACATTATAAAGGATGTTGGTTTCGGACAGGCCAGGCTTGCTACTGTTTCCATTGAGAAAAATCATACATTGTTGAGTAATACTACTTCACCATTTCTATTTAATACTAGCCCTTATCGTAGGCTAGTTGGTCGTTTTATTACGTAACAATTACTCGTCCAGATCTCTCTTATGCAGTTCATAATCTATCTCAATTTATGTCCTCTCCTCGACAATGTCATTTGGATGCAGCCTTTCGCGTAGTTCGCTATCTCAATCACACTATGGGACACAGACTTCTTCTTTCGGCTTATAGTCCTCTTCAACTCACAGCTTATGCAGATGTTGTTTGGGGAGGTTGTCCTCTTTCACGCCAATCTCTCACTGGATATTGTGTTATCATGGGGTCTTCCTTACTGTCATGGAAATCAAAAAAAGCAAACAATAGTGTCTCTATCCTCTACCGAAGGCGAGTATATGGCTTTAGCTGATGTCTGTTGTGAGATTACCTGGTTATTAAATTTATTCCAGGAATTGGGGTATTTAACTATGCCGCATGTTCGTTTATTTTGTGATAATCGTTCTGCCATGTACATTGTTATCAATCTCGTATTTCACGAATGAACTAAATATATCGAGATTGATTGTCATCTCATTCGTGAAATTTTTTAAAAGGGACTCATCACTACTGCTTACATTGTGTCCCAGGAACAGCCAGCTGATCTTTTTACTAAGGCCATTCCCCCTTTTTCCATGTCTCATTTGTTGTCCAAGCTTGATGTGCTCAATCTCTTCCCACACGCAAAGGGGGGATGATAAGAATATTCCTGCAAGTCAACCTCCTTAGTCAATATAGCTAAACATTCTATTATTCTTCTAGAAGAAAAGTTAGTTAGTACAGTTGTTATATTTTGATATATAGGCTGCTTTGTAGTCTTAGAGCATCTCCAATGCATTACACTATTTTAATATTCATCTCCAACCCACATACACTAAATCTTACATCATTCTTGTACTATATAGGTTATTTTATTACTAGAATATAAAATAAAGTATAAAAGTAATAAAGTTAGTGTTGACGGAGGAATTTGGTATCAACAAAGTTTGAGGTTCGTCGCCGCAATCAAGATCTACGATGGTGGTTCTTCGCCCGAAAAGTGAGCGGAGTGTGGTGGTTATGATAAATTGGGGGTTGAGATTGCTTAGGGTTGGTGGTGTCTCCTCATGGCTCTCGCTTCCGACCCCTTACAATTTGCCTACGTATCCCTATTTATAGGGAATCAAGCCCACGTAGTTCTTGGGGAACAAGAAATCTAATGGGCTTAGACTTCTTAATCATAGGCTCGATCCAGAATCCATCTTCCGCTAGCTTTAGGAATGTCCAACTATGAGGCCCAACCGCGAAGGCCCAAGGCTCATTTGTAATCTCAATACTTCACGGATAATGCATCTCCCTACGCAAGGATAACATTCTGCTACAGCTATCTCTCTTGAATTACGAACGCAGGTATAGCCACGGTTCACCCCAAATGCCAGACGCGTCCCTGTCCCTCGAATGAGGATAACCCACCAGATAGCAGGACAAGTGATCCCAAGCTCTTGGGTGCAAAGTGCAGGATGACTCTAAAGTTCTCCAACGAGGACACCCGTTGAATACAAGAACAGAGTTCCCAAAGTACACACTAAAGTTAACCCTGCATCCCCAACGAGGACACCCATTGAAATAGGAGGAGGCCTTCAATCATCAGACATACCCGTGGAGGCCTTCTAGCTTTTCACGGACATCCCCCTCCTTGACCGTCTCAAGGAGGGAATTCTTTAAAGAGTACCTGTAACAAATATGTTAGTAAAAATAACTCTCCATTGTTCATTTCCATGCATGTTTTGTCCTGAGCTCATCTTTGAGAATGCATTTACCACACAGAGGGCGCGTCCTGACCTTCATGAAACTTGCATTGTTTTTTTTAACAACTACTTCTCACAATATTCCATAGAGACAGGACGCTTCCTAAGCCTCTGTGTAATATCCGGGATATATCATGTAATTATTTTTGCTTAATATATGTGTTCAGTATCTATTATGTGAACTAATTGTTAAGTGTTAAATACGTTTGGATGTTTGAAAATATTATTAATTGAGTATTTTAATTTTTATATGTCCAAAATAAAATATAGATAATTGTCATATCTTCCTAATTATTTTTATATTGATTTATGGATTTATAAGGATCATAAGAAATTTATAAAATCTTTTTCCGAGTATTTAAAATCTATTTTATAAAATCGGGAACCAACCGACGTCATCCGTTGTTACATTTTGGAACCCGAAACTCTTCCGAGAACTCCTTCCTAACCTAATTGTAATATTCTGAGCATATTCCATGTTTCGACTTTTTCGATCCGGCGTACGGTTTGTCCTGCGCGGGTCCGGTGCAACATTTTTGATACAATATTCGTTTCGATAAATCAATAAAACTAGTATTTTCGATAAACGGGAGCTTTTTATTAAACTATCCCAATTATCACCTCGTAATACGTGTAACCAGGCGCTGAGACCAAGACCGCAGTACAAATTGTACTGATCTTGATAACTGTCCCGAAAACCGATACCGTTTGGATCAGTTTTTACAAATAAACGTACCATTTTATATCCGGAATGATCCAACGGGATACTAATTTTCCGTAAATATAAATAGCCTTTTACCGTATTTTATTTCGTATCAAAATCATTTGCAGACAGATAATTATATAATTTTCCAGAGAAAAATCTTATATTCATATAATCTTCCAAAAATCAAACCAACTTTTGGAGGTGTTATTGATCTTTGTTTGGAAAGCTCGAGTAACCGATTTGAAGGTCTTGAAAAGCTCTATCAGATTCCGTGATCCATACACCTGCAGAAATCAAGGTTTATTTTATATATTTTTATTTATTTTCGAATTAATTTTACTAAAAATATGAATTTTTGTTCAGATGATTGTTTGTATGATTTGATGATTGCATGTTGTAGAGCTTGTTTTCGTGATGAATTTGATATATTATACGTCTGATTTGAAGTTCAAAAACATGTTCAAAATTGAGTTTGATTTTCGAATTATGAAATTAGGGTTTATAACCCGTATGAATGTTCTTAATTGAAATTTGGGGGTTTCTTATTTTGGGATAAATAGATGTTGTGGTATAGTGAGTTGTGTTCTCTGTGAAATTTGCAATCCAGTCGTACAAGTTTCACAAATCAACGAGGTCTGTAGAGAAGGGAGTTGTCCTTTGAAGTTTACGTCGAGTTCGCCGGAAACCGACGAACTTCTCGGCTATTTTCCGGCCTATCCAGGGGTTGTCTGTGTGATTAAAGAGTATGGTTAGATTCCTGGTAAATTTTAGATGTAATATGGAGTTTGTGGTGATGGGAGGATGCCGAAGTCGAGTTCTCCGGCGAACCCCGACTGTTTTCCAGCGAGGGCTGGAAAAATTGCAGTTTAGTACCCTGACTTTTGAAAACGATGAAGTTCAGTCCCCGAACTTTTCAGAGTTTGCAAAAGTTGGATTCCTGTTTTAAAAATATTCAAAAATCATATTTCCTATTTATTTTTATAATAAAAAATCGTTTTAATTTCTGAAAATTCTGAAAATTATTATTTTAATTCCAAAAATTATTTTTAATTCAAAAATAAATCTGAATTAATTAGTTAATTAATTTCAGTTAATTTTTAATTGATTAATTGATCAATTAATTCGAAAATTAATTGATTAATTGATTTAATTAATTATTAATTGATTTTAATTAATTGATTTTAATTAGATTTAATTATTTAAAAATGATTTAAAAATCCCGAAAAATAGTTTCGAGCTTTAAAATATTAATCTAAATTATTTCCAAGGCTCGATTATTATTATAAAATTGTTTTGAAGCCAGAATTGGCCAACCAAACCCTATTTATTATTCCGAAATCGATCCAACGACCCGTTTTAATTCCGAAAAATGTTTTGAAAATCATTTTAAGTAACCAAAAGCCTATTTATGACCCGAGACTTCTTTATAAATGAGATATCATTGATTATGTGACGTGTTATGTGTTATATGTGACTTTTTGGTTGACTGTCGGTCTGTATATTCAATGTTTACATGTTTATTGCGTAAATTTCAATATGTTAATCGGATTTGGGTAAAACGAAGGGTAGATAGGAGTATGTATTGAATAGAATCATATGAGTTGAATATTGATAGATGCTTATGATACGTGAGCAGAAGAGGCAAGACGTAGGAAAGGGAAACAAGTAGTTGAGGAGTAAGACGATTGTGATTGGAAGCGAGTGCAGTGTAGTAAGCTAATACCAGGCAAGTGTTCTGAACTTTCTCGAGATATTATAGTGATTGATAGTCATGTTTTATATTACAAGTGCTTTGAAGCACTGAACCCTAACCATGAATCCAGCTATTGATCTTCAGCCGTAAACCTGATTCTTTCTAGACCATTGATTGTTGTATACCCAAATATGAACCACAAATATACGATACTACTCCACAAATACATACAAACTAAATACCATACATTGAATCGAATTACCTACATACTCAAACCATTGAATCTTATGCTTTGAAAGACCAAATCCTTGAAACTTGGAAATGTCATTTCCTTTGTTATCCAATTATTTCCTTACCCAGTATCCAAGCTTTGAAATTACCTTATTGATCCTTACGAAGATTGAAATCCTTTCATTATTGAACACTCAATGTTGTTAATGATTCTGTTTATTGTTTATTATTGTTTATTTTGTTATTATGTTAGAATTGGATTGTTTTTATAAAATTGTGGACCAGATTCGTGGTCAGACCATATAATGGTCAAGTTAGGCCAATGTGTGCCTTGGATCCAGTAGTTAGAGCAGTGTTGTGTGCTTTGCTCGGGGTTAGTGCGTGACTGATCAGCAGCCTAACCTTGGTTTTTCTTAAAATAAAACTATAATATCCAATTCTAAATCATAATCCATTGTTCACTTGATATTATAACCATGTTCACATGATGATCATTATTCTCAGTTTTGTCATTGTGTCTTGCTGAGCTAGTTAGCTCATTTGTGCGATGTTGTTTATATTTTTTTCTAGTTAAAAAGGAACCAATTGGTAGCGAGGATCCCCAGTCCAGCGCGAGAGCTAGGGGTACAGGTTGATCAAGTTGAGCTAGTAGGCTTCTTTTGGGATAATTTAAGTTTGTAAAAGTTTATAATAATGTTTAATACTCAGTTCTGAGTTTGAATAGTTGGGATTTGAACGGTTTGTAATATAAGTAGAGGTGTTTGACTTGTGTGCATACTTTAACCTGTTGCGATCCATGGTCGTTGGTAAGTAGGGTCACTGCATATTATTATTATTTTTATGATTGTTATAAGCAGGTTATAAATAAGGTGTGTGTGTGGACCCCAGACTTCTGACCCGGGTTTGGAGGGCGTCACACTCTGGACGCGTACTCCAACCTTCATTGCTAAAAGACCACAATTGCTAGATACCTCAATCACGGTGGACGCATCTTCTGTTCCCGGACGCGTCCTACACCAGATAGGTGCTTTCAAACCTCTTTATCACAAAATTATCATTAATAAACATTCCACAAAATGTGGGTGCGTCCTACGTTCATGGGCGCACCTTCTATCTTCCTTGTCAAATGACCGCTTTGGTAAACACTTCCACCAAAGTAGACGCGTCCTACAGACTTCGGCGCATCACTTCTTTTGCAGCGCAGTGCCGGGTTTGACTCTAATCAACCCGCGTTTGACCCGCATTGATCCAATGCCAAATTTTGGGTATAACAGTTAGTATGATATAAAATGAATAATTTTATTTTAGGTAAGAAGAACAAGGGTAATATTGAAATTAACAAAAACTCTAAAAATTTGGTGTGACACCAAATTTGGTGTAACTTTTGGTACAACACCAAATCAGTTTAAGATATAGAGTTGGGTTGGAGAAGAATTTACAATAAAATGGTGTTACAAATTTGAAGTTGGGTTGAAGATGGTCTTACACACATCAGGAAGTAATGTAATAAACAATCTTTGTTCTCCCCAATATTCATCTCTCTACTTTCTTCTTCTTCAAGCTAAAGTAATACTCCATTAATGGAGCTGGCAATATCCAACAAAAACTTATCGTACTAAATTCAAAGGCTCCAATATAAATTTCTTCTTACTTTTTGGCCAAAAAATGAGTTAAAATCTTATACATGCATTTGTTATTAGTAATTTTAAAATGTTTTTTCCTGTATGTGCCCATGGGCACATGTTAAGTTTATTAATGATAGTGGATCCTCATGCACACACAAAAATTACATCAATCAAAATAGCCTAAATTCATGAAATTTCGCGGTTAACATGTGACCATCGACATACTGATTTTAAAATTTAGAAGACATATATATCTGTATTTACTATTATATAAAATGTTAGAAGAAAATATTGACAAAGTTTGAAGAAATCAAAATGTGAGTTTTTTTCAACCAAATACTTTTTTTTAACAAAGTATAAAGTACCAAAACGAATACTCCATCTGTTCCGTTCATTTCTATATAGCTTTCTTTTTGGGACGTACAATTCAATTGTATACAATCCAAAAATAGTAAAGTTTTATAATATAAAAATTAACTACGTTCATTACTTTCTTCCACCACACCCATTTTATATATTAAATATTAATTTGTTCCATCACTCCATCAACTTTTCTTACTTCTACCACTAAATTACACTTTTTCTTAACCTCCGTGCCGAACCCCCTTATGTATACTGTCTTTGTGACAAATGCAAAAAGTTTTCATTAAATTGAATATAGTAAAGCCGGGACAAAACCCCAAATATCGATACAACAAGTTGGTAAAACAAATAACATATTAAAAATAATTAGATCATTTATTTCCTAATCGTTCAAAAGACAAAATGCCTAAAACTAAGGGTGGTGCCAGATGCAGGTTACTTTTGCCAAATACAGTTTGGTTAGATTACGTTAAAGCCCCTCGTACTCAATAAATGATTCAACCCTAATTAATGTATACATGTGTACTTTTCCTGATTACTACGTAATGTTGCTGATTGCTAAGTAGATTAATAACTAGACTTAATATTTATATAAAACAATATGTGATATTATATTTTATTAATATTTAACCTTTTATAAAATAATTCATCATGTCAATTTTTATTGAAAATATAACACATCAGATTTAAAATATTCATTGAATATCATTAATTTCTTTTATATTTAATATCGATTATTTTCATTTTTCTTATATAATATCAATTATAAAATATGATTTTTTTATAAAAATTGTACTCGAAGTATACTTATTTTAAAAAAATTAAAATATATTTTAAATTGAGATACTAATTAATTAATTATATAATTTATGTTTCTATTTTAAATACACAATAATAATATTTAAAATATACTTGTTAACTAATTTGCAAGTATTTATTTATAATCTTTTAAATAGTATTCATAAAGGTCTCAGGTGACGGAGGTGTTACCTTCTAGTGGATCAGCTGGAGCACGACCATTCTAACTAATTCACAAATATTTATTTGTACATCTCTTAAATGTATAAAGATATATTAAAAAAGTACATACACATTATTAAATTACATATTAACATTCAGGTACGTAAATATTTTCATTTCTCAATTCTAGTCAATAGAGGAACATCCCATCCATGTACAGAATCTTCATGAAATTTGAACCAAAATCTATAAATCTTCGAAACAGGACAATTATTGATCATTTGGACCTATAAATATAATCATAATATCAACACAATATGATATGAGTTAATAAATATTGAGAAACTAGTAAAGCATACATACCGAAACAAAGTGATTAGAGCTTCTTAGAAATGCTATGCAGATGAGTTTCTCCGGACTACTAATGCCTTCTGGAACATATAGTGGCAAATATGTCAAAATACCCATTTGTATCGGGTCCAAAGCAACTAAAATCACATTGTAAATAGTCACAATTACTGGACCCATTTCATCCAAAGACATCCAATACTCATATGAACAAGGACTTTCACAATGGTTAACTCTTCT
Source organism: Apium graveolens (assembly GCF_009905375.1). Taxonomy (NCBI): domain Eukaryota; kingdom Viridiplantae; phylum Streptophyta; class Magnoliopsida; order Apiales; family Apiaceae; genus Apium; species Apium graveolens. Next base: position 10,560,128 of record NC_133652.1, read on the forward strand.
TAACGTCATTCTTGCTTCATCTAAATTTGTATGCCATACTTTCATCCAATAATCCAAACGCATCTCTATGAAATCATGCAAATTTGTACGCACCCTTCTCCATTGATCTTCTGACCCATAAATCTGATGGGCTACTGATCTATACCCACAATTACCGTCAGCGGAAACATTTACATATTCATGAATATATGGAACAACAAATTTTGGAATTTCTGAAAGAATGGATTCTTCCGTTGCGGGCCCTTTGAACTTTTTACCTGATTTAGATGTAGAAGTTTTTTTGTCAACATACTCAAAGTATGAATGATCTCTTTTTGTGGAACTCCTACTTTTCGGGCGCCCCTTACTTTGTCGATCACTAAAAGGCTCTTCCACTATCACTGTCTCTGGGTGCATCATTTTTCTCCGGTTTAGATATATACATTTTCTTCACCTAAGATGAATATGTCAATCATTTTCACTCCTCACTTTTACCAATTTTTCAACTATATTTACTTTACTCATTAAAATAATAAATATTTTAGATTCATTTATAAGCTGACCAATATATATGTTATATACCTTTTTAGTTATTATGCTATTAATTAGTAATTAAATTTATTAATCAAGACTGAATACATTACATAATTTAATTAATTTACAATATACATATACATATATATATATTTTTAATTTAATGATGTATCTTAATTCTACCCGGGTGAAAAAATGGTGCCAAAACATATATGCATTTTGAAAAATTATTTTATACTTAATGGAGATTGCATAGATTACAAAAAATGCAGAAAACTAAAATTTAATATAAAAAAAAATACAACAAATGGTGTGAAAACACTACACTTATTATAAATTAGCTGAAAAAGGATAAAACAAATAGTGTGAAAACACTACTCTATCTTACATTATATGCATGTATTAATAGCTCTTTAGTATGTATATATATATTTTAAATTAGTTAAAAATTAACTACAACACATATTTATAACTAGTGACTAAAAAATGACATAAAAATAAAGTTATATATTAATTTAGCACATATTATACAAATTTTCCAAGAAAAAAAGAGTACCATCAAAAGGCATAAATTAGCTAAAAATTTAACTACAATATATATTTATAATCAATGACTAGCAAAGGATATAAATATAAAGTTATTTATTAATTTTAGCAATACTATACAAATTTTTCAAGAAAAAGATGTTACCATCAAAAGAGCATAAGTTAGTTAAAAAATATCTGGAACACATATTTACAATTAATGATTAAAAATGGACATAAAAATAAAGTTATTTATTAATTTAACACATATTATATAGATTTCTTAATAAAAAACAACAATATCATCAAAAGAGCAAAAGAATATGAAGTTTTGTGTATTAAAAAAATGGACAAAGACTTGAAAAAAAAATGGACAAAATCTTTAAGTCACCTTAGTTAAGGATGATAAAGCTCTTTTCTTGCTCGCGGTTAAATGATGGATTGAAAATGATGATGAAGCTCTGATGAAGCTCTCTTCTTACTCCCGGGTCAGATGATGGATTGAAAATGAGCATATTATACTAAGATATTTTAAAGAGAGATATAAATAAAAAAGTAAGAGTTAGTCACATATTTATAGGTGGGATAGAATATGAAAATTATATGAGATTAATTGTATAATATGTAAGATATAAGTTCATTATATTATTAAGTGCATTGTAAATATAAGTTAATATGAAAATTATATCAGATTAAATGTATTAGATTAAGTGTATTATGTGTAAAATATAAGTTTAATAGGTGTATTGTAAATATAAGTCAAAATGAAAATTATATCAGGTTAAATGTATTATGTGTAAAATATAAGTTCAATGTATTATTAGTTGTACTGTAAATACAAGTTAAATGAATTAACAGTTAAAATATTATAATATATACATGTATAAGTTCAATGTATTATTAGTTGTACTGTAAATACAAGTTAAATGAATTAACAGTTAAAATATTATAATATATACATGTAGAGTCAAGTTCTATGAAGGCCACTTATGTTCTGCAACTAAAATCTTACATAAAAACATTGCATAACGTATTAATTTGCGAATAATGTTCAACAAAGATTATTATTTTATTCAAAATCTTGAATATCATACATATACCGCATGACAAAAAGTTTTATTCTACGAAACATGTATAGTTTGCAGAATATTTGTTCAAATTGCAGAACATACACATTATACTTATTAAACTTAAACGATCTTCAACAATTTTAATGAATTAGTGATATTCATAGAACATACTTCACAAAATAATATATTTCATAGTGTTTTGTCTCCGATAAAAATGTGGTCTCCATAGAAATTTTCTCTATACATGTATACATTTCAAGTCATCCGTATATACAAAAACCTAGAAGATGATTAAGTGTCCAAGTTTTGCACAGAAAATTAGAAGGGTCATTTGAGTAATATACCGCATTTTGTACTATTGACCTTATTCTTGTCCTTATTCAGAAAGTATGAAAACTAAGTACCAGGGGCATTCCAGTCATTTAACAACATAACTATATAACCTAAAACCCTGATACACACTGGAGTCAAAAGCGAATGCTATCTTCCTTTCAGCACTGTAGAAGACTGTTGTATCTCCGCCGCATTGTTACGCCGTTAAAATCTCAATCGCAATCGCAATCTCGCCTCCACTCTCTCTCATCTCCGGCGATGGGCAAAGCCGCCAAATCGGACGCCAAGGCCTGTCCGTCGTTCGCCAAAGACGACGAATATCTCGCTTCTGTAATTCCTCGCCGAATTGCGCTTTTCGAATCAATTAAAGCTGAGCAACTCAAACATCTCGAATCTATTCGCGGCGAGGATATCAAGTATAACCTAATTTCATTATTTTGTATTTTTTTTGTTTATTTTTGCGCATTTTGTATGTTTGTGCTTGAACACGCACTCTATGTGTTTGATTGTTTGATTGACGTTGTAGGCATCATATAATACCTAATTAAACACCTCGAATCTATTTGCGGCGAAGACAACAAGTATAACCGAATTTCATCATTTTGTATATATTTGTGTTTATGACTATCATTATTCTATGTCTTGCAGTATTGTATACACATTTTGTATATTTGTGTTTGAACAAACACTCTATGTGTTATGATTGTTTAGTGGACGGCGAAAGTATCATATAAAACCTAATTATTCGTGTGTGTGAGAGAGATTGTTATGTTTGTATTGACTGAGCAACTCAAACAACCAGAATTTATCCTCTGAGAAGACATCAAGTATAACCTAATTATAGTATTTCATATGTTTTTGTGTTTATTGTTTTTTTTAAATATAATTATTCCTTATATTGCAGGATTACACATGCATTTTGTATGTTTATGCTTGAAGCCTTGAACATACACTCTATGTGTTTAATTGTTTAATCGATGGTGAAAGCATCTGTCAAACTTAATTACTCATGTGTGCATGTTTTTAATTCCTGTGTATGTATTGACTGAGCAACTCAAATGCCTTGAATTTATCAAGTAATACCTAATTTTATTATATCATATTTATTTGTGCTTATTATTATTTATAACTATAATTATTCCTTGTTTTGCAGTATTTTGCACACATTTTGTATGTTTGTGGTTATGCACGCACTCTCTGTGTTTGATTGTTTAATCGATGGTGAAAGTATCATATCAAACCTAGTTGCTTGTGTGTGTGTGTTTGATTGTTATGTGTGTATTGAATGTGAACTTGATGTATATGTGAATTGTATGTGTTTATCACACACATTTGTGTTTACTGTTACACGTGTACAACTTATGAAGCAATATCTAACTTCTCGTGTGTATGTATGTATAACTCTGAAGACTTTCCGTCAAATATCAAATGAAACATTGTTTTTCAGGTATTGTCCAAGTTAAAAGTGTAGACGGATTCACACTCTTTCTTGATTGTTGATAGATATATTTATTAATCACACACATGCAGTGTATATGTTTGTGTATACATGTACTTTATGTGCACCATCATGTATATATGTTTTGTGTCTTTATGCACACTATATTGATTGTTACATATTTATAAATCTTGCTCACATGGATATGCTCACTTTATTTGTTTGGTTGTTTACCGACGGTAACACCATTAAGAGGTTGCCCACCAAGGTTGTCAAGAGGTTGCCCACCAAGGTTGCCAAAACTTGGCAACTTCCCAAAATGGTCAAAATACATATACAAGTGCAAAAAGTGGATATCAATAATACTTCTTTTAGTTTTTGTGGTATTTAAAATTTAATTTAGGGACCACATAGGCAACTTTTGGAGGTTGCTAACTATTGGAGTAGAATGTTTCCATGTTGATATAAAATTGAGTGAAAATAAAATACTAATATATACGATGATTTGTCAAGGTTGGCAACTATTTTGACAACCCCTTATTGGAGATGCTCTAATTACTCGTGTTGATATGTGGATATGCATTTGTGTGTACATGTGTTATAGATTGATTGATTCCGTGTTAGGGTGACTTTGCCGGATGGGACGGTGAAGGCTGGGAAGAAATGGCTGTCCACCCCCTTTGATATTGCAAAGGAGATATCAAAGAGTTTGGCATCAAATTCGTTGATTTCACAAGTGAATGGAGTGCTATGGGATATGTATAGGCCACTAGAAGGTGATTGTGAGCTAAAACTATTTTCTTTTGATACTGACGAGGGTAGAGATACATTTTGGCACTCGAGTGCTCACATCTTAGGGCAGGTATAGAAACACTGTGTTATTTATTTATTGCCAAAGCTGTGTGATTTATTAATTTTGATAATTGAAGCGTTTGTTTATCGCAGTCTCTTGAGATGACTTATGGTTGCAAATTGTGTATTGGGCCCTGTACCACAAGAGGCGAGGTAAATGCTTTGCGTAATGCAATAGTTGAATTGGTTAACAGTTATTATCATAAAAAAATATATATATATATCAGTGTCATTCCCTTGTTTTGGTTACTCGACAGGATTTTGTTTATATATATTGTATATTGATGTTTATTATTTTTTAAATGCTTCTGCAGGGTTTTTATTATGATGCACATTATGGCAACATGAGCTTGAATGAAGATCATTTTGAGCAGATTGCCTTAGGGGCAAAGAAAGCTGCATCGGTATACTCATACTTATGTCATGTCTAAGCCTTGTATGATACAATGTTAGAAATTTTGCACTACTTGTATGTTGCTATATATATATATATATAGAGAGAGAGAGAGAGAGAGAGAGAGAGAGAGAGAGATGGGGAGAGAGATGGGGAGAGAGAGGGAGAGAGAGAGTCTAATAAGTAGCATTCACTCTGAGATAAATTTTTGAGTGAGGGAAACTTGAACATAAGATCTGGGATTGACAGAGTATAAGCCTTCACCACAATGTTATCCCATTTCCGTCTGATTTGTATAATTAATTTGGCAAGAGTATTATTAACTTCATCAAGCACTAGTCGTGTACGCTCAGGGCCAGTTTTAGTTTGTGATGAGCAAGTTTGGCTTTAGAATACACTACAGTAAAAGGTTCTAAACTTTTTAAAATTCTTTGCCAGTGAGTTTATAGTCCTGTTGTGATAAGCAAATTAGTTTTTTTAACATGCTAAATAGGCTTCTGTGCCCCTAATTGTGATATACTCTGAAATCTTGGGTAGGCTTTTACGTGCATCCTCTCGTCTAAAACACTTGAAAAATGGTATTCATTTAATCTAGGACTGCAGAATTATATATGATTGCTGAAGTTTGAAATTTTAGAATCAATTTTTCCTTTTCTGGCTCTTATGCTAACATGTATACAACATAGCCCTCAAGCACTATGTATCTTTTGTATCTTTTTCATAGTTCAGATAGTAGAGAACTTTTATACTTACCTGTATACTGGATATGCTGGAAACATGCGAATACGTTAAATTTTTTGGTTAACTTCAATAATTTTGGTTTGATATTTTACTTTGCGAATCAGTATCCTTTTGTACTTCCAGAAACGTATTGAAGCTTTAGTTATTGATTTGAATGCTTGAGAGATATGTAATGCATATATATTACAGTTTTCCTAGATTTATGATTTCTATGTACTCCCTAAGTTTTCTGGTGCCTTGTTAGCTCTTTCATTTTTTTCCTAATAAACTGAGAAATGATCCCTTTTAGTGATGTTTTACCTTGTTACTTGGTGTTATCCACAGGAGAAGCAGCCTTTTGAGCGAATCGAAGTTTCAAGGAAGCAGGCGCTTGATATGTTTTCTGAAAATAAATTTAAGGTTAGTATTACACAATCTAAATCATCTTAATTGTTTGTTATATGCATGATTTTGATTCTCTTAAGATGTACACATTTTTGTACCAGGTCGAAATTATCAATGATCTTCCTGAGGATAAAACCATCACTGTATACAGATGTGGCCCTTTAGTTGATTTGTGTCGTGGACCCCATATACCTAATACATCTTACGTCAAAGCATTTGCCTGTTTGAAGGTGATACTCTTTGTGTGATACTTGATACTAGCTACATGATAGTTTATTTTTGTATTTATGTATTGTAAATTTTCAGGCCTCATCAGCCTATTGGCGGGGTAACAAAGATCGGGAGAGCTTACAAAGAGTTTATGGGATATCTTATCCTGACCAAAAGCGCTTGAAGGTTCCTTTTTGCCTACTCTTGTATTTTACCCGAGTTAACTAAGTATTTTATCCATTTTGTATTGTCCTATGCACATTACTGTATTGTGTTGCTAACTATTAAAATCCTTTAGTTGTAGTTGGGTTATTGTATTGGTATAAACTTAATTTAAGATAACTAGCTCAAAGAAAATGAAAATTAAGTTTAAATCTTAATCTTAAGAAAGATCGGCGTCGAAGGGAAAAGAAATTATATACGGAAAGGTATGAAGATAAAAGGCTACTTTGATTTTTGTTATTATGTTTTTTTAACCTTTTGGGGTTAAATAATTGTAATTGTACTAAAGCATCAACCTAATAGGTAATTTTCTTATCATCTAATTATAATTTTGGAACATAGTTTGTCGGTTTTTACTTGATTTTGAACTGTTTGTGTTAGTTACTCTACATGTCTGTTATGATAAATCTTTTGTAGGAATACATATCCCTTCTGGAAGAAGCTAAGAAATATGATCATAGAGAATTGGGTAAAAAGCAGGAGCTTTTTTTCTTTCACCCACTAAGGTAGTACTGCTAATAAAATTAATTTTTTATTGATGCATTTAGGTTAAATCGGTCATAATATATTTGTTTTTGTGTAATTTTTAGCCCAGGAAGCTGTTTCTTCCTGCCGCGCGGTGCCCGAATCTGCAATAAGTTGCTGGAGTTCCTAAAGTCTCAGTATTGGAAAAGAGGATATGAGGAAGTTAGTGTTTTATACGCGAGCGCGACATTGCAATGCAGATTCATTTTTCTTTTCGTTTGCAGTTTTAATATCTAAGTTCCTGGTTCTTGGTAGGTTTGGACTCCTAATATGTACAATATGCAACTGTGGGAGACCTCTGGTCATGCCGCAAATTACAAGGAGAACATGTTTGTGTTCAAGGTCAGATCTTGTTTGTCAAACCATGCATTTGAATTGCAATTACAAGTTGAGACCATGTTACAATTAAATTTCTAAAGCAAACATGGATGCCCTGAAAATATTGACAAGTACCGGATGCCCTCCCAAAATATTATTCTGTGCTCCTAAAAAAAGTCATATTGAATGCTGCAGGTCGATGATCAAGAGTTTGGGCTCAAGCCAATGAATTGCCCAGGACACTGTCTCATATTTGATAATAGAGTTCGTTCATACAGGGGTGCGTTTTGTAGCATGCACATTACCCACTCTCTCACTCTCTCTCCCCTCTCCCTCCCTCTCTCTTAATTTTTTTTCTGAATTTGAGACTGGCATTGCCCTATGTATTTCATTAGTATTTATCTAATTATGAGTTGTTTCATGATTGCATCCATGTTTGTTATTTGACCTGATCTGTTTTCAATTTTCATGATTGCATCCATTTTTGTTATTTGACCTGATCTCCAAGGCTTTACAGCTTCGAGTCTTCGACTATATGGTTCCCGTAACTGTCTTTATGTATGGTACAAATGTCTTTAACTTTTACCTTTTATCTCTGTATCTTATAATTATGTGCATATGTTTCTTGTTTTTCCTCTTGAAACATCTACATGTCATGATTTTGTTCGAAACACTGTCCAGCTTTATCTCTATTTCGCATCATACTTTTCCTTTATGCTTTAATTTTGATCATTAATATCAACCCTGGATTGCCCACTTTTTTGTGCCACACTGCAGAGCTTCCTCTTCGTCTGGCTGATTTTGGAGTTCTCCATAGAAATGAGGCCAGTGGCGCCCTTACTGGACTGACTCGCGTGAGGAGATTCCAGCAGGTATATTGTTGGCTAGCAGTATTAGGCATTGCCCTATACCGTATAAAACAGCAGACTACACCATATATAACAACCAAAACCGTTTTTGTCGGCGGTTTTAAAAAAACCGACCTGTTCAGTCCGGCATCAGTTTGAGTCGTTTGACCATCAGCCAAGCAGCCATAATGTATCTATATGTGCACAATACAATATATTATAGTGTATTATAAATTATTAATCTCTCTCTCTCTCTCTATATATATATATAAATAAATAAATAATAAAAAAAAAATATATATATATATATAGCGTAGCAATCTAGAAAAAACTCCATTATATAGAGTTTCATGGAAAACCATTATATAAATATATATATTATACACATATTTATTTCATTTTTCATCATATATAGTTAAAAAGTTAATTTTTAAATAAAAAAACGAAGTTGCACAATATTTTATTTACAAAATCATTAATTAATGAAATAGTTCAATTTGGTTCTGTAGTAGATTGACACTTATCCAAAATTATTCTATAGTAGAATCAAATTTAAAATATATTTATTTCAAATTTTAAGGCTTAACTTTTTATAATATTAAAATATAATTATTATTCTACATTAGTATCGAATTTTATATTTTTTGAAATAAAATTTTATAATTTGTGATGAGATTCTATAATGGTTCAAGGGTTCACGGACCTTTATATAAGTGGATTCTCTTACTTCAGTACAAACTAAATTAAAATATAAACTACAAACCTCTGTAAATTACTAATTTACATACTGAAAATCATTAAATGTGAAAATAAATTATATATTAACAATGTAGCGGTGATCACTAAATTACACATATCATTGAATTACTGAGAATCATTAAATTACATTATACTGATCAGTAAATGAGTGGTGTCACCATAAGTGAATTTGTTTATAATCACTAATTATACCTTTATCAATTAGTAAATGGTCGCTGGTTTGTAGTTTGGATTTTAATTTTGGTTTGTATTTGATCACTAACTATGTATATATATGGGGTCCTGATCAAATAGAAACAAAATTAGAATAGAAACATAGAAACAAATACACACAACTTAAATACACCCTCCTACACACAACCCCACTTAATCCCCTTCATTTTAAATAGATTTTTTCTTTCATTTAGCGAATTTTTTTAAAATTTGACTTCACTGTATTTTTGTACATCCTTCAACGATCCTTATGCATACCATATGTGCCATATTCCGGTGATAAATCACTATTTATGTTTATGTTTATGGGCATCACTAAAATTTAGGGAGTTATGATATAATAGTGATTTCGGTTTAGTGATTTTGGTAAGTATAAATAGTGATTTGTCGCCGGAATATAGCAAATATGTTATGAAAATTGATTGTTTGAAGATTAAAATTATCGTGAAGTCGGATTTAAAACAAAAATTCATCTATTAACGAGAAAAATTAAATTAAAAACGGATAAAAAAATACATACATGCATATATACAAGGAGTGACATGGTGGAGTAGGAGAGGGAGGTGGATTGGATAAGATTTGTGTGGTAGAGATTCAATTGAAGTTAAAGAATTAATGGTTGTGATTAGTTTCTAGTTTTTAGAATAAGTTTTGTTTCTATTTGATCATCTCCATATATGTATGTATATCCTTTCATAAGCTCCCTTTGTAGCATGTTGCCGTTGCTTTTGAATTTGTATTCTAATTGTATTATACTATATACATACATTGTTGTAAAAATCGGTAATCGGACCTAATCGGTTGAGGTACCGATTAGAGATCATTAATCAGTTGTATTAAAATATTAATATAAAAATATTTATGTGATTAAATAAATTTGTACATATATGTTCAAACCATACTTAAATTCATATTATCTTCAAATATTAAAACATACCACTATTTTTCATGCAACTCACGAATTACTTGCCCAATTTTAAATTACAACAATGAAACTTCTCTTTTTAATCTATTGTCGTGTGTATTCATCCCGATCTGCTCCGGTAATGGTTCTTCAGTCTTCTTTTTCAAAGAATAGAAGTGTTGTCAGAAGCCTTGCCAGAAGTCGGAGATCAAGTGCTTGTTTAAGCCGGAGGAGTCGGAAACAATCCGATTTTGCTAACTTTGACCCGATTTATGACTATGTCACTATGTTGACCCGATTTCACTCGAAAAGCATTTTTTGGTCGATTTCATTAAATCAAATTGGTCGTATGCCGCATAACGATTAAACGGCGAAATCACCGAATTTTTCAACACTGTATACATATAGTGTGTCACATTTGTTTTCTAATACCGTTGATATGAGAAAATGTGAATTTTATGTACTTGAGTTTGCGTATGGAAATTATATTTTTGTTGACTTTGATTATATTTAAAATCTAAATGTAACTGTTTAAAAATTTGAGCTAAAACAAACGAAACCGAATCCTAAACCGGTGTACAGCGTGGTTTGCAAATTAGGGAATCTATTATACGTGGTTTCGTTTTACATTTTGACCACTTAACAAGTTATGCATAGCTTTTAGATACTTCATGATCCTGTATGAATTCGTTGTGTCTTTTTTATTTCTTAATAAATCCCTTGATTTTTAATTATCCGTCCTTTCTATTCTTTTCGCTTTTGCCACTTTGAGTAAACTACTACAACTTTAATACAATGTTGAGACCATGTATTCTGTATAATGATATGACTGAAAGTATACTAAGGATTCATATCAAATAAATTTCTAAATTCTATGTCTTTAAATTACATGAAACCATAGTGGAGTGTTAGTTTCTCGCTATTCTTCTGACAATAGCTTTATTGTTACAGGATGATGCTCATATATTTTGCAGGGAATCCCAGGTGAAATTTATGTACTGATCTTTACCTAATTTCTTTTAGTCATCCTAATTTTGGCTTATAATTGATATCTTTTTCCAGATAAAAGAGGAAGTCAAGGGTGTTCTTGAATTCATTAAATACACCTATGGTGTATTTGGATTTACTTTTGAATTGAAGCTTTCCACGGTAAGGAGCTATTTTTTTGTTTAAAATTTGAATCCTACTGCAAGCAAATATGCTTAGTCTTAATTAACAAAAACATGAATGCGGAGTGTGATTTTGCATCCATTTTTAGCCCTTGGGTAAAAGAGAAAGGTTTACATGCATCTTAGAAAGTAGTTCAGTTAATCTTTGGTTTCTGTACAACTGGTGACCAGAAAATAGGATATTTTGTTGTCCTCTTTTCAATGCATCTACATCTGACTCGTCTCGACATTATTATATATGTACTTTGGTCAAGTATGTTTTTCAGTTCTCAGTGTATCCAACCCCATATATGTCAGTATGATAGAATATACTTGTTCTGTATGGTCTGTAGAGGGTGCACAGTAAACGAAAATAATAATTTATGTGTTTGAACTGTGCATGACTGATGCGAAGGTGTTGTAGTGGTTGGTTAATTTGTGTAGACATTATTAGTAATATTTGTTAAATATAACTATATATATGTGTGTGTGTGTGTATATGTATGTACATATATATATTTTAATATTTTAGTGTATGCCATATCCCTCGTACCCAAATCCCCATATGTTTAGATTTGCCGAATTCCCATATCCCTGCACTTTGCACCCGCATCCATGCTTCCTAGGGTATGTGCCATATAGCTACTACATCTGCCAACAAAAGCATTTTGGAATTTTCCTGTCTGGTGAGCGCAGATGTAGTGTTGTTAGACTGCAGAGGAACCAAAACTTTGTTTGCTTTTATTAAGTTTTTTGAAGATACTTAACTTTATCTGTTGTATCCGGAACTCTTGTATTACAGAGGCCAGAAAAGTATCTTGGCGATATAGAAACTTGGGAACATGCTGAAGCTTCCCTTAGTGAAGCATTGAACGAGTTCGGTGAAGATTGGAAGGTAAGGACTTGTCTTTCTATGTTTTAGTAACTGCACTTTCTCATCATGGTAGACGTCATTCATTTGATGCTCTAGTTTCTTGGCTTTTAAATTTGTAAATTTTAGTGTAGCTCGGTTATAATTTAAAATGTTAAATTTTGATGTTTAGCATGAAATTATTCGGTTCAGAATGTCGCATAGCCATGACTTCTGAAGGTTGTTTGGAGTCCAATCTTATTTTAATGTAGTGTGTAGTATATAGGATGATTTTCTTTTGGAGAGAAATGTCTTGAAGTACCTTAAATTCATTTTTAAGTTCCAAGTTTTAACAATAACAGCCTTAGCTGGTCCTTTACATACTCCTGCATTGTTGAAATAATGAATACGATTGTTTTCTAGTTTGCTTTTATCAATCATAAGTGGTTTAGGCGGAGTAGTTGTTGGCAATCAGTTCTGTTTTAAACTTGCCTATGTAGTAGAGCTGTCAACACGTTCTGAATATAATGGACATTGGGTTTTTAGCAAATATCAAGAAGCCTCCAGTGGTATCTGCTAGACTCTGTGCGTATGGAGTATGGACCCGTGCATTGCAGTATCTTAAACATCATATTCATTTGCACACCAATCACAAAGATGCGTGTTTTCATAAATATGCATCCACCTGGTTCATGAGTTTTGGACTATTTTATGATTTTTCGGTGTAATTCACAAGGTGGAAAGAGTAGTCATGGCCAGCATCAGTTTATCTTAATTCATGACTAATTTTTTCTGGTTTGTATTATTTCTATTTCTCTTTTCGCTGTATACCCGCATGTAACTTTAAAAACATCGTGTATCAGATTGATGAAGGGGATGGGGCATTTTATGGGCCAAAGATTGATATTAGTGTTTCTGATGCCATGAAAAGAAAGTTCCAGTGCGCTACCTTACAGGTAGTTATACATTATTTTATGCAAAACTTACTCTGTCTTGGTCTTTGTCTAATTGAATAATTGTATAATCTGTACTTCTTACAGCTCGATTTTCAACTTCCTTCTCGTTTCAACTTGTCGTACTCGGCTGAGGATGAAAGCAAGAGGGAGAGACCTGTAATGATACACAGGGCTATTCTTGGGTCTGTTGAACGTATGTTTGCCATACTGCTTGAGCATTACAAGGGAAAATGGCCTTTGTGGCTTAGTCCACGTCAAGCAATTGTTGTTTCAGTGTCAGAAAAATCACAAGCGTATGCTTTAAAGGTTTGTTCACCTGATTCTGCTTTTGTTTTTATTGGTTGACCAACTATTATTTTGTGTCATGTTTAATACAGACATGTGATTAATTTGTGTTATTAAGTTGACTTGAAGTAGCTTAAAGTCTCTTTTTATTATAATTTAGGTGACAAGGACAAATGTTTCTCCTTATACTTGTGTGATAAACAGCTGTCTTTAATAGTTCATCGTATACCAAGGTTTATTTATATATAGTTATACTGCTTCAACAACTTGATAAGAGTTGCACTTATTGAATTGAGTTGCATGTCCCAAACTCTTCCAACAGAAATGGTACAGACTGAATAACTTCTTGCTTGCTACTTTTATTGTTATGATCTAATTAAAAACTGGAACGTTCATTAGTCTTCCTGATATCTCTTGACAGAATTTTGATAGAAATCATTTTTTATCTACTAATTATGTTTGATCATGTTAACAATTATTTGTTCATTGTTGAGTCTATCGTACTATCACTGATTTCTCCGCTGTAAATTTTGACAGGTGAAGGACCAGATTCATGAAGCTGGTTATTATGTTGATGTTGATGTGAGTGATAGAACAATAAACAAGAAGGTACTTTTTAATCTCCCTCCACTACTTAATTCCGGTTTGCAAATTCTATTTTAGTTCGCCACTCGCCTAAAAATTACTTCCTCTGTTGACAACAAGAGTTCCATCTGAGAGCTGACTTGGCATTTATGGTATCATGAATTAAGAAACAATCAAATGTGATGCCATTTTATTACTTAATGCATTGATTCTCTTATACCCGGGGTAAACATGAAACAAATTGTATATATATTTGTATAAATATGGAAAAGATGACCTTGTGAATTGGAGTATTGTTATTTCAGCATATGAGTTATGAAAATGGTTTCTCTATGTATTGAGTAAACATGATCATTTTCGCATAGTGTTTATAATATTTTAGTTTATATGCTAACCATTAAATTTTAATTTCCATTTTTTTTGTCCCGGGCGCTAAAGTTTTAGTTTTGATTTGTATATTTGGCTCCAGGTACGTGAAGCTCAACTTGCAAGTTACAACTACATACTGGTGGTTGGTGAGGAGGAAAGCAAAAACGGAAAGGTTATTCTTTTGCCTAACATCGTTTTATGTTTACGTATTAGTTCACATATATACTTGTTTTGTATATATATTTATTTATTATTTATTTAGTTGTCGGGGTACTAGATTGAAGGTTATCACAGACAGTTGCTTAATAGCTGATTATTATTCATTGCCTTTTAGTCGTTAATCTACTTGATTGAAGGTTGTGACAGATATCTACTTAGTCAGTTGACCTTCATAGTCTTGTCTTCTAATGACATGACAGAGATCCAGAACCATAGTTAACCATAGTTGCACCGTGCACGGATCACAGTCAATCTGATATGCGGGACGTTAGATTACAAGAATTGGGTACGACGAGTCATGAATCGTGTTCGTTGGTTGACATAAGTATCCCTTAATGTTATATATTTTCATTAAATTGTGTACTAGTAATAGAAAATATTATATTCTTTATAAAAAACAATAATTTGATATTGTTATTTTGAATTGTATTTATATTTTTTATATATAAGACAAATTTCTAAAACAACAAATATATCTTAAAAAAAAAAATTTCATACTGCCGAGTACTAATCAATAAATTAAAAAAATGGACACTACTTAAAAATGAAATTAAACCTAATAAAGTGTATTATTGATTTTGATATTAAATCTAATATATGCTAGTAAAAAGAGTATTCACCCTAATATATGATTTTATTGATTTGAAAAAATTTAGTCATTTGACTGTTGGGCATCCAACAAAAACAATTATAGTATTGAAATTTTAATATACATTTTATTATGGCTGGCAGTTCTCTTGCTTCTAAAAAACGCCACCTTCTTGTTTACGTGTAATATTATACACACATACGTATATCAATAATAAAGTAGATGTTTATACTAATAATATGTCGACAAATAATAGCAAAAACAAATTTTAATCAAATTGATCATAAAACTAGTTGCTTTTGTTTATATTTATAAAAATATAAGAGCAAATATCATTTTTATCTCTTAGTCCCTCTGTCTGGTGAAAACGTACAAATGGCTTCTTTTTGGCCAAATTTACTATTTTCATCACAATATATGTCAAACTTATTGAAAGATTTATGTATTGAATACTGATAACATAAATTGAACTATTTTTAGTTTGAATATGAAGTGCGTCAATCGAACTAAAATATTTTTTTTCCCTGGGACGGGGGGGTATAAGGTTTGTACCTTGGAGCATCTCCAATAGAGGCACCGTATGGGGCCTAGGGTTGCAAAACTTGCTAACACACTATAAATAATAATGCTTCTTTTCATTTTTCATCCATGTCATAATTGGCACCTTCTAACTCCAGTAGTAGGCATCTCATGCAAGTTCCTAGATGGTCCCCAAAAAAATAAAAAAGAAATTATGTGTAGTAGAAAAGGTATGGGCGATGTATCTGTTTTTGATGCAGGGATTTATATTTTAACCATTTAGAGGGGGTGCCGATAGTTGACAACTTTTCTTGGCACCCTTAAGACACCTTTGAAACTCCGAGAGGGAGGCACCCAAAGTGCCATGCCACATAGATTTTGGCACCCTATTGGACATGCTCCTACATATAATTGTGTATCAGCTCAAGGAACATGTTCCTCACCGCCTCTGGTTAGATAGATATGCCCCTCCTAACGTGTAACCAATAAGCACCCTGTCAATTACAAGTTACAACTACTTGCTAGTTATTGAATCCAACACGATTGTAGTCTTGACTGTGTACACAAGACAGAGTTGGCCTTTGGCACAACCAATTAGGAAAGGACAAAGTACACTAAAGTGACTGTGTATACAAGACAGAGTGGTGCTCACATAATGTCAACATGCTGAAGTGAACCTGGTGTGTGGATAAATGTTCAAGAACTCAGATTCTACATTTCTAATGTATCTTTCACATGGTTTTCTAGTTAAATGGTTTATTTCCCCTGCTCTTCTTTTATTCTTTCTATATCGAAGATTAGTTGTCCAGGATACACTAGTATGGAATTTGAATAAAATCCAAGCAGTGCACTCTGGTTCTTGTGTTTTGATTTCTTGCTTGCTTCTATCTTTGCTTTGCTTTGCTTATTCTAGGTAAGCGTACGAGTGAGAGATGATGACAAGTTCAATGAGTATGGAATAGAGGACCTCCTTACACATTTCAAGAAAGAGGTTGCTTTATTTCACTAGTGTTGCCCTTGCTGATACAAGAAATGAAGTTGAAATTGTTATTTTTGTACTTGGTTGTACATTTTAGCTCATTTCGAACACATTTCAGCTCATTTGGCATTGCCTCATAGTTTCACCATTTATCTGTAACAGAATTGACGGATTTGTGTTTTCTGTTAACGTGAAGCAATATTTCCAATTATGTTTCGTTTCTCTTTTATTATGTGGAAAAATAACTGTGTTGCCTTGGAGTGCAGAAATTTATTAAAATTCCATTTTGAAACGAAATTAGGATTAGAATACTAGTGATCATCTTTAGAATAGAACTGCATTAGGATTAACAATTAGGGCCTTAACCTTGGAACTAATTTGTATTGTCTTTCACAGAATGTGATACTTTTTTCGTAAAGCAAGTTAAACATTCTAATTTGTATTGCATGAAGAAAATTGAGTTTTTTCTTTAAGATGTTAGATATGTAATCCATCGGAAATACGTTGTGCATTATGTTCCAGAGAAAAGAATGTTGTATTCTGCAACAAACGAAAATACACAAAACATTATTTATCCGTTTAAATTTCAAATTTCTGGTGGATGCTATTCTTTTTGTAACGTGTAAAATTTGTATTAATAAAAGATCTGTGGTCGAACCGTCTATGAATGATATGTATATAAGAGAGAAAAGTAACAGATTCGATTTGAAATGGACATAAAGTTAGTTTAAAATATTTTTTCAAAAAAAAAGTTAGTTTAAAATAAATGCATAAAACGAGCACTTTTACTTCAGTGGTATTAGTTATAATTATTAGCTATATTCAATTTTTTTATTAAATTCGAATATATATTAGTTAAAATAAAATTATAATATTTAATAAATTATATTTAATGCTAATAGTAGAACATTTTTATATTTATGTCAATATTATAAAGTAAAATTTATAAAATAAAAATAGATAATAATTTAGATTGATTGAAAATATAATAACATACTTAAAAATAAATGAAAAAAAGGATTAACAAACATTACTACATATAAATAAAAATATATGATGACCAAAACATATCTTTTATATTAGAATTTTTATAATTTTAGTTAACAATAAAATAACATTTTTTTACTTAATATTACATAATATTTATTATGTTCTAAATAAAAATATAAATAGTGCATCTATACATATAATAAAATAATGATGAACATGTATAAATAATTTTTATATTATAATATTATATAATATATACATGTACACATCTACTTATCGATTAGCTTTACAAACCTATTTTCACACACCATTGACATTACATAAAAATAAAAATAGTAATACGATGAAAAAAAGAGTTATAGATACACATTTAGGGTTTGAGGAAATTAAAAAAAATAAGGGAAATGACGTGGAATTATATAGAGGACAGTAAGAGAATCAACAAATATAGAAGATCAAAACCTATAGCTATAATTTTACATAAGTGGCTACGTTGGAGTGACCAAAAATTGAGACAATAGCTAAAATAGATGGCACGTTAACAAATATACCTAACAGATGAGTGTGGTTGGAGATGCTTTAATAAAGTGGAAATCTCAAATTAATATGAGTTTGGGTATTTTGTATTATGTGTAGTTTATACATTATTAAAAATATTAATAATAAAATATATTAAATAAATTGTCCGTCTAAATGATGATGACAATTCTTATCAAATAAAATTATATTGAAAAAAATAAGATGGTCGAAAAAAGTCTCTCTAACAAAACGAGATTTCTCATAATTTTGTTTTCTTTAATTTTAAATTAATTTTTAACTTATCACACAAACACTTAATTTTCAATTTAAAATTAAAACTCACTTAAGGCTCTCAATTTTAAGCCTAAACAAACAGACTCTTGTACAAGGGATCATTTCCAGACTACTTTGTTTTTCACTATGTTATCGGTTTCACTCGAGTATCCCAACAATTAAAGAGAAGTTATGTTCATAAACACCAAGTAATCTATTAAAGCAGATTTTATTGTAGTCGGATGAAACTCTAACTTTACACAACTCCAAAAAGTAACAGAAACCAGTTAATATGTAATACTTCTCTGGTCAAGCATTTGAAGATACTATAAGAACTGAACAAGACCATAACAAGGGTACATGAACAACTGAAGACTGTGGCCATGGTTGTTACTACTTTAGTCACTGACAAGTAGTTTTATCGTGCCCAATCCACAATCAATTACAATTAAAAACTGAAATTTTAATTGTTGAGCTTAATATTCTTTTTCACCAATAAGCAACAAACTGTAGTCCTCTCAGTGCACAGTTGCGAACAACTTACATAACATGGCCCTCCCAGTGCCCCTCACATAACAATCACATAACCGAAGGAGCTCTCCTTGGCAAGTTTTGAAACCCAAAGGCAATAACTTCATTATTAAGCAGGACCACGGTTTTGCAGTCTTTTCCTTTCAAGTTCGAGCTATAAATAGAAAGATAACCAGTTAGCAATATCAGGAATAGATAGACAGACTGAAAGGGTAAATTTCTCAATATATTCCACCATCATTTAACAATAAGGATTTATCCTACCACTTTCCTCACTCGCTCATTGGCAGCAGGAGTTCCGCCAGTAACGCGTTCAGAGGTATACGGACTGCTAACACGAACCTCATTCATTACCACTATGACAGTCTTGTCCCACCGCACTGGTAGCCTGATGAAATGGTCAATAACATCAAATAAAATAAAGGAATTTAAAATTTAGGGTTTTAGAAAATCCTACATTGAGCATTTTTTACCCTACCTCTTTAGTAACAACGACACGACATGATAAAAAATGTTAGGTAAATAAGTATCATCAGATTATAGTCTACTCCAAGCCAGATTTAGATATGCAGCAAATACGTAAATCAAATTATATGAACATGTTTATTGTGGCTATAATGCTATTGCCGAAGTAGAGCACTTAAAGGTTCAGCTTTTCTAATGGCTTTGAGAAACCACAATTCTGAGCTCAAGATTATAGCTGTGATTCTTTGTATTATTCTTCCATGAAAGACCCATCAGCTAATATTTCACAACAGTAAAATCAAGAAAGCAATAAGAAATGAAATAACATGAACATGATACAAAAAATAAAATTTTGTAACAAGCATCGTTAGAGGAACCTCAACTCTAAGCTAGATATTAGACATGCAGCAAATATGCAAATCATATTTTATGAAATTGGCAATGAAAAATGTTTGTTTTGGCTACAATGTCATTGAGAGAGTAGAGCACTAAAAGGTTCAGCTTTTCTGATGGCTTTGAACAACCACGACCCTGAGCTCAAAATTATAGCTTTGATAATATATTAATCTTTATTGAAAGACCCATCGGCTAATATTTCGCAGCAATAAAAAAAAGAGATGAGAATTGAAATGGTATGCGTCTACTTACACGTGTAATGTATATTCATTGGACTATCAGATTGTTGCTTCAGTTGAGTTTCATATTGCAGTCAATAATACAATTTTGATTTATAAATTTGACTCAATTAACAACTACTGAAGACTAAATCTAAAATGGGTGATACAAATTCCTGAAAAGAGAATGCCTTCTGCATGTAATCAGCAACATAGATGTCAAAGCGGCTCCTAGAAGGAAAGGTAATAAATCATGTGCAGTCTCCACTCTCCAACCCTTCTTGAATTTAATGGGGTACACAAACTTGGCAAGAAAAGACACCTAGGTGTGACCTAAGTTTCCACGATGTGAATCAGGTGTTTAACTAAATATTAAAAATATTAATTTTATTCCTATTATATAATTTGACATGGCTTATATTGGTTTGCAAGTTATCATTTAGTAGTTTCTCATTCATAAACAGAGTTTTGAACTGGAATTCATAAAAATGGCTTTTGAATTGGAATAGAATCCTGTTCCGGTTTGCAAGTACTAAAGTTCCGAGTATAGAGTTGTAATGCAATACTTTTGATCATCATCACATCATTTTTATGCAATGTACTATATGTACAACTTTAAATTATGCCCAAAAAGCTATAACATAAACATATACCATAATCAACTAAAAGCATTCTAGATTTAACGAAAGTTAAAACTGAAGAAGCAAAGAAAGAAGGGAGTAGAATGTAGTGCATTACGTTTTCGACAAAGCATCAAATATGCTCTGAGCCTCGGGAGAGACACCAACCCCAATCCTCTCAGAATCTATCTCTGCTTGCCTGCAAAGCATTCCCCATCAAATCAATATCATCATCATATAATTGCACACAAATGTAGTGCCAATTTCTACTACAAACTATTCCAAACCACAAACTTCACTAAACATTCCAAACCATAAACTTTACTACCTTACGAGATTCACTAAATAAATTCACAAATATTATTCAGTAATAAACAACTAGAATTCACTTATTTGCATAAATATACACAAATTACATGTTAGACAATTTGATAGTATGACAATGTATGCTGAGAGATAAACAAGAGGGGCTCCCGCCTAAATTGAAACGTAACATTACATAGGAGAGGGAGAGAGAGATAGGGAGAGGGGAGAGAGAGAGAGAGAGAGAGAGAGAGAGAGGAGGGGGGAGAGAGAGAAGGGGGTGGGAGAGAGAGGGGGGGAGGAAGGGGGAGAGAGAGAGAGAAGGGGGGGGGGAGAGAAGGAGAGAGAGAGAGAGAGAGAGAGAGAGAGAGAGAGCTACCTAATAGCAGACTGTTCTTTAGAATTAAGAGTATTAAGATCAAGAAAACACTTGCTAACATCAAGAGGATCCTCATCAGCTTGACCCAAGAAAGTAACATCCTTAATAAAATTAGCCTTCAACATCCTAATATTTCTCCTACCATTACCAGATTTCAAAACCCCACCAGCACTAACAGAATCTTGAAGTACCAGAATGTTGGAAACACGATCAAAGGTAAGAACTTGACCCTCAAATTCATCACCCAATGTTGTCTTAATAGCTAATATGCAACCAACTGCTATCTCTTCTTCTCCAATTCCGACAGGCATGTTCATTGCTTCCATCTTTTTCTCCGGTCAGTGATTCTGTTCTAGGGTTTTTTTCAGATGTAAGGAATTGAGGTTGTAATATTTCTTTCAGCAAATTCTTATTTGTGTTTCTCAAAAATTTGTAATTAGAGCCCTTTGTCGTAAGGCCCATTATGTAACATGTGTACAAAAAGTTGGAATTAGGCCCAAACATAACCGGCCCTGTTTGCACAATTTCATTAAATTGATTTATTTTGATGAAATTATGGAAGTATTATATTTATTATTTTGTGATTGTAAAAATAATTCCGAGAGTTTTTTTATCTAGTAACTTGTGATTAAGATATTAAGTTATGTTCTTATGGTCATTTGACAAATCTGGATAAAAAAAATCCAAATTGTTAAAATTTCTAAGTGATTAAAATATTTGAATTTTAAATGAATAATATCGTTTGGTACATAAAATTAATAAAATTTATGAATTCTAATAATTTTTCTTTTGTTTTATTTTTTTACTTATAAATGGATTTTATTATCTGAGAAATTATTTAAATATAATAACAGTTCATTATCATTGTTATATTCTATAAGTCATAATAAATATATCTAATAATTCTATATAATTGTAATTTTTAATAATTAATATTTAAATATAAAACATAAAAACGCATTGAATATTATAAAAAAAACTGAAAATTTGTAAGACTATCCTTAAAAGTTTTTTTTTTATAATATTCAACTTCTATTATAAATAAAAGTTGTCCTACCCTAAGTGACAATTGTCATTTACTGGTTAAGAAAGAAATTTTTTGAGCCAAGTAACTATGTGAAGTGATATATGATAGGAAATGTTAGAGAAATCGAAAGAGATAATATGATATTGTTATCCCTGAAACTTCAACACCCTTGTTACTAACCTGTTATAAGTTCGAGTGAGTAAATCTAAAAACAAAATAAAATAGAGAAGATTTTTGAGGATTCCGGTGATGTCAAGAACAAGTCATTTCAAGTGTTTTTTTCATGATGATACACATCACAATATATGGGTAACATGAGCAACCGTCCCTCCCAAAAGTAACCGCCCCATTTACTATCATAATAAATGTATTAAAATACAATTAAGATTAGGTCAATGGATCAAGTTTGGATCGGATCGACCTAAATCCATATCTACATCCATTTATTTTTTTGAATTCAGATTCGGATCGGTTCCGGATTTTTATAGGTCGATCTATATCTGGATCCGTTCAAATCACAGATTTCAGATCAGATATCTGCTCCATTTATGTATATATATGTTTTAACTTAAATTATTACAATATCTATCTAAAATTGACAATTCCGAAAAATATTAAAATACAAGTAAAAAACAAAAAAGTCCAAAGATAAATTACGAATTAAAATTCGCTTTTTAAACAAACATACTATTGGATTGTACAATATTTTAATTTTAACAATGAAAAAAATTGATGTTGCGAAATGAAAGTATTACAGGAATTGAGATTTGGGTTATACGGCTCTAAAATGTAAAAGAACTAGGGTTATAGAAATGGACTGAAATATAAAGATTGAACCTAACGAAATATAAATATGGGACTTGATTTGAGGATAATATGTTTAAAATTAGAATTATTAAAAAATATTTTTAGTAATATATATATACATATTATATACATAAAAAAATCAGATCGTGTTATTAACGAATCAGATCGGCTTAAATTCATATCCGCTCCATTTATAATCGAATTTTTCTTATTGGATCGGATCTTAGATCGGTTTTTTAATAGGTCGATCCATATCCACTAGAATGACCTCGGGTCGGATCGGATTTTCCCTCCACTGACATGCCTAATTAAGATATACTAGTTTAAATCCCGTGGGATGCACGAGTTCCGTTAATAATTAAATATATTTTAAATTTTATTTATCCAAATTATATATAAATTTTAATATATTTATATAAATATATAATAATTATAGATTTTTAATAAAAATACTAAAAGAATTAGAAAGAAGATATAATCATAATTTAGTATGATATGTTTTGGTTGTTGTTTAAAGTGATAAAGAGACTAAGTAATATAGTAATTTAGTAGTTTAGCATGTGTATAACACTATTAATTTTTATTTTTAATAATTAAAATAGAGGAATGATCTTTGAACCAAAATATTATCGTTAATATTTTAAATTTTTATTTATCCCGTCATATTATAATTTTAAAATATTTATATAAATATATAATAATAATAATAATTTTATAAAAAAATAATAGGATAACATGTGGTCGTAGTTTAGTAGGATAAATATACTATATTTAATGGTTTAATAATTTTATAGTTTAACGGATAATAACGCTATTTATTTCTTTTTTTAATAATAGGATAAAGTGTGATTGTAGTTTGGTAGGATAAATAGACCATGTGTAGTATTTTAATAATTTAGTAGTTTAGCGCATATATAACACTATTTATTTATTTTTTTAATAACCAAAATTTGGGGTAACTGTTGAACCAAAATATACTTCATTCCGATTATTATGTTATACTAACTTAAATCCTGTGCGATGCACGGATTCTCGTAATTATTTAAATTTCTTATTTATCCGGTTATATTATAATTTTAAACTATTTATTAAATATATAATAATTATAAATTTATAAT
Source organism: Apium graveolens (assembly GCF_009905375.1). Lineage (NCBI taxonomy): Eukaryota > Viridiplantae > Streptophyta > Magnoliopsida > Apiales > Apiaceae > Apium > Apium graveolens. The sequence continues at coordinate 10,584,522 of NC_133652.1, forward strand.
AAAAATAACATGATAACATGTGGTCGTAGTTTAGTATAATAAGTAGAATAATTCCGGTAGTTTAGTATAATAAGTAGAATATTTCCGGTAGTTTAAGAATTTAGTAATTTAGCAGATATATATCACTATTTATTTATTTTTTAATAATTGAATAAGTTGTGGTCGTAGTTTAGTACAATAAGTAGTCTAAATGCGATAGTTTAACAATTAGCAGTTTAGCGGATATATAAAACTATTTATTTACTTTCCTAATAACCAAAATTAGGAAATAACCGTTGAACCAAATTATACCACATTCTGGGTATTATAGTATAATATAGATGGAATTATAGTATAGTATAAGTGAAGTATAGTATATATGGTACAAAAGTTTAGTAGGATAAGTATACTATATTTAGTGGTTAACAATTTAGTAGTTTAACAATTTAGTAGTTTAACATATATATAACGCTATTTATTTCTTTTTTTAATAATAGGATAAGTTGTGATTGTAGTTTAGTAGGATAAGTAGACCATGTGTGTGGTAATTTAATAATTTAGTATTTTAGCGGATATATAATACTATTTATTTATTTTTTTAATAACCAAAATTAGGGAATAATCGTTGAACCAAATTATACCACATTCCGGTTATTATAATATAGTATAGATTAATCTTTTTAATTAATCTATATCTTTGTAACTCCAATTTTGATCATTATATTTTATTTGAAAAATTAATTGAAATATAACATCTCGCGCTTGACATATTTGTCAAATATTATCCGTGACTCCCACCATTTTCGGAGTTTATAATTCTAGAATGTATTATTCACTCTATACGTTTATCATCCCATTTATAAAGACTCAATTTATAAAGACTCGTATATTTCTAAGTCTAGTTAAACTAGCATAACTCATGAGTGTTGCCAAATACTTCTACAAAATACCAACCATGTCATCAACTTAACATCCCAAAATTTAATAAAAATAATAATATAAAATAGTTTCTCAAATTTATGACTGGTGATAATGTATAATACATTTTTATTTTTACCCCCAACGTATTTAAATTTCTTACTTTCAAAATTAAATTGGGGTCCCAAAATTGAATTCGTATTATCAATATAACATTCGATGCTTACACCGCAATAACCCACAAATTCAGGCACGTCTATCTAATAATTCATTTGTACAACGTACTCTTCAAGTACTTGATCATGATCGTCTTTACAGCCTCTTGCTGGCCTCAATCAAAAATTGTTTTCATTTACATATAACACTCACTAAATATGTCAATTCAAATCAATTGATTACAAAAAATATCGAAATTCCGACCACTTGCGCATATCATACATTAAGTATTTATGTTTTTCGCGTTAATTATTTTTATCATTATTCCTAATGGGATTGTCGCAGAACTACAGTAACTCTGCACCCAAAAATGATTAAGCATTTGATTCAATTACTTTTCCTATTCCGAAATCAACATTCGAATATATTCTATTCCATAATCTGAATTTCCCGAATATATAAAATTTCACTAAAAATATTTTCAGAACAAACTCCCACTTTTCAAAATACATACATAATTGTCTAATTCAAAAAAAAACTTTTAAAACAAACTTCCACATTTTTTAAAAAAATATAGTTTATATAATAATTCGCAAATAGACGAGTTTCAAATTTAAAATCAAATTATTAGTCTTATATTTTCTTTAAAAAATTCACTTACAAACTTGTGAATTTTCTATACTTAGAAAGAACAAACAACTCTCACATTTATTTCAATTCCATAAAATCAATTTCAACTTTTATGGATTTAATCCATAACTTAAAATTTTCTGACCTCATCGAATAGTTATATATATGTGTCTACATATAAAATTCTTCACTATATATCACACATACACACAAAACAATCACTCACTTCGGTGAAAATTTATATCTTTGGTCAAATAACCAATATTGTATTTAACCACACAAATAAGTTGACGTTTAACTTGCTCTCTATTCCGAGCACCACTACAATCTTTTAATACAACATCGTCTCTTCCAAGATAGGTTCCTATTTATGCACAATAATTTTCTTTTTTCTTACCAAATTTCACTTGCTTTCTAGCACAACTAAAAATTTACTGTAGAAAATTCTTTTAAATAATTTACGAGACTCATACTTTCACGAAATACGCATTGTCTCGGAATTTTCTTTTTCGTAATACTCTCCTTTTCAAAAGTTAGTAAAAATTCATCTTATACGGTATGGTATATTCAACCAAATTCTGATTTTATCTTGAAATTATTCATTTCTCGGTTCTATAAAAGTAACGAACACCATCTACTTTTTCCAATTATCCTTGTTCCAGACAACAGTGGCGGTTCCAGGAGGTTTACCTCCCGGGGGCACCGTACAAATATCTGGTTATAATTTTTAAATTAATTATAAAATTAAATGTATTTTTTAAAATTTTGTAATATTTAGCCAATATTTACAAACAACACATATTTGGTTTAAGAAGTTAGATTTCCATCAATATTAGCATGTACTCATTTGCTATCCAGGTAAATGGGTGGTACTTCGTGGATTTAACTTACAAATTTAAAACTAGAAACTAGGGGCACAAGGGTAAGTTTTTATATGATGGTGTTGTTTGATTTGTGAGTCCTACATGAAAACTATTTTTTTTAATAAAAGCGGGGGCACGTGACCTCAAGGGCCGTGACGTGCATCCGCCTCTGCCAGACAATTGTCAGTATCTAAAAAAAAATTATTATCAAACATATCATAAATCTCAGATACAAAAAAATGGGCTAAGCCTACATTACTTCAAAAAATTGTCTAAAATTTAAGCGTGCAATCAATATGCAAGAGAACTAATAAAAAAATTGCAATAGTCTAATATTTAGCCAAAAAATAAAATAAGATTTGAAAATAGAACCAATATATGTAACAATACAATAATCAATGTTAAAAAATCAAATAAACAACTATATAGACTAGCACATGGATATAAAAAGGTAGCGCATAATTTCTCTCATTTTGTTTTCAAACTAAACACAAAGTTGAACAAGCATATGTGAGGAGAATTGAAAAAAAAACTAATAATCAATTATGAAAGACTATGTAAAATATAAGTGATGATGTCAAAGATCACTGGAGATAACAATATCATTAATGTCCCTGATCAAAGTGTGAAGCAAGCCAAATGGACATCTGATCTAAGAAGGAGATTAATGAACTATTATTTTTGGTAATCAGCTAAGCTTGGGGCCAACCCTAAGTAAGTTGTGTTGTTATCTTAGTCTGTATTTTGTACTTATAACACTTAAAGTCTGTAAAAATGTCAAAGGAGCAGACTAGAACCTTTTTCTATAAACAGTGTCAAGCCTAAGATTTCTATCTGGAAGAAGATCAAGAAGATCATGCCTCAGAATAATTTTGAAGAAGTTTGGAGTTGAATATATCTGTTTGAAGAAAAATACTCTAAGTAAAGATCTCTACAAGTCACAGATTTAATATTATAGAGAAGTCATTCGAGAACTCCAGAATGGCTTATCGAGAAGTCAGGAAAGCTACTAGAGAACTCATTGAGATATCGACAAGTCAAGAAGATATGAAGGTTGGAGATATCGATAAGTCATTTCTTCACTAGAGAACTCAGAGTTATCGACAAGTCTACATCCATTAGAGAACCCTGAGTTATCGATAAGTAAAGTTCCACTAGAGAACTCAGAGATATCGATAAGTCAAAATTCACTAGAGAACTCAGAGATATCAACAAGTTAAAATTCACTAGAGGACTCTGAGACTTTGACAAGTTAATTTGACTAGAGAACTCTGAGAAATCGACAAGTCAAGAAGCCTCTAGAGAACTAAGAATTATCGATAAGTCAAAGCGAAGATGTGAAGACTAGAGATCTCGACAAGCCTAAATCCTCTTATAGAGAACTGAAGACCTCTACAAGCCTAACCCAATATTGAGTACTAGAGATCTCGATAAGCCAATATACTTATCGAGATGTCAAGTGCTCTATAGACCTAAACTGGAGATCTCGAGGTATAATCTCAATGTACAAAGTTGCAGATCAGTTCAATATCCAAGATAAACAATCAACAAACAATCCATCAGCTGGATTGACAATTCTACAAAAAGCAGCTTGAAGAATGTGCAAGATCAATGGTAAAGATTAACTGACAGAGGAAGATCAAAGTGAACACGGGATGCTAAAGATATGCTAAGCCAGAAATGGAAGATATACTTTTCTATAAATAGAAATGACAAGTGACAGTTTAGAAAAGCTAATAGCATGTCTTATTACACACTGTGTAAACCAGCAGTTAACTAAGTTATAAAGTTAACACTGGTCCTTAGTCAGTTTAACAATTTAGATCAAATCTCTTGTAACACTCTCAAGAAGAAGCTAAGCTCTTTATCAACAAAGAGCCTAGAAATTTTGTAGCAAAATAGTCTTAATTTTAATATAAAATTAAGTGAGTTTTGAAGATCTGTGTTCTTTATTTTTCTGCAAGCTTAAATTCTGCATGAACACATTTCACTACAAGAATTAATTTACTTTATTCAACCATAAACATTCAAGAAAAGCTCAAAAATAGTAAAATACATTCACCCCCATCTGTGTGTTATTCATTTCCTAACAAGTGGTATCAGAGCCAAATCTGAAAGTAAACAAATTCAAGATCTTGGAAGAATGAATACACAGAAAATCAGTAGCATCAAAATTCCTACCTTTGACAAAGCTAACTACACTATTTGGAAAAAGAAAATAATGTTATTTATCAAGATGGCCAATCCACTCTATGGGAAAAAGCAAATATGGGAAAAGATTGAGATACTCTGTGAGGGAACTGAGGAAGTTAGATCAAATCAAAGAAGGATACTGATATCACAATATGAGGGTTTTATGGCTAAGCCAAAGGAAATCATTATTGACGCGTCTGATGCGTTTGAAAGATTCAATAAGCTGATAAATGACTTGCAACTTCATGAAAAATAATATGAAGCTGAAGAAGTAAATCTAAAGTTCTTGCTTACTCTTCCTGGATCATTTGGAATAGAAAATCTCAGCAATCAGGGAAGGGAGAGAATTAAGCTGAATAACACAGGAAGTTCTATATGGAATTCTCAAAACATATGAACTAGAGATGATTCAAAGGCCATCATTGAGATCTGGTCAAGGACATGTTGTGGATGGCTCAAGTGCTTTAATTGTAAATGAAAGTCAAACATCCAATGATGAACCAAGATCTCAAACTCTAGTTTCCTCAACAAGTGAGCAAAGAACAAATGATTCACAGGAACAAGTCATTCTGGAATTGGAAAAAGATGAGTTCTATACTCTTGAAGAACTGGATGAGCTAAATAAGTCAATGACCTATTTGGCTAGGAAATTCTCTAATATTAGAGTAAAGAAGCCAAGATACTTCAAGAATAAAGGACAATCTTTCAACAAAGTCAGCAGCTGGAAGGAAAAAGGGAAGTAAAATTCTGATAGCAAGAATGGCTACAAAACTGGATCTGTTGACAGATCTAAGATAAGGTGCTTCAATTGTTTTGAACTAGGACGCTTTGCTATAGAATGCAGGAAACCCAAGAAGGCAAAGAAAGATAAAGATTATCTTGAATTTGAAGCAAAGTATGAAGCTCTTCTGAGTAAACAGCAAAGCAAAGAAAAGCTCATATTGCCGAAGGTAAAAGTTGGGATGACTCTGAAAATGATGAAGATGAAGAACTTGGAAACTATGCACTCATGGCCTTGGAGCAAGGAGAATCATCCTCATCTAAATCACATGTACCAACTCTTACCTCCACTGATTTAAATATGAATCAATATAAGGAAACTGTTGAGAAGATGAGCACATAAATTTTTCACATCCACACAAGCATGGTTGTTGCTAATGAAGAAGTTAGCGGATTAACAAAGTTAAATGAGAAGCTTGAGAATGAAAAACAAGGAACTAAATTGTTGATAGTGGAACTTGAAGCCCTGAAACAAGAAAATGGTTATCTGAAGAACAAGCTCAAGTGTGCAAATGAGATTGAGGTTGTGCTAAGGGAAAAACTGGAGAAAAATGAAGTAAAGTTGAAGTCCTTCAAAAATGTATTTGAATTGGTTGGTCAGTACCATGAGAAAAACAAACCATGTGTAAACATTGCTATTATTCTTGATTATGATGCATTGAACAGCAAAAAGAAAAACATAAGGGACAAAGGAAAAATAACAGAGAATAAAAATGTTCCAGCAATGCTGAAAAAGGTCGGGTCACCTGTGTTCAAGGCTTATGAAGTAAACATCAGTGGAGAAGAATTAATCATCAAGCAAGAAATTGCAGATGAGGATAATGAAAAGAAAAATGCAAATTCAACTCAATCTTCCATGGCTGAAGAAAATCTCATGGACAATCAAAGCACCAAGACTCCTGTCAAAGAAATAAAGATTAAAGATGCAAGAAGGAAGAAGAAAAATAAAAATGGGAGAATAGGGTAAATAAAAGCAATGATATGGCTTATGTTGCAGATGCTCCTGGAAAGAAGTGTGAAAAATGTGGCTCTGCAAATCATCTAACTCACCTTTCTAAAAAGGTTGTTAGTAAGCCAACTGAAGGAGCTTGCAAATACAATGAAGCAGATTTAAATGATCCCTGCTCATTCTGTGATAAGTTTGACTGCATCCCTTGCAACTTGAAAGTGATGAAGAGTTGCCGCAAACTGAGAGTAGACCTTAAAGAAATAAAAATTGAGTCTACATCAGAAAGGAAAAAAGCACAACAATCATTGAACTCTATTTTATCTGAAACAACTCACTCTACTTCTGCCAAATCACTTAACAAGAAGAAAGTACCCAACACTTCTTGGGTCACTAAACACAACTAAATATCATTATGTGCAGGCAAAGTGAAGAAAGTCATATTGATCATTGACAGTGGATGTTCCAGACATATGACATGTGATAAGGCCCTGCTATCACAGTTTGAGGAGAAAGCTGACCCATTGGTGACCTTTGGAGACAACAACAAAGGATTCACAATGGGATATGGCAAGATTGTTTCTGAAAATGTTGTCATTGATGATGTAGCACTAGTAGCTTATCTTGAAGTGAATCTTCTCAGTGTTAGCCAATTTACAGACAAAGGCTTTGAAGTTCTATTCAACAAAGAAGAATGTACTTTTACCAGCAAGAAAACTGGTGAAGTTGCTCTGAAAGGAGCAAGGAAAGGAAGCTTATTTGTTGCAGACTTGGACTCAACAAATAAGGATGGTATTTGCTGCTTCTACACCAAGGCATCATAAGAACAAAGCAAACTATGGCATAAGAAACTGTCTCACTTGAATTTCAAGGCAATTAACACCTTAGTCAAAAAGGAGTTAGTAAGAGACATGTCCAAACTGGAATTTGCTCAAGTTGAAGTTTGTGAAGCTTGTCAGAAAGGAAAAATGAAAAGATCTAGTCACAAGTCAAAAACTGTGAATTCCTATAAGTGCACCCTTGTAACTTATTCACATGGACATATTTGGGCCAGTAAATGTCTTATCAATTTCAAGGAACAAATATGCACTTGTGATGGTGGATGATTTCTCCACACATCATAATTGAGCACATCAAGAAGATAGAAAAACAGGCTGAAGATTATAATTGTGTGAAAAGATTGAGAAGTGACAATGGAACATAATTCAGAAATGCTATATTAAGTGAATTCTACAAAGGCAAAGGCATTATTCAAGAATTCTCAGCTTCCAGGACACCTCAACAAAATGGAGTAGTTGAGATAAAGAATAGAACATTGGTTGAAGCTGTCGGGACAATGCTGCAAGATGCCAAGTTGCCAACAAGTTTCTGGGAAGAGGCTGTTAACACTGCATGTTACACTCAGAACAGATATCTCATTAACAAGGCACATGGCAAGTCACCATACTCAATCATGTCTAAGAGGAAGCCTACTGTAAAGCATCTTCATGTGTTGGGAAGCAAGTGTTACATTCTGAAAGACAACTCTGAATATGTGGGAAAATTTGACTCAAAGGTTTTTGAAGCAATTTTATGGGTTATTCACTGGAAAGAACAGCCTACAAAGTTTATGTGATTGATCAAAATAAGATTATGGAGAGCACAGATGTGACCTTTGGGCTTGAAATGCCTTGATGATAATGAAGCTGAAGCCTTGGCATTTGAAAACCTCAACATTTATAGTGACTCTGATGGAGAATATGAAGTTGATGCACGACAGACATTAAATGAAGAGACTACTCAACAGAAAAATCATGAAAATGGAAACTCATCTCAAACACCTGAATTTGAGAGCACAAACTCAGGGGGAGAAAGAGAAGAAGGATCCAGCAGTCATACCAACAATGAAGAAAATAATGAAGGCACAAGTCAACAAACTCATACGAGGAAGTGGGATAAGAGTCACACTAGAGATGCAATTATTGGTGATCATACTGCTGGTGTGAGGACTAGGAGTGCAACTGCTAATGAGTGCCTACATGCATGTTTTCTGTTTCAAGTAGAACCTAAAAAAATTGATGAAACTCTTCTGGATCCTGACTGGATATCTGCCATGCAGGAAGAACTGAATCAGTTTGAAAGAAGCAAAGTCCGGAAATTAGTTCCTGCACCTAAGAATAGAAGTATTATTGGAACAAAATGGGTGTTCAAAAATAAGAAATGGTATAATTCCCAGAAACAAAGCAAGGTTAGTTGTAAAAGGCTACTAACAAGAAGAAGGAATTGATTATGATGGAACTTTTGCTCCAGTTGCAATACTTGAAGCTATAAGAATTTTCCTAGCATTTGCTGCACATTCAAACTTTAAATTGTATCAAATGGATGTCAAAAGTGCCTTTCTGAATGGTGTGCTAGAAGAAGAAGTTTATGTGCAACAACCACCTGGCTTTAAAGATCCAAAATTTCCAAATTTTATGTACAAGTTACTCAAGCCTCTATATGGACTAAAACAGGCACCTAGAGCTTGGTATGACACACTATCAGATTTTCTACTGAAACATGGTTTTACTAGAGGAACCATAGACAAGACTCTCTTCTACAAGAAACATGGTGAAGATATGATCCTAGTTCAGATTTATGTGGATGACATCATCTCTGGTTCTACTAATGAGAAGCTTTGCCAAAGATTCTCCAAGCTTATGCAAAGTGAATATGAAATGAGTATGATGGGGGAACTGAGTTACTTCCTTGGACATCAAGTCAATCAAATAAGTGATGGTATCTTCATCATCCAAACTAAATATGTCAATGATCTATTGAAAAAGTTTGGAATGGTTGATTGTTCACATGCATCTACACCTATGTCTACTGCAACAAAGTTGGATGAAGATAAAAAGGGCAAGAGTATAGATATCTCAAGCTATAGAGGGATTATTTGATCATTACTTTATTTAACAGCAAGTAGACCAGACATCATGTTTGTAACATATCTATGTGCAAGATTTTAAGTCAATCCAAAAGAATCACATTTGATGGATGTGAAGAGGATTTTCAGATACTTGAAGGGAACTCCAAACTTGGGATTATGGTATCCTAAGGGTACTGGTTTTAAAGCTGTTGGTTACACAGATGCAGATTTTGCTGGATGCAGGGTTGACAGAAAGAGTACCAGTGGAAGATGTCAATTTCTTGGACAAAGACTTGTATCCTGGTATAGCAAGAAATAACAATCTGTATCAACTTCTACAGCTGAAGCTGAATACATAGTTGTGGGAAGTTGTTATGCTCAAGTATTTTGGATTAGAAATCAGCTAATGGATTATGGCCTAGTGTTACACAAAATTCCTATTATGTGTGACAATACCATTGCTATATCTGTAGTAGCTAATCCAGTTAATCATTCTTGGACAAAGCACATTGATGTTAGGTACCATTTTATTAGAGAACATGCTACAAATGGTATCATTGAGCTCATTTTTGTACCAACAGATAAATAATTGGCTGACATTTTTACTAAACCTTTGGATGAAGCAACTTTCACTAGACTTGTAAGTGAAATTGGAATGTTTAATTCTTTATCCTAAGGCAAGAACTCAACTAATATTTTGCAGCAGATTAATCATCAGTAAGTCAATATTAATTTGATTTAATTGGATATTAACTGAAATATGAATTATAAATATTTCAGAAATCTCTGCATATTTGTTTTTCAAATTCAAATTTAACTTGGAATTTTTCAAATTCTAAGTAAACTGCTCAGTTGTTAATTTACATTCTCAATATGTAAAATTAACACAAGGCAGAATTACAAAAACCAAAAGTATATAGAGAACTGAGTTCTCGATAAGTCAATTGACTTCTCGACAAGTCATTTTAGGACTTCTCGAGTGAGTCCTTGATAAGTTCGATAAGTCAATTACTGACTTCTCGAGTGACTTCTCGATAGGCTTCATATGACTTATCGATAAGTCTTTGTAGAGTTCTCTAGTAGTGTTAATTCACTGAGTTCACAAGTGTAATTTTTGACTTATCAAAACTCTGAACTGAAATAATTTAATTTAATAAATTATTTTGGTAAAATACTTTTGGAAAATTTATTCTAATTTTATTTTGAACTTTTTCAAATAAAAGTTGGAATTAATTCAGTCCACCTTTTGGACAAACTGGGTATTTATTTGACATCTCGATAAGTCATTTTGAGTTATCTAAAAGAGTAATTTAAAATGACTTCTCGATATGTACTTCATTTCTTAAAATGACTTCTCGATAGACAAACTCCAAATGTCTATTTTTTCGACAAGTCACTTACTTTTACTATAAATACCCAGACTTCTCGATACATATTTTAACTTGGAATTTCTCAAAATTCTAAGCAAACTGAATATTTATTAATTCATATCCCAAATATATGAAGTTAATAAATAACAGATCAAAAGAAGTAAAAAGTATGAAAAAATGAAATAATTTAATTCATAAATTATGTTCAGCAAAATACTTTTGACATATTTTGTCTATTATTACTCAGACTTATTGACGCATCTACGTGCTTATCTGCATTTTTTTTAAAATGTGGAATATGTTAGTCTAATGTAAGTAGACCAGTACATTATATGTGATGTTTTGAGAATGCTGGTAATAGTTAAATTTATTTGACTATATGCTAATTATGTATTTTGAATTTATTCAAAATAATTCCTTATCAATATTTGTTTTGATGAGTTAGCTAGTGAAATATTTTGCTGATAAGAAGGGTTACTTTTTGTGTAGGGGTACTTGTTTGTTTGCATGGGGAATAGTTAACCTAGAAAGTGAACTAAGATTATTGAGTACTTGCATGGGGAATAGTAACTAGAAAGTTAAGTCACTTCTAACTGTCTAGATACTCGTAAAGTATGTTTGCGTGATTATTACACTTATTAACCGGACAACTCAAAAGTCTCTTGGTTTCTTTCTTTTCTCCTTCTATAAATTCAAACCCTTTGCCCTTCATTATTTATCACCGCTCTCTTTCTCAACAGATATCCTAACCTCAAAACTCACTTATTGTTCATCTCTCTCCAATGGCTGCCCCTGTTTTCCACACGCTCAATAACGGTGTTTATCTTCCAGCCCATCACTTGGCTGACAATAAGGTCTATTATGACCCTTTTAGGCTTCAAGTCTGCATCAAAGGGATCGTTTGCAGCCCCTTTGATGTTCCACTTGACGTCTTTGACGAACTCTCGTGGGACGATCAGATAAACTTCCTATTATTTGAGGGAGAAGTCTCTCTGGAGCAGGAGAGACATGCCATGGTGGTTGAGCAGCAACGCCTTGCTGTTCTGGAGTTGTAAGAGTGAATCATTTCTCTTGCACACTCCATGTCCAGAGCATACCAGCGTCGGGCAAGGAGGATAGAGGCCGAGAAGAAGAGGCAGAAACTAGAGTAGATAGGATTATGATTCACTTGTTAAAATCTATATCTTCATGTACTTTATTTCTATTATTAATGAAAATTCAATTTCTTCTCTATTTTTTTAATTCTGTCTGTGTCATGATTTCTATATGTTTATAACTGAATTGATTATTATCTTTTTTGCAATAATGCTTGCAACTAAATATCTTACAATGCATATGTCTAATTAAACTCCAAAAAGATTACATATGTTCAATGCATTACAAGTCCAACAAAATCTATTCAGACAACAACAGGAAATTCAGATAATCAATCAACAAGTATTTGTGCTAAACTGCAGCTAAAACATTTCAAAACCAAACTGCAGTTCACCCAGGCACATCAACACAAACACAAACTCAAACACAATCCCACTCAGGTGACTCTCAAAAGAAACCTGTTTTACAAAAGGACAAAAACTTCAAAAATGTTCTTCAGTTGTTTTGTTGTTTGAGAAAAGAAACCACCACAAACATGGGGAATTCATCAGTTTTCACTGAAGATCTCATGAATATCTCTAATGCACCTTCATGTGCAAAACAATCTTCACAGACTGAAAGGTTTGAGGGTAGTACTCCTGAGGGGGAGCTATCTAAATCCTCTCCAATTCAATTGGAGGTTCCTCAAGAAGGGACAACTCCCCTCACAACTTTAGCAGAGATTGCCTTGGCAGTTGAAGCTAGAAGTATAATTGCCTATAATACTTTCATGAGAGAGGAAAGTATAGCACATTTAAAGTGCTAGTGTGTTGCAAGACACACAAGGGTTTGAGGCTGGTGTACATGACAGTAACCCAGTTAAATCCCCTCCAATTCAATTGGAGGTTCCCACTGTAAGTGGAGGACAACACACTGTCAAAACCACAGAGCATTCGGTGAGTTATACTGTGACCCTGGTCACAGATGTTTCCGATGAACCATCCACCTCACAACCTCAAACTGGTATTCACTCTTTTGATGAAATGAGTATGATTAGACCTATGTGGATTACCCCTAATCATATGATCACAGACAACTTTTCTCAGCCACCTCTTATTTCTGTAAGTCAAACAACAATTGAGCCTTTCATGTGAGGATGAGAGAAAAGATTGAGAGAAAAACAAAAAATAAGAGAGGCGGGATCCTTCCTGGAAAAAGGAGAGGTAGATGAGTGTATAGATTTAGTAATCCTTGTGATGAAACTCTGACTCTTAAAAGTCATGAGACTAGTGCAGTGAGAAGTAGTGAGACTACTTATTCAAAAGAACAGAGAGCTTTGGACTTTTGTTACTGACAGACTTCTTCTGCAGATCTAAGTGAAACTCCTACTCTAGTTGATGAACTCATCACTACAGATCTCACTGAAGCTTAAAGCTACTGATAGTGTTGTAAATGGACAATGACAAAAGCTTGAACAATGTAAATCTAGCTCGATCTTTCTACCTGGAGATAATGTCAAAAATGGGGAGAATATATCTAAATGCCAAAACAGCTGATGAATGTTGCCAGATAATAATATTCTTTTCTTGATAGAGGGAGAGTAGAGTAAGTCTATTCTTGATAAGGGGAGAGGAGAGTAAATCTAAATGCAACTCACAAAAGAAGACAAGATGGGGAGATTAACTTCTGCATTTAGTTAGAGTTTTGACATCATCAATCAGAACTTGTACATAATTCCATAATGAACAAGTTGGGGGAGATTGTAAAATATAAGTGATGATGTCAAAGATCACTTGAGATAACAATATCATTAGTGTCCCTGATCAAAGTATGAAGCAAGCCAAATAGATATCTGATCTAAGGAGGATATTAATGAACTGTTATTTTTGGTAATCAGCTAAGCTTGGGGCCAACCCTAAGTAAGTTGTGTTGTTATCTTAGTCTGTATTTTGTTAAAGTCTGTAAAAATGTCAAAGGAGCAGACTGGAGCCTTTTTCTATAAACAGTGTTAAGCCTAAGAATTCTATCTGAAAGAAGATCAAGAAGATCATACCTCAGAAGAATTTTGAAGAAGCTTGGAGTTGAATAAATTTGTTTGAAGAAAAATACTCTAAGTCAAGATCTCTACAAGTCACAGATTTAATGTTATAGAGAAGTCATTCGAGAACTCCAGAATGGCTTATAGAGAAGTCAGGAAAGCTACTAGAGAACTCAGTGAGATATCGACAAGTCAAGAAGACATGAAGGTTGGAGATATCGACAAGTCATTTCTTCACTAGAGAACTTAGAGTTATCGACAAGTCTACATTCATTTGATAACTCCGAGTTATCGATAAGTCAAGTTCCACTAGAGAACTCAGAGATATCGATAAGTTAAAATTCATTAGAGAACTCAGAGATATCAACAAGTTAAAATTCACTAGAGGACTTTGAGATTTCGACAAGTTAATTTGACTAGAGAACTCTGAGAAATCGACAAGTCAAGAAGCCACTAGAGAACTAAGAATTATCGATAAGTCAAAGCGAAGATGTGAAGACTAGAGATCTCGACAAGCCTAAATCCTCTTATAGAGAACTGAAGACCTCTACAAGCCTAACCCAATATTGAGTACTAGAGATCTCGATAAGCCAATATACTTATCGAGATGTCAAGTGCTCTATAGACCTAAACTGGAGATCTCGAGGTACAATCTCAAAGTACAAAGTTGTAGATCAGGTCAATATCCAAGATAAATAATCAACAAACAATCCAACAGCTGGATTGACAAGTCTACAAAAAGCAGCTTGAAGAATGTGAAAGATCAATGGTAAAGATTAACTGACAGAGGAATATCAAAGTAAATATGGGATGCTAAAGATATGCTAAGCCAGAAATGGAAGATCTATTTTTCTATAAATAGAAATGACAAGTGACAGTTTAGAAAAGCTAATAGCATGTCTTATTACACACCGTGTAAACCAACATTTAACTAAGTTATAAAGTTAACACTGGTCATTAGTCAGTTGTAACAATTTAGATCAAATCTCTTGTAACACTCTCAAGAAGAAGCCAAGCTCTTTATCAACAAAGAGCCTAGAAATTTTATAGCAAAACAGTCTTAATTTTAATATAAAATTAAGTGAGTTTTGAAGATCTGTGTTCTTTATTTTTCTGCAAGCTTAAATTCTGCATGAACACATTTCACTACAAGAATTAATTTACTTTGTTCAACCATAAACATTCAAGAAAAGCTCAAAAACAGTAAAACACATTCACCCCCTCTGTGTTATTCATTTCCTAACAGACTAGATGCTAACAATTTAATACACACCAAATTTATTCATCCAGATTTAACAAGTCATGACAATGAAAATATTAATTCTTTTCCAAAGAAGCTGAAATAAAATAATTTACTGGAACGAAAATGGGCATGACTAAGGCATAAAAAACTGGTAATAGTGTAGAACATTGTCGAAAACGGATATAAAATAATCACTACAACTAGTAGACCAAAGTACTAATTAAACGTAACTTTGATTATATACTTAAGAAAAAGATAAACGAAAGCAAATTATATAAAGATTATATACCATGATATCACTGAAACATGTTAAATAAAAGAAAAAAAAATATCAACTATATCACAAAATAAACTAACTAGGATACATGTTTTATTAACCGAATATAAAAACAAATAAGCACAAGCTTTTAAAACCAAGAGTTATATACCCACAGTCAACAAAAACAAGCACACATTACCAAATTATTACTAGTAATCAATCAAATCAATAAAAAATTCATGCACCAATTAAATAAATGGAAGCACTAGGAAATTGTAAGTATATGCGAGAATTAAAACACAAGAAAATAATTTAAAAGAATGTGCAAAAATGTTAATCGCTTGAGCATAAAACAACTTAAGCTAAAAAATTTAACATGATAAATAATCGAAATGATAAGTCAATGATAGGAAAAGCAGATGAAACATAAAATAAACATAAAAAGAGGTAGATGGAACGAAAAGAAGTAAAGAACAAATAACCATAAAAGGAATATAGAGAGAATTAACACCCAAACTGATGTGAGCACGTAAACCAAACTTTGTTGTAAATCAAACTTTGTCGTCGAGACATAAACAAAAGTGGATGAGCAGCAACGCTAAGCTCTGATACCATTATTATAGATTTGAATGAGTAAATCTAAAAACAAAATAAAATAAAGATGATTTTTGGGAATTTTGGTGATGTCTAAGAACAATTTATTTCAAGTGTTTTTTCTATGATGATACATATTGCAATATATGGGCAACATGAGCACCCCTCCACCCCCCAGAAAACCGCCCAATTTAATATCATAATGAATGTATTAAAGTATAATTAAGATATATTAATCTTTTTAATTAATTTATATCTTTGTAACTCCAGTTTCATTAATTGATTATTATATTTTATTTGACAAATTAAGTCAAATTTAACATGTTCTTTATATACTTGTCATTATTATTTATATGCATTCTTTATTTCATTAATACCTATGTTACCCTAATATTTATGTTTTGATAATACATATATACTTTGCTGACATCCTCACATCGATATTGTTTATGCGATGCTAGTAACTATACCTACCCTTGAGTTACATTTCTTAAATCACGTTCTCTTGTTATACATTTATTTTAAATTTGAATCCCTGAAATTGGAATTAAGAATAATTTTTGACTTGAAAGAGTCCAAATGATTTCAAAGAACGGTAGTTATTTTTAAAAATGAATGTGAATTGAAATTATAAATGAATTTTCAGTATAAAGGTTTTCATCGATATTCTAAAGATTTAAGGCATAAGTTGTCGTGTAATAACAATCCAGCCCAATATATGGAGCACGGAGCGTTATGTAACCGGAGATTTCTCGATAATTAATAAGGCCAATATAGTGCCTTAGGTACCTTTATCACCAGATGGTGGTCAATACGGGATGATCACCCCTACCATATTTATAAGTTATACACTCTAATCCCATTTTTCAAAATTTACAACTAGTTTGCTTGCGCAAAGTGTCTTCTATAAATTAATATATTTTGAGTTTATTTTCAAATAAAATGGAAAGATTTGAAATAGAAATGTTCAAACCAAGTTACCCATTCTTCCCAAAATCCCCACCTGAATCCTGAACACCCTAAACTTGTGTTCCAATCATCGAGTGTTAGTTTATAATGCCAAGTTTGTTAGATAAGAACTGTTATCATAGTTATTTGCTGAGTCTTTTTGCTCATTCATTTTATGTTGATCTAATCTTGGCAGATAAGCAAGAAGATGGCAAGTTTTAGGCGCTCAGCTCAGGTAGAAGCTTTGTGAGCGCATCAGTTGAATTTTTTAATTTTCAGATACAGTTGGGTTGTCTGGAAATTCCAAATTGGAATTGTGAATTTTATATTTATAAAATTTGTAAAAGTTTTATGTTCTTGATTAGTGGTTGTATATTGTTTCATACCTTATCCCTGATATAATGTATTTATATATATATATGTATATATATATATTAGATGATTTTGTCCTCAAATTTATTGTGTTTTGCATTGATTTAAATATTTATTTAATAGGTTTTGATCTTTTATTGTAGCTTACAATAAAAATTTTATACTTAGGGGGATTTGGAGCAAAATGTTCTATTTTGGAGTGAAAATAGAAGAAAATTAGTATTATTGTCTCATCCGGGGTGAAATACTATTTGGGTCGTATCTAGAGATCCAAAAGTCTGATTTTGATGATCTTACAGCCCACGCGAAGTCCACGGAATTCTCTTTAATTCAGAGATGGTCCAGTAAGGAGAATCTAGCTGGAGCAGCCCAGAAACAGAGAAAAATAAAAAGCTACAAATTTTTACAAAGGAATCCTATTCGGTTTAGTAGTGTCCCTTGTAATTTTATTAGAATAAGAAAATAATTTGATTATTAGATATAACATCAGATTTTATTATTAGTCAGGAGTTTTATTATTATCTAGAGAGTAGAATAGAGACTTGCGTAATTTTTTCATTAGGAGCTAGGGTTCGACTCATCTTTTCGATAACTTTGTTTAGCTTTGATACTTGTTCTTCACTAATATAAGTTTGAGTTACTTCTTTATCCTCTTTTGATTATTTAGTATATGTTTTATTGAATTCCTCAATTGTTTATTTTTATTTTTATTCCTATTATGAGTGAGTATTCGTAATCTAGGGCGAAGGGGAAAACCACGTTTTACACCACTCTAATGACTTGATTTTCACAGTTTTTGACTAGTTTAAGTGATTCTGATTGATATGTGTTAATGCTTAGTTTATATAATTAGCCAATATTATAAACTAATTATATACAATTATGGTAATATATCAAGAGATAATGTACTAATTAGAGGCACACATATAGTTAGCCGAATAAATGTGAATGTGAGAGTATCATTGGATTTCTGAGAACATGGATACTCGAGAGATATCGATACTTATTTTAATCACTAGATCAGTTGAATTGCTAAAAGTTATTATTATGTAATCATGTTCCAAGAGTGTTAATACTTGAGAGATTGACAAACTCTAGGTACATGACCACTTTACCTTAGGAATCCTTTTGGTGTAACCATGGTGAACCCGATTGCCCTAGACTTTAGTTAATTGATTTTTTGAACAAATTTATTTTTATTATTAAGCTAGAAAAAATTCTCAACAATCATTGTCACACTAGAAATAATTTGCAGTAATTAGATTAAAATCCTCGAAACTTGTCTCCTTGTGAATTAAACTCGTACTTGCTAGTTTCTGCTAACAACAGACACTGTGCACTTACTGTATATATAAAATAATACATCAATCATAGATCCTTGTAGCTTATTGGGGTTATTTTATTATTGAATTATGCATAATTTAGTATGTAAAAGGTGTTGCGGGTCCTCAATGTTAACCCCGGATTTGAAAGCGTCAAAATGTGTGTCGATATATGACCATTGCTTCATTTTAAAATTTCAACCTGACTTTTAGAACACAGATATTGGCGAGGACTCAACATCCTTAAAGTTATTATTTGCAAGATTCTTAAAATTAGCAAGTCATGATAACCTCTAGTCATCATGAGAAGCTCCCCATATAAGAAGAAGTTCTCCCCGAGTCTGATACCCTCTATGCTAATCAAGAACATGCATAGATCTCAGTTGTTGGTGTCTTTCTTCTATAAATGCTTGACATATCTTAGATCTTCAATATTTATGCAGTTGTCCTCATGGCTTGCTTCAACTTCAACCTCTTCAGCTTCATTTATTTTTCTCTGATCATATCAGCATTCAGCAAAACTCTTCTTCTAAAGTCAACATTTCTTTTGAGAAGATCCATTTAAAATTCTTCATTCATTCCTAGTCTACATTGCGGACTGCCTTTTCATCAGGATGATAAATTCCAAAAAAATTTCATGTCATCTTCCTTGTTAAACTCTTGTTGTCATCTCCAAGATTTACACATGGGCCAACTTCTTCTTCCTTCCTTGTGATAGTAGGGTTGTATCATTCCTTCACTTTTTTCTGTCCTGCAAATGCTGCATCATTCACTTTTTCTTTGGTACCAAAACTTTGTTGGGTCCATGATGCTTTTGAACAGTTCTTAATTAATTTCTCAACTTTTGACACAGGGGACTTCACTCCTTTAACAGTTTCAGAAACACTTTTCCGTGACTTGAGTGAATTTTCAACATTTTCAGTACTGTATAAGTCCATTGTGCCACTAGGAGACACTAGGGGTGTTTGTGTGTGAGTTGTTCAGAGACCTAACATATAAACTTTATCTAACAGAAATGCATTGTGCAATAGCAGTCACATAACAAATTACACCATAAATGTACCTATGCAACACCGAAGTTTGGTATTGCAAAGAAAAATGTTACAGTAGCTTAACAATTTTGGTCTATTGCAACCCTCCTTTTGTGATGTTGTCATAAAGTAAACATGATGTTACCGTAGCCTCCTATAAAGATAAATTTATATTTAAATATTGAAAAATATATGCAATTTAATTTTTCAAAGTAAAAAATATTTTACTAAAGTTAATTTGGATATTTTTTATTAAAATATTATATTTTTTAGTAATCTAAAAATTATTGAACTATATGAAAATTAATATATCTAAAATTTTAAGAATAAATATTTATTTTACACAAAGATGTTTATATATAAACATAGTCAAAAAATTATTTAAAACTTAATAATTAATTGATGAAGTTGTTCATGATAGTATTTATAAAATAAATTAATTTTCATAAACAAAACTTGAAATGATAGAATTTATTCAAAAATTAATAATTTTATTGACAAAAAGGAAAATAAAATTACTAATTCAGAATTTCAGATATGGGGGACAGTGACAAAATTTGAGAAGTGGCAAAACACCCCGCCTTGTTTTTGGTAAATGCCGCGTTGTGAAAACAAAAGAATTAAAAAAACCCAGTCACACTCTCTCTCTTTCACTCTCGTTCTATCTCTCACTTCTCATTTTTTTCGTTTGTTCAAAATTTGAATAATTTAATTTAATTTTTATTTTATTTGATCTTAAAATTATGCCTTTTATGTTTTTTGATGGTTCTTTACTTGTATGTTTTTGTTTGTTATAGCAAGAGTTTGAAATTTGAGATAGTAGTTTAACATGTTCTTTTTAACAATTTTAAATTGAAATTATGTCTCAGAATTGCTCCTTTTTATGTTTCTTGATGGTTATTTTAATTACTTCTTTTTCTTGTTTGTCAGAGCAAGAGTTTTGAATTAGTACTTCATTAGTATTTACTATTAAGTAGAGTAGAGATAATAAGAGACCTTGTTAATATAAATTAGTTTAGTGTATTGAGAAAAATTTCAGACCCTTCTAGTAGAACACATTAAGCAAATTTGATTACTTAAGTTATTACAATGTGTTGTGTTGATAAGTATCCATTTGGTTCAGACAATTAAATAATCCTTGTTATCCTCCTGTAGATTTCCATTAATCTTGTACATGACAAGAAACAAATTGTCCATTGTCCAAGTATACTTCACTAACTGTTCTGTTTTTGTTAATAAGCTTTCTGACTGCGTTGTTTAATATAGTTAGTTACATTTTAAAAGTTACAATATCTTTTTTTTTTGTAAAACCTATGTGATAATCTGTACGTAGGAGAATTGAGAAACTAATACTAGCACTTTTAAATAGAAAAGAGAAATTTTGATGTTGGAGGCCCTGCCTCAGTGTTCTAACAAACATATTCTAACCAAATATTTGTCTAGGTTGGGATGCATTATTAACAACTTATTTATGTCCTCTATTGAAACTATTACTTTCTCTTCTGCTATATCTGATCAGGTTTGAGTTGAAATTCAGATTGTGACTGATATATTAAAAATTCAATTATATCAACTATTGAAACTATTGCTTCTCATTTGGGTCAACTCAGTTAATTGGTTTTCAGTTTTGAGCTTTTTTGATGAGATGTGCTTTCTCGTATGCTAAATCTGATTAGGTTCACTCCACTTCCAATATATGTTGTATCTGGAACAGGAACTGGAGAGCTTCTTGATCATGTTTGTTCGGGATTGATAAAAACTGATGTACTCATTTTCCAGTTGCAAGACATGTAAATTCTTTCTTGAGTTGTGCAGATATAAATTACACATACATCTAATTATTTATTCTTATTTTTCTAATATTTTAAGAATCTCATATATAGATTATTGTCATCTAATTGCATTAAATATAGGTGTATACAATAATTTAAATTTTCTGAATTAATAATCAATGTCTAATTGTAATTATCTTGTTGCTTTGTTAATCACATCGGAGGCCTATTTTTCAGCAAATCTATTTTTAATGTTACATGTTTGTGATTTTAATTTGTAGGAAAAAATTGAAAAATTCATGCGTAATGATATTTAAGGACCAGATGAAGGTGTTGAAGAACTAGTGAACGGAAAAATGTAATGGTCCTTAGTGGCTTGTACAGAGATTTGCGGAAGTCTGAAAACCTATTTAACATCAATGTCGATTTGGCTCAACTTCTTAGATGGATGGATTGTTTTAAAATTATATTTGCATCCTTCCATTGCTTTTAATTTTAGATAAGGTGATTAACTTTTTTATGAATGTAATTTGTATATATGGCATGTTTGGTTTATAAAAAAGTATGAAGCTGAATATTAGTGTTGATGTATTTTGATGCCTTAAGATATTATAGCAACAGATTCACATTTGTTACCGCAGGGTGGACTGGTGTTACCGCTGGTTACTACGGCCACAACAAAAAATGCAACCCCTGAAAAGTGTTGATGTTTCCATCTTTGCATCTACAGCAACCGTTTTTTGGTTATTGCAACACTTTTGAAAAGTTGCGGAGGTGCATCTATGGCGTAGTGAAATCATATAGTCAGCTTTATCATAAATTGACTCGTGCATATCGATACTAAATTAGCAGATCTACAGGGCATTGCTTTCATATAAGAAATAACATGAATCTTGCATCTATGTGTCAGATGATTCTTGAATCCACAGTTTTTACACTGCTTTCTAAAAGAATTTGGCACATAGGCATAGCCATTATCCTTTTTGATCCCTACTTTGCCATTCCTGTTAGGTTTGACATTTTTAAAAGTGCTATGTTTGGTCTCAAGAGATTTGCTTTTTTTAATCACCGGTTCCTTTTCTGAATCAGAAGATGCATCCCTCTTGGACTCATCTTCATCAATCAGTTGTTGTTTGATGAACATAGAGTCTTCATCAAATTCAACTTCTCATTTCTTGAAGTTGGGATTTTCAGTATTTTATAAAACCTTGAGAACTTCTTTATTAAAATATGTTTCCTTGTTTTTACTGGATGCACTCATCTTATTCTTTGGCCCAGAGTAATCAAAACCAATACCAACTTTCTCATTTGGAGTTCTCTCACATCAAGCATTAAACAGTTCAATATAGTTCTTATAGGCTTTAAGCTTGAGCTGATTAGTGTCAAGTTGCTCTCTCAGAGCTTTTTCAATGTTACCAGCATATTCAATCTTATCCATGAGATACGCTATTTCCTGCTTAATGCTTTCAAACTGAACCAACCTTAACCTTAGTTCATCATTAACTTTTAACAATTCAATATTCTTAGGGTTAATTTTAACAATCTCCTCATTAGCAGTAGTTAAACTAGTATGCATGTTAAACATCTCAATACTATACTTCTCAACAGTTGACTTATACTCAGAAGTAGACATATCAATGGAAGTAAGAATAGGTACCTGACTTGAAGACTCTCCAACCTCTTCTGATCTGGCCATCAAGGCAAGGTTCATATTCACACCTCCTCTTCATCATCTGAATCATCCTAACATATACCCTCAGCAGTATAAGCCTTGTTTATCTTCTCCTTTAGCAATGCATCATACTTAGCTTCCAGCTCGAAGTAGTTCTTGTCCTTCTTGACATGTTTTGATCTTCTATACTCAGTGGAAAAATGATCAAGCACATCACAGTTAAAGCACCTGATTTTAGACCTATCTACACTTCCTGTCATGTAATTAGTCTTCTTCACACATTTGCTCCCCTTCAATCCACATCCTCCTTCATTAGCTTTTGATCTCGAGGCTGGTTCTTCTTGAACCTTATATTTTAATACTTATTTTCCATGAAAGCCATAGATTTGTTGTCCATCTTCCCAATCTCTTCCATGGTATAGAACTCATCTTCACCATCCTTTTCTTCACAAATCTTGTCATTTTTAGACTCAGATCCTTTCTCATAGATCTCTTCAATCTTTACTTTCCAGATGACCGTATCTTCTTCTTCTTGTTCTCATCACCAACCAACAGCGCACAAATAATGTTGGCCATAACATCCTGCTTTTCCTGTATAGATCTCTTCTGAAATAGCTCCAACTCATAAGTCTTCAAGACTTCACATAATACATCATAACTTACCTTTGGCTAGATCTCTCTCTCAGTGATGAAATTCTGTTTTCTAAATAATATGGGAGATTAAGTAAGAATTTCATGTTAAGCTCCTTGGTTTCATAGACTTTTCCATGGAGTTTGAGATCATTTGTCAAACGATTGAATCTTTCAAATACTTCAGAGATGCCCTTGTTTGGCTTAGCCATGAAGTCTTCATATTGAGAAACAAGGATATGTTTCATGTTATCTCTCATCTTCAGTGCCTTCACAAAGAACCTCTATGTGATCCCACATAAGCTTGGCACTGCCCATATTAAAAATAGTACTACACATATCCAAATCTATGGAATCACATATAATGAGTTGGAGATATCCATTCAGGGGAACTTTCTCATTTTCTCCTTCATTGTATTGAGAAGGGTATTTCAGAACAAACCTCCTTATTATTGTTGTTGTTTCTTCATTCGATTTAGGGATCTCGGTTTGAAGAATAAATGAACCAAACTTCAATATTTCAAGATAAAAAAAGTTTGAGACTTTGATGAATAACATCATCTTTTTCCAAAGAGCGTAGTACTCCCTGTAAAATTTTGAGATTTTGATGTTGCTTAGTTTTTGAGAACTCATGTTTCTGAAAGATCTTTGACTGAATTTTTGTTTACAACATGCTTTGATACTACTTGTTGGGAAACAGTAAACCAAAATTTTAGGCAGACGGGGTGAATGACTATTTTGAGAATTTGAACTATTTTCTCGAAACTGGAAGCACTTACAAAATTAACAAGCTATAGCAACAAGACACAAAGATTTTATCAATTCACTTAATATAAAATATAAAGAAATAGTGCTCCAGCTCCTAAGAAAAATGAGTTGTTTTCAAAGCATTTACTCAAGAACAGGTTCTTGAGTTGGCTTATAGAGAGAGAAAAAATTATAATCAGTTTTTGCTCACTATTTTTTGCACATATAAAGATGGGATGAGCAAACTATTAATACTTCCTTGTATTACACTTAGTGCTCATCCATTTACAGCAAATAATCTTATCATGCCAGGGGACACGTAGCAGCTTTAGAAGACCACCTTTTTTTCTAATTATTCACTCTTGTTCTTTAGTTGTTTGCCTTATTTTCTTCATTTCTGGTAATTTGTACCTCCATTTGTCCTGTTGTGCAGAAGTCGAGTGAGAATATCGTGAATTCATTGTAATTCTGCCCTTAATAATGTGGCATTCTCCTTGATTTTTTGGTGTAATGCATAATTAGACTTATCGATGTAGTTCAAGTTTGGACTTCTTGACATAAGTCAAACTTCGACCATATCAGAGTTTAGCTATAAAATCTGATGAACTTCACGGCATTTCTCTTCTAGACTTAAGGATATCAAACTTATACTTTTCAGAAACTTTATTGGTCTTCTATCTTCAGTTTGCTACTAGAAAAAATATTCATTAAAATTCTTCCAAATTGATTTATTAAATAACTAATATGCACAATACTATTGTACGAGAAACTCTAAGTTCTTATAACATTCTGAGTTGTCTAGGATACAATCACGACAATACATTGAAACCTATCACTAAGACAAATGGTAATCTTTCTTTGTTCATGCGAAGTAAATATTGTAACTTGAGTAGGCTTGTTATGATGATATAGATGTGTCTTATACCTAACAAATTGTGAGAAGGTGTTATACTTGTCAAGATTTTAAGGGTAGTCTCAAAACACTGGTCTTTATATGTCTTTACCTGTTCCTGAGGATATTTGGATGGATTTGTCCATGAATTTCATGCTCGGGCTCCCTCATAGTCAACGAGGCATTGATTATGTGTTCATGGTTGTTGATAGATTTTCCAAGATGACACACTATATTGCATGTAAGAAGATTGCAGATGCATCAAACGTAGCCAAACTTTTTTCCAGGGAGGTTGTGCGCTTAAACGGAGTGCCGAAGTCTATTACTTCAGATAAGGATACAAAATATCTTAATCTCTTATGGATAAATTTGTGGAAGATGTTTGAAACAACTCTAAAATAAGAGTTCTATAGTTCATCGTCAAACTGATGGGCAAATTGAGGTAATTAATCGAATCTTGAAAAATATGATTCGAAGTGTTTGTGTTGAGAAACCGAAGCAGTGGAATTTGGCTTTGCCTCATGTGGAATTTGCTTACAATAGCGCTATTCATTTTACAACAACAAAGTCACTTTGGTCTATAGTATATACTGTTGTTCTGCAGCAAGTAGTTGATTTGGCCAGGTTACCCAAAGCAGCGGGAGTTAGCTTAACAGCGGATAATATGGCTCAATAAATTATTTCCGTGAAAGAAAGTATTAAGGCAATGCTTGAAGTCACGGGAAAGAAGAACAAAATTGCAGGAGACAAGAGAAAGAGGGTCAAAGTTTTCAAAGAGCGGGATAAGATAATGGTGTTCTTGCGTAATGTGAGGTTTCTGATTGGAACATACAATAAGTTACAATCCCGGAAGTAATGGCCCGTTAAAGGTAATATGGAGGATCAATGACAATGCTTATGTTATGGCTCTTCCAAATTCCATGAACTTCTCTAATATGTTCAATGTTGCTGATATATATGAGTACTATGAAGATTCTGTTTTATATCCGGATAAGAACTGGGGGTCGAGTTTTTCAAAGGTGGAGGAGACTGATGTAGGACAGCGGATCGCGAATATTGTGGATGTAATGGATCGGAAAAAGAGCGCAATCAAAAGGACTGCATGATCACGCTGGTGGATGGTATGATCATGTTTTGTTGTAATAAGCTTATAAACCGCGTCAAGCACGAATGAGTTTAGTCTTGCTTCGTATTTTTATGTATTGGTTGTTTTTTTGTTATATAATATTTCTTAATCTTTCTTTTAGATATTCACTTTAATTATTGTAAACATTGTGTAGAATACATGACAGGCCTGCATGATCAATATTTTAAAGACATCATGCATCATATTACACAATAATAGCTCGTGCTAAACAGTATAATAAGAATTAAACAAAATTAAATAAGATTATTCATGAAAAAACTCATATGGATTCAAATTTGAGAGCTTATTTGTTATTGGTGGGATGCGAACTTCAAAACTTGGGTAAGATATAAAAAATAATATAAATACCGTTGTTGGCGGGATTCGAACCCAGGAACTTGGGTGATATATCATTTTAGTATTCAGATCTAACAACACATATAGTTTGATTAAGAAGATCTGACAGTAATGATTGGGGTTATAAAACCAAACCCAAAAAATACCAAATTATACCTCATTTCGGTTTTTTATATTATAGTATACATTTGGACTTGATATTATTTCTTTTTTTAATGATTTTATATTTCTGTCTATATAAATATTATCATTATGTATTGTATTATTATCATATTATTAAATAAAAATCCTTAAGAATTTTCTCATCTTTTTGTAAATTTCAGAAGTTATCTTTTTTTTTTTAAATCATGTTTCTGGATTCATATTTATTCTTAAAGATTAGGGTTTGATTTTTCTAGACATCAAATGCTCATATTCAATCTAATAATTATACTTCAAAATTTTAAACGCTACATCAAATTTATTGTTAGGAAAGTCAATTTAACTAAAATATTTAAAAAAAAACTGTTTATTAGTTTTATAAAAAAACTAGTGAATGCATCCCTCCAAACGTTGAATCACCCTGCTCGACCTCCTGATCAGTAGGTAAGGATGGATCATTATCGTTGAGGTCATTTTATTTAACTAAAATTTGGTCGACATCATTTGAATGCGAGTAGTAAGGACGAGTCATCCACATGATCCATAATACATTTTTTATTAATTTAGTTCGTATTATATTAATGATGAAATTATACATTTTTTGGTAAAAAAAGCGTGGAAATTGAAATATTTATTTTTTGAATAAATTCATTTATTTTGCTAATTAAATGAAGTCATTTTTATTCATTCATATGTATTTACTTTTTTGGTACAAATTTGAAAAATGTGCGTGTTGCAATATTTATAATTAGAAAACTAATTATACTTTCAACAAACACATTTATGTATATTTGTAATATTATGTTGTAGTAATATTTGGCTTAATCAAGTTATTTATATTTATTAGTTTCAAAAAAAAAGTTATTTATATTTATTCATTATAAAATTGTATAGAGTATAGTGTAAACATGTCTATATATATATAATTTTATTTTATAATGATTATTAACTTAGTACTTTAACCATAACCTAAATATTTTATTTAGCCCTAACAAACAAGCTAACAAATCTCCCTAACATCAATTATGCTATATAACATATATTGTAATATTTAAAATGCTTTGTGTAATGTTTGGTCAAAAATTTTAAATTTGTTGTTTTTATAGATAAGCAATAATTTCAAATTTATTGTTAGGAAAGTCAAATTGAGAAAATATTATAAAAAAGTCCCTATTGATCACATTCACACTCATTGACCTTCACAATAAGTAAAGATGGAATATTATTGTCCAGATCATTTTATTTAACAAAGTTTTGTCGACATCACTCGAATGTAATAGGAATATGTCATCACATGATCCAATTGTAGCTCTGGCTTAGAATGTGAACTTGCATTAAATTTATGCTTTGACCGCTAAATTATACAATCTGCAGGATACATTTGTCTCCGGAAAAATATTAAAATTATGAATATATATTTGGGAAAATAGTTTAATTAAATTACGATAAATGAATATTTTTTTAATTAAAATAATTTATTTATTAATAATTATTATTCATTTATGAAGATAAAAAATACATTATTTGTATTATGTAGGAACAAAATAATATATTTATTTGATAAAAAATTTTATTTATTAAATATATATTTATGGAGGTTCCCCGCGCGTGGATCACAAAGCTCTATATATTTTCTTTTTAATTATATAGCTAGGTGGCTAGCTCGTAAAGCTGGAATAATGCACTTAAAAAGAAATTTGAAGCAGGAATAATGCAGGTGTCAATCAATTCTGCATTATTTTTATTCAGGGACACAAGGTAATACATATATAATTCCTGTACAAAATTACTTGTTGTAATAATATATGTACACAGAAATGTGATTATTTATTGTTTCGTCACTTACCCCAACAACCACAAGTTGTAAATTTAATCGTAGTCTATTGTTGTTATTTTTTTGTTATTAGTCTGTGCACCAGTTTATGAATAAATTTATTATAAAATTTTGTTATAAATTAAAAAATTTATTTTAAAAAATATATAACACAAAATTAATTTTAAATTTAATTTTATTATATAATAATTTTGGATAATTATCTCATAGAACAATTTTCAACTATTTCATTAATTTTTAAAATAAAAAAATTGCGCAACTTCATTTTTTAGAAATGAAATAAATATGTATACTATATATATAATTAGACTTGACAATTCTGATAATCAGGTCGGTTACGCATCGGATTAATTTCGGATCGAATCCTTTTTTAGGATTATGATAAATCTAGAGACAAGCCCGCAAGGGCTGGCTCAGTTGGTTAAAGAGAGGAAAACTAATCTCTTGGTCACAGGTTCGAATCTCACGGGAGGAGAATTTATGATTATGCCTTCTGAGTCAGAACCCGTAGGGTTTACCCAGTGCGCACCCGAAGGGTAGCGGCTGCGGGTTACCTACGATAAAAAAAAAAATCTAGAGACAATTAGGATCCGGTACAAAAAAATGTGATTAAATAATAATATTATTATAAACATAAACTTGTTTTAATTATGAATTTTGCTTAATTCGAGTCATATTCGGTTCGGGTAATATATTATTCGATTTTGATCAATTTCATGTTAAAAACGGATATAGTATTTGAGGTCATTTTCGCTTAAAATTTTAATTCGGGTAATCTTCGGATCGATTTTAATTGATTTTCGGATAATTATTGAATTACATGATTCAAATTTCAGATTAAATGTCGATTACATGAATATCACTTCGGTTATTTGAATACACACCCATTTTATGAGATATATATATATATATATATATATTTATATTTATATATTGATTTTCTAGATATATACATATATATATATTTATAATAACAATATTATTTTTTTATATAACAATATTATTTTTTTGATAAAATAACAATATTGTATTATGAAAAGAAAGAAATATTGTAGATAGAAGCTAATAAATGAGTGCCACTTGAGCCGTTTCTTAAACATGTACTCCCTTCTCCAACGGTACATCCCCTCTATAAATACGTCCATGTCTAATGTTACATTTATCATCGACGCCCTTCTTTGTTATTCTCCTAGACAAACACGTACTTTATAGTTATACTATTACATACAAGAGATGGGATTTTTATCAGTAATTATACTATTTATCTTCTTGGCCGCTTCTTCAACAGAGGCCACAAATTTCTTAGTTGGTGGTATAAATGGTTGGAGCACACACCCTTCTGAGGATTACCAAACATGGTCCGGTAGACTTCGATTTCAAATCAATGACACTCTTTGTAAGTTGTTGTTTTCGTTTTTTCACTCAAATTTTATACTCCCTCCCTCTCGTATTAACTGTCTTTTTTTAACTAATCTATGGTCATTTTTTTATTTTAACGGTAAATTACACTTTATTTATAATTAAATATGATT
This sequence comes from Apium graveolens, assembly GCF_009905375.1. Classification (NCBI taxonomy): domain Eukaryota; kingdom Viridiplantae; phylum Streptophyta; class Magnoliopsida; order Apiales; family Apiaceae; genus Apium; species Apium graveolens. The sequence continues at coordinate 10,614,828 of NC_133652.1, forward strand.
AGAAAATATATCTAGTCCTCTTCAAAATATATTTTTCAATATTTTAATTTAACATATAAATTTATCTTAATTATCGGTCAAAATTTAATCAGTTTAATTATATAATATTTAAAACAAGACACATATTAAGCGTCAATACCTAAATTCCAAAAATAGACTTCCTCTCTCTAGGATTTTTATATTGTGGACATAATTAGGCACACATTTTAATACTTTTATTAAATGTAGTTACGTAATTTTATTTTTTAATTTTTTTCTAAACAAAAATATAATGTTCAAAATTTATATAATTTTTTTTAAAAAAATATTTAAATATGTTTTATAATTATATAAAAATATGTGTAAAGTGAAAAAAAATATAAAGAAATAAAGGGAACTGAGGGACTATACTAACAATATAATTGTATGGTTTGTGTTTTTAGCATTCAAGTATTCAAAAGAAACAGACTCAGTTGTGGTGGTAAGTAAAGATGGTTATGACAAATGTAACGCAGCAAACCCTATATCTAAATTGGAAGGTGGTGATTCTACTTTGATGTTTGATCGTTCCGGACCTTTTTATTTTATTACATCAAATAAAACTAACTGCGATCAAGGTCAAAAGCTGGCCATTGTTGTCATGGCACCTCGCAATAAATCTCCACCTACTCCTCTAGCTCCGGTCCCTTCGCCGGAATCTCAAACTCCAGGTCCTTCCCCATCATTTGCTCCGGCTGTTTCTGCGGCCGGGGTGGTGTCAGTACTTGTCCTGAGTGTGACTGTGGCTGCTTTTATTACATTGACCTAGGTCAAGTTAATTATCTGGAATTGTCACTTTCTTTTCTGTTTTTCTACTTTATTTATTTACATTTTTTATTTGAATGCTGATGTGTTTCATAAGTGACAGATGGTGTCACACTGGAGCTAATTTTTTTATGAATCAATATTAGTTTCTTCGTATTTGCATAATTCATGCCGATGTTTGAGTTTATTTGTTGATAAATGCCGCTGCTGGTGCTGGATCATGCATGATTATCAATTCGATCAAAAATATTATTCTCTATGTTCCAATTAATCTGTCTTATTTAATTTTTGATAATCAAATTAACTCAATTTTGATCGTAAATAAAAATGTATTTTTTCATTATTTTGAAAAACTGAAAAATACGTATTAAATTAAACGTACTTTCTAATGATATAATATTTTTTTGATAATGTAGTATGTGAAATTTTTGATTAAATTAGTTGGATCAATTTGATTGCAAAAAGTTATTTTCTGAAATATTAGGCTATAGTTAAAGGGTTTGTCTAGTGTGTGCCCACGAGCACATGCTAAACTTTAAAATTCATAAATTTGGTGCATTTTTATTGGTATAATTGTTGTGAATACGGGGTCCCCGTTACTAAGAAGTGAAAATCAATCAAAAAAAGTTAAAATTATACTTCCTCCATCCTTTTGATAGCACCGTCCTTTTGATTGGTTATCAAACGGATTGACCACAGAGTTTAAGAAATATGGATAAGATAGTGAAAAATAGAAAGAAAATTGGATGAAGTGGTGGGACCCATTGATTTTTAATGTATAAAAAGGAGATAATGGAGTAAAAGTGTGAGAATGGTGGAAAAGTGTGAAAATAATGGGACTCATTAACTATCTTTGGTAAGTTTTAAAATGTAAATAAATGAATAAGACATCAAAAAAATAAATCGTAAAAAAATGAAAAGGACGGAAGAAGTAAATGTTTGTGATTATTATATATCCATAAAAATATCACAGAAAAATCGCTAGAAATAAAATAGTCTGCTTCGAAAGGACCCAGATATAGAGCAGGCGATTTGGTATACGACACGTAAACACGACACGAAACGACACGAAAAATACGGATATGAGTTTTAATTTTTTGTACACGAAACACGAATGTACATGAACACGAAATTACACGATAGATTTAGTGTCAGATATTGGTTTCAATTTAGTCAATTTAGGTATACGAAAGTACACGAAATTATACTAGATAAATATATTTATAAATTAATATATATATCACATGCATATATTTATGTATATAATATAAATATTTACAAGTTTTTATAGAATATTATGTAAAAATATATATATTTATATTTACACTCTCCATGTTTCATTAAATTATACATTAAAATAGATTTTTTTATATATTATATGTAGATATATATTATATTAATTTTTTATTTAATATATACGAAAAATACACGGAAAATACACGACACGATTCGAATTGATATGGGTTTCACATATGGGTACATGAAATCATTTCGGATCGGATATAGATTTTATGTTTACGTACACGAAATTACACGACATGAAAGTACACGACACGACCCGATTGCCCGCTCTACCCAGATAGTCTTTAGTTACGCTATTATTCGCATCTCGAGAGAAGCAATCGATTAGTAAGCAAGCATCACGTCTCATAAGGAAAGCCTTGAGGCTTTGCGGCTTGCGGGGGAGAAGTACTTAGTTACTGATTTTTTTTTTGACAAATATGGTTTATAACCTTACAAATGAGCGAGGATCGCACAGAGGATAAACTCTTAATCACTTGTGTTATTCAACCGTGCTCGAGTTACTGAATTTAAATTTAACCAAGTTTGGTACTCGTGTTACTGAATTTTAATCAGAGCTCTTTGTTGTTAGGCCCGTTATGAAACATGTGTACAAGAAGTTGAAATTAGGCCCAAACATATTCCGAAAATTGAGAATAGGCCCTGGTTGCATAGTATAAGTAAATTTGGAGAAAAAAACATATTGAAGGTTTAAAATTTTAATTTATTTTGGAATCGTATATAAATATCTATCGTTTTCTGCTTGAAAAAAATTAATTAGAATTTTTTTGCTCGTTAAGTGTCATTTATCGAGATTGTGATGTTAATCTAAAAACTAATGATTTGAATATTTAAATTCAAGTTTTATCTTCTAGTCCATTATTACAAAAACTTATTTTGTACGTAATTAGTCACAATAATAGCATTTTTGACTATCGCTTGAGTCGTGACTCCCGTCTATAATCATTCAATTCAATTCGGAATAGACATGCAATATATAATTACTTTTCATCCCTTTTCTGTTCCCATGTCTCACTAATTGTGAGTGAAACTTATATATATTCATCATGGTTTTTAACAAAATTTATTATGAAATGTAGGAGTGAATTAAAATAAATATTTTGAAACTCAGTCTATATCGGTTAATTATAAAGGTTAAGTTATTCTAGTTATTATTAAATTCTTTGTTCACCGTGTTAGTTGTAGAATATCATATAAATATAAATATGTTATGCAATATATTTTGCATAGTTGTAAAACAAAATTTGTTGTAGTAGTAATTTCAACAAGTATTTCATAGAACTTTTATCATATATTATATAAAGAAGAATATGAAGGCTTTTCAAAATCCTTATAATATATTTTTAAATTTAAAATTTTGAGTTATAAGTATTGAAAGTTAAAAAACCTCAATAACATACAGTATTGTGTCCTGAATTTCTCTATAAAATCAAATTTTCATTTTTATTTTATTTTAAAATTTCTTTTCAAATAAAATTACATGTTTGAAATAGAAAATGCGTTGAAAAAGAATCAAATTTATACTATACTTATCGAAATTATATAGAATTACTAAAATTTAAAACAAGAAAATATAAATATTAAATGAAATGTAAACTTGTATTTATTAATTAATATAAATAGAGTATAAATCAAATCAAAATATCCTTGAAAATACTGCAAACCCCCAAGAAAAATTGTTAAAAAATGTCGAACAATAACTTATTCGAAATATTGTAAACTTGGTATTCATAACTAATAGGTAGAATTATTAATTTAATATTAATCAAAGAATACAGGATTAGTTCGTATTATTGATCGGAGCAAAAATCCAACATATTCTAAAAATTTAATTATATTTAATTAAGTACTTTTATTTCACTAGTTATTTATAAATTAATATATATTTTTATATTACATAATATATTGGTATTTAAATTTTATTTAAATTTTATTTTATATCTTATAATTTATTAGCAACATATTAGTCAAAAAAATTCATAACAACTACTCGAATTTCAAAAATCAAATACTTCACCTACCTTATAAAGGATTAGTTGATAAAATTTTCTTCTTCTGAATAAAAGTTGAATGTTTTAATTTTTATTCAAAAAAATAAAATTGTAAAAAAAAATTACATAACTATACTTTACATGCACCTTAAAATGCGTGTCGGACACTCTCTAAAAAATGTAAACAATTGAAAGGGACGGAGGGATATTTATATGTTATAAATAATTATTCATTTTCCAAACTGATACATTTATTAATTTATTACCTAATTTAAAAAAATCAGGGGACTCCCTAGTGTTATTTCAGGAGCTCTTTTTTAGTTAGAAACTATTTATAGTATATTATGTTCAAACAAAAATATGCTGGATCCGGTGAATGGAGGAGGAATATGCAACATTTAGGTTTTTCCGTGTTTTTACTAGGAAAGAAGAAAGTGATAGCGAGATAAAATATTTTTTTCAGATAAAATTTTTAGAAATAAAATATATAAAATTTACATGATCACTTATTTTCATCGTTTTTAAAAGTTCGATAACATCAATAAAAATGAAAATATTATTGTAATATACTAGTAATAATGTTAACTATAAAAGAGCTACTAAATTAGAGAGCAAGAGTGGAGGGAAATATGAGCATAGAAAGAATTGCTCAGTGCAAAGTTTTCATTCACAGATGCAATCTATTTATAGTAAAACAAAGGGAGCAAGTATTAAATGCAAGATAACAATTTCTACACATCTATGCATAGCCTAATTATTGCAATATTGACTAACTATATGACAATCAATTTACAACACTCCCCTTTGATTGTTATGATAGTATGGATCATAGATTGCCTCATTAAAACCTTGTCAAAGAAAAACTCAGTGGGATAAAAACTTTGGCGAAGGAAAAAGAGTACAATCTATCTTTTGAAAACTAATCATTCTCTGAATTTTGTTGCAACAAATCCTTGAGTCGACGCATTCCAATGTTATGTCGTAATTTACCAAATGTTGAATTCGGTAATGATTTCGTGAATAAATCTGCAAGGTTGTCACATGATCGGATTTGTTTTATATCAACTTCACCATTCTTTTGAAGCTCGTGAGTGTAAAAGAATTTTGGTGAAATGTGCTTCGTCCTGTCTCCTTTGATATATCCTTCCTTAAGTTGATCAATGCATGCAGTGTTGTCCTCAAACAAGACAGTAGGATTTCTTGTGATGTCCGGTAATCCACATGATTCTTGAATATTCTTGATGATAGACCGCAACCAAACACATTCTCTACTGGCTTCATGAATTGCAATGAGTTCCGAGTGATTTGTTGAGGTTGCCACTGTAGTTTGCTTCGTAGATTTCCAGGAAATGGCTGCACCGCAATAGTAAAAACATATCCAGTTTGTGATTTTCCAAAGTGAGGATCTGACAAATATCCAACGTCTGCATATCCAATCAGCTGAGATGTTGAGTTTTTCGGGAAGAATAACCCAAAATCAATTGTTCCACGAAGATAATGAAATATATGCTTGATCCCATTCCAATGCCTGTCCATCAGAGCAGAGCTAAATCTAGCCAATAAATTCACAGCAAATGTAATATCTGACCTTGTATTATTTGCAAGATACATAAGTGCACCAATTGCTCCAAGATATGGGATTTCAGGGCCGAGAACTTCTTCATCATCTTCTCGTGGTCGAAATATATCTTTATCAGACTCTAAATATCTAACCACCATTGGAGTAGTCTATAGATGAGATTTATCCATGTAAAATATGTTCAAAACCTTTTCTGTATATGTAGATTGGTGGAGGAAAATTCCTGATGACAAGTGCTCGACTTGTATACCAAGGCAATATTTTGTCCTTCCAAGATCTTTCATTTCAAATTCTGTCTTTGGGTATATGACAGCTTCATCAACCTCTGTAGCTGTTCATACAAGGTTTAAATCATCCACATATACAGCAATAATCACAAAATCAGATTTTGATTTTTTGATAAAAACACATGGAGAAATTTGATTACTAATATACCCATTATTTTATAAATAACGACTAAGTCTGTTATACCACATACGACCAGACTGTTTCAGTCCATACAATGATCGTTGAAGTTTAATAGAGTATATATGACGAGGTTTCTTGAACTCGTCCATTTTTAACCCTTCTGGGATTTTCATAAAAATTTCACTATCAAGTGAACCGTACAGGTATGCAGTAACGACGTCCATAAGACGTGTTTCCAATTTTTCTTTAGATGCCATACCTAATATAAAACGAAAAGTAATTCCATCCATCACTGGCGAGTATGTCTCTTGATAATCAATGTCAGGCCTTTGAGAAAACCCATGTGCTACAAGTCGGGCTTTATATCTCATAATTTCATTCTTTTCATTTCGTTTTCTTATGAATACCCATTTATTTCTAACAGGGTTCACACCGATTGGTGTTTGGACAACAGGTCCAAATACTTCTCTTTTACGCAGTGAATTTAATTCTGTTTGGATTGCGTATTTCCATTATGTCCAGTCTTTTCTTCGACGGCATTCATCCACACTTTGTGGTTCAGGATCAGAATTTATGTCTACATCCAATGCTGCGGAATACACAAATACATCATCGATTATGGCTTTACTTCGATCCCATAATTTAATATCATGCACATAATTTATTGAAATTTCATGATTGTTTAATCCCGTATCTTCAGGGACTGGTATCTCTTCAGGAGATAATACCACTTCGGGGGTATTTACTTCTTCTGGAGCATGTGCCACTTCAGGGGCAATTTTCTTTATTTTTCTTTTTCGTGGTGCAACATCTTTTGCACCGACCTGTCTACCACGCTTCAGGCGTGGCTTTGATTCTGTAACCAATTCTTTTGTATCTGATTTTTGAATTGGTATATCTATTCTAGCTGGAGTATTTACTGCAGGTATATGAGATTTAGTTATATTTCTAGAATCGTTAAATGCGTCAGGCATTTGGTTTGCGATATTTTGCATATGAATAATTCTTTTAACTTTAAGTTCGCATTGACCGGTACGTGGATCTAGAAAATATAATCCTGACGCATTCCATGTTATGTCAGGATTAACTTTATTTGAATGTTTATCTCCCCCTAAGGGAGGAAACATAGACTCGTCAAAATGACAATCTGCATATCTTGCGGTAAATAAGTCTCCGGTTAGAGGCTCCAGATATCTAATTATAGATGTGGAATCAAAATCAACGTAGATACTTATTCTTCTTTGAGCTCCCATCTTCGATCTTTGTGGTGGAACAATCGGTACATATACAGCACATCCAAAAATTTTGAAGTGAGAAATATTATGAACTTGACCAAGTACCAGTTGTAGCGGAGAATGTTGGTTGTGGAAAGTTGGTCTAATCCTAATAATATTAGCAGCATGAAGTATTGCGTAACCCTAAATAGATGTAGGTAATTTTGCTTTCAACAACAGCGGTATTGCAATAAGTTGGAGTCTTTTGATAAAGGACTCGGCTAACCCATTTTGTGTATGTACATGAGGAACTGGGTGTTCAACTGAGATTCCTACAGACATGCAATAATCGACAAAAGTTGCAGATGTGAATTCGCCGGCATTATCTAAACGAATTGACTTAATGCAATGATCTGGGAATTGAGCTCGTAATTTGATTATTTGGGCAAGTAATTTTGTAAAAGCATCATTACGAGTTGAGAGAAGACAAACATGAGACCATCTAGTTGAGGCATCGATTAATACCATAAAGTACCTAAATGAGCCAGATGATGGGTGTATAGGTCCACATATGTCCCCTTGGATCCTTTCTAAAAAAATGGGCTTTCAAGCTGAACTTTAGTAGGGGATGGTCGAGTAATCAATTTTCCTAAAGAACATGTTGAACATGGAAGGTCATTGTTGGAAAGAACTTTAAAATCTTTAAGAGGATGACCAGTAGAATTATCTATAATACGACGCATCATAGAGACGCCAGGATGACCTAATCATTCATGCCAAAGTGTAAAAGATTTTGGATCTATGAGTTTGGAAGCAACGACATTGTGTGACTCAATAGTTCTAATTTTCATTATATATAATCC